>NW_005842345.1:1342756-1352523 GCF_000455745.1 Alligator sinensis
AGCATTTGTTCCCCTTTAGATCTTCAGAGCGCGGCACAGACACAGACTCATGCCCTCCTGACAGCCCCGGAGGGCCCACTTACAACCTTCTGCTTCCCAGTCCTGCAGAGCCCTGCCATCTGGAACCCAGATCCCTGCTCACTTCCTTCCACTTTCCCCAACTGGAGTCCCCGCTGTAGTCCACGCTCGCTCAGAGCGATCTCCGTTCTTGCTCGGAAGAAGCCAGATCCT
Organism: Alligator sinensis; assembly: GCF_000455745.1. Classification (NCBI taxonomy): domain Eukaryota; kingdom Metazoa; phylum Chordata; order Crocodylia; family Alligatoridae; genus Alligator; species Alligator sinensis. The sequence continues at coordinate 1,342,988 of NW_005842345.1, forward strand.
CCTGTTTCAAAAGCACAAACTCCTAAGCGTGGCATAGGGCCAGCAACAGCTGAAGACTGAGAAAGGAGTCCTGGATCCTCTTTGCAGCTAACCTGATGCGTGACCTTATCCAGGTCATTTCCTCTCCCAGTCTTTGAGCAGGTTTTGCCTACCTAGACTGCAACTTCTTTAAAGACAGGCAGGGAGTATTGCGATGTATCCACATCGCATTTTGCATAATAGGGCTTGGATCTCATCTGAAGGCTGTGGGCTCTGCCCTAACAGATATTTCTGAATGCCTGCAAGAACCAAACATTTCCCTGAAGCCGAAGCATTGCAGCCTTGTTCAGGTACTCGTGAGCCAGCACCTGAATGCGTTAGCAATGAAAGAGTTATCCTGGTCAGTGCATGTCATACACTATGCTGAACCAAGCACAAAAAAAACCCATGAGAAAGTCATTCTGCTCCTCAGAGTTGTGTATTTCTACAGGAACTTCTGCTAACACAAGTAGAGAGGTTTGGTTTGAGCCTATGATTTTTCACTAGACAGCACTGTAGGCTTACATGCCTTTACATGTCAGTTGTTGCTAACAGGAGCAGCCTGCCACTTGTCCCAGCTCCGTGTGCTTGTGTGGCTGTCTGGCAAAAAAACCAAAAAAATTCATCTTTGGGAGTTGACAGTTCAAGGTTGAGCTGAAGCCCACTGTAACAAAAAAACAGGACAAACTAAATGGAGTTACCGACAAAGGTCCAAAGCAGCCTTCCCCTGGCTCGTGATAACAGCTAAAAATGGGGGAATGCCTTATACCTTGGACTGAAGATACTTGGTTTCCTCTAATACTACAAGAGGGACCAGGACCAGATGAAATCTTTGTTCTTCCATCTACAGAGCCAGTTTGGGAAAAACTCCTTAGTGCAACTTCCTCCTACAAAGAGCTTCGCATGAACACGCCAAATTCAACTCTTCTTACTCCATTTGGCCACCTCTTGGGTGAGCAAGGCAAGCAGGAGTTTGGCTGCTTAACTTCTGCCTTTATGAGGCAAGAAGTGGGAGGCCAACACTTAAGGCTGGCCTTAATTTCATAAAGCCCAACTTAAGACCCCTAGGATCCGAGTCTCAGGACAGCAAAACACATCCATGACCACCATTGCAGCTGCTACCATCGCCCAAATACTTCTTACACATTATGTAGGGCTCCCCAAAAATAAATCACTCGCTGGCCACTTAGGAAATGTTGTCCTAGGGGACTTACAGCAGAGCGAGCACTGGAACTGAGGCGTTCAGAGCACTAGACGAAGTTCTGACATCCCAGAAAAACCCACAAAGCAACTGCTTTTCACAAGCTGCTCCAAAATTTTCTACTCTCTCTATAACTGGCACATGAAAACAGCATTTTCCATGGTACTTTGTCTCTTCTAACACCAATCAGAAGTCATCATCTCAACATTTCAAGTCTTAAAGTTTCTGTGGACGTCTAGTGAAAAATCAGGCAGAGGAGTAGAGTAACCGATGACCTCTTTCTGGACTCCTTGTCCAAAGTGACCAGCCCCAGATGCAGTGCCTTACAAATAATCTGCCCCGGGCAAAAGAAGGAATACAGAACAAACAGATGGACTCTACATCTAGGTAGTCTAAATATAATGCAAGTGATAAGAGCTGGATACAGGCAGCTGGGATGCACAAGGGACTAACCTCAGTACTAGTCATCCTGATGGCCAAGGGTAAGAAGTCACTGGCATGACAATCAATCATCAAGCTTTTGCAGGCCTGACAGCAAAGGAGAGTGCTCAGGAGGAGAATGAAGGAGCTTTGTGGGGGATCCATTTGAGGTGGTTGGAAAGTTCCCAGTGCACCATTTTCTGCCTTGGAACAGACCAGTTTGTTGAAATCGAAACATTTCCACGGGAATCTGATGATTTTGTTGAATCTAGGAACCAGGCAGGTTTCCAAGGGAACCTTGCCTGGTTTCCTGCCAGCTTGCCCATCTTGTGGCTACAAGCTCCCAGTGGAGCTGGGGCTCTGAAAACCCTGGCTCAAGTGAACACTTTCAGGGCTTCCAGGCCCTCTGCTACACAGCAAGACTTTGGCAGCCCCAATTACAGCCAGGGCTATGCAGCCTTGCAGGGTCCTCCCACATGGGCAGCCAGAGCTCTCTGCAGCTCAGGAGGCCTTGTCCATTCTGTTTAGACAGAGTTGGAGCAAAACATCGTTCCCAGTTTCCACCCCCCACATTCTGCAGCAAATTTCAGAATTGAGAATTTTGTTTCAATGCAAAACAGTGCTGAGATTACAGGATTTCCCACAGAACAGGAGAGCCAGGTTCATACCTGTTGCACACTCCGATTTCTAAGCTAGCATCTCAACAATCCTTTCCTCCTGCTAAATGCCCAGCTCCAAAGACAGCACGTGACAGCTAGTCCTTCACACCGATGATGGATTGTGTTGCAAGAAGCTTCCCACCCCACAGGCCTGGCTTGTCACAAGCAGGTGACAGCAGCCAGTCACTGTTACCCACCTAATCTCACCTGGTTAGAAACACTATTTATTCCAAGCTCAGGATTTAAAAAATGGAGGAGAGTGTTTACAGCACAGCCCTGAGAGAGTCCCGAGTTTGTGATGAGCTGGAGCCTCAGATCAAAGGAGCCATGCTTAATGCTGCTCTCCCCAGACAGAGAGCAAGCAGCAAGGATCCCACCAAATGAGATGGTTGGGTTAACTTGGTGATGGCAAAGTTCTGTCCCCAACGGGGTCTGCCCGACACTAACTTTGTAGGAACCACACAGCGAGACTACCGAAGCAGACTGAACACGTGCCGACTGCTTGGAGCAGGACTAGATGACCTCGAGGTCCCTTCCAACTCTAACTTTCTCCGATTCTTTGATGCTGCATCACAGTCTCATCATGCAAGATGCTGCGCACGTTTGTTGTTTAAGGGTTTTGACTGGAGGCCTCCTTTCTGCGCAGTTATCATGGGCCTCCATCCCCTGCAGCTGTTCACACCCTACCAGGACAGGGCAGGGCCAAGGCTCCGGTACTCACACAGGTCTTTGTATTGCTTGCAATGAGCAGAGAGCTTGTGAAGCGCATGCCCCTGATCCAAGATGCTGTCACCACTCCCGATGAAGCAAGCAAGAGTTGGCACCTCTGCAAGTCGGCGCGGAATGTCCCCCCGGCCCCTGCTCTCAGCTGGTCTGATCCGGCACCTGTTCCCACATTGCCGAGCGTGGCATGTGCAAACTGCTGTTCCAAGAGTCACATGAGAGTGAGCACAGTGCCAACAAGAGGGACTGCCAGGACATTCCTGCAGGAGGAAGGAGCCAGACTCAGGGCCCAAGGTTTGAAGCTGCTTCCATATGGTTATACCCAAAATGAACAAGGGAGCAAAATACTTCAAAACCAAGGAAAAAAGTAAAGGGGCCCATGGCCAAATCCTCAGCCCCAGTGGGGGATGAAAGCAACAGGCTGCTTATGCACTTTGCTAGTGGTGCTTGCCAAGTAGCTCCAGGCCCAGAGCAAAAGTGACCAGAGGAGCAATTGTACACTCGCTCCACCGGCGGCTTGGGTGGGCCCTATGGCAAATGTGTTCGGTGGGCTCTTGGCCCAGCTGCATCTCGCTGCACCTCGTTGGCAGTCCCACCTGGAACGGTCAAGTTGAGATGCAACTTTGAACAGGGAGGGACAGATAGCAAGTGCGTGCCACTGGCCAAAACTAGCTCCAACATTTTAAATGCACAGATGAATGCTGTAAGGCATGTTGTACCCTATAATCACAGCCCTTGGCTCATCCAGCACCTTCCAGGTAAGGATCTTCCAGAGCTTTATGAGCCTGAAAGAACAGGGCCTCATTATCTCCATGACTATCCCCATTGCAGAGTAAGGGGCATTGTAGCCCAAGGGGGCAAGTGATTTGGTCAAGGCCGCACACTGAAACCGTTCTGGAGCCAGAAATAGATCCCAGGTGCCCTGGCTCCTAGTCCTGTGCTTTAGCTGTCAGGCCATTCCACATGATGTTCTGCAATTAAAATGGAAACTCGAGAAGCATGTGCTTCAAAATGGGTTTACCATTTGTTGGCTGTGCCCCAGGTCAGGAGGAGACACTGGACTCCTTCCTACACCCACTTTCAGCCCTCCCCCTGGACTCATTAACACAAATGTAAGGGTCCAGCTCTCCCTCCAGGTACCTGGAGAAAGGCAGCACACACCTCCCAGCCCAGGAGTATGATACACACCACACTTCTGTTTGTTAAGGATTCATGTTTGCAGTAGAAACAAGCTGGGGTAAGGGAGAGGTGGCTTTACCTATAATAGCAGGAGAGCACAGGTCTGTCCACCCAGCAGACAAACACTGCGTCACTGAAAATACCCTTGACATGACTGCCCCGTGTCCTCTGTTTGGGATCAGCTACCAGGATAGATGCATGGAAACTATACGGTGACCAGGGTCAGGACTGCATGTTAGTCTTTGCCAGGAGGGCAGCTGTCCTCCGGGCATGTAAACAGTAAAGAAAGGGAGATTGTGTAGTGGGTACAAGCCAAATCCCGTGTCCCGAGAGTGTCCTGGGCATGCTCCAGCTGGGGTGGCAGATTGTTGGGGGTGTGGGGGGAAAGCACCTTGAAACATAAAACTGCTGGTCACCACCTTCACGCATCACCAAAAGGCTCCCAAATATTGCAATGTGGGGCACAGGCCAAGCTGATGAGGCAGATCAGCAACCACCTTCTTTACTCTTTCTGTGGGAAGAATTGAAAGCCCCCAAGACTTGTGCCTTGGTCACCCTCCTGCCACGAGGTGATGGCTAGTGCCCAATACTTTGGAAGCATTTGGGGATCCCTTTGTCTCTGAAAACCCATTGAGAAGCTGGACACACGGTTCATTCAGGAACGTAGGTTGAAACTAGAGAACATTTCATTAAAAAAAGCAGCATGTCAAGGAACACCCGAGTTTCCTCCCTGTCACTAGGGCAGGATTTCTTAACAGGTATATGGAGCAGAAGCCCAGCTGAGCTTGCTAGTGAGACTATCTAGCTAGACCCGCTGGTGGGAAAATTCCAGCCACCAAGGAAAATTATTTTTTCAATTAAAACAAAAAAAAAACAAAAAAAAAACAAAAATGTGTTTGGCTTTTTGAAAAGACAGCTTTCCACTGAGCACAGACACTTCCTACACAGAGTCAAAAAACCTGATTTTCTGTCGAAAAATGCTTTGATGGAAAATTCCTAGTCAACCCTCCACCTAGCCCTTTCCTCGACATGTCATTCCAGCCCCTCCAAACCCCAGCAACAAAGCAGCATGATGCCCTACCACGGCAAGCACTGTTATCCCCACTCTTCAGATGGAGGAACCGAGGCAGCAGGACATGAAACCGCTTGCCCAAGTTCTCAGCTGTGCGCGAAAGAGTCAAGGACTCCTGACACCTTCAATCCAACTTGAAGCACAGTAAAGGTTGCCTCTCCCACAGATAGCACCCATGGGAATCCACAGAGTTCGGTGCTTTCTGCTCTGCTCAGAGTCCACAAATAACCCCCATGCTGCAGCTTTGAGCCATGCATGCAGTGGCTGGGGATAGTCCCGATGAAAGGCCAGTTTCTAAATCCAGACTTAAACTCGCCTGCGGGCAATCCTGTTCTGGTAGAAAAGGACATTAAGAAAGCTCCTCCAACTTCAAAAGCATCCTAAGGCATTCAAGGGTTAAAGTTATATATATAGGAGCCGAGCAATATATATATTATTTACGTATACACATACACCAGTCCCTTTAGACCCAGCATTGTGCATCAGATCCCAATGTGCATTTGCCCCTGGCTTAAAATTAAAATACTATAACATGCTGCAAAATCCAGCACATCGTGTGCTACTCGATGTCTCTGAAAGACTTGTTTGGAAATCATCCAAGCTGTTTGGGAGCAGGGTAATCAGTCAGCTACACACTTCTTCAGGGAGGAAAGCCTGTCTCCGTTCACATTCATACAGCACGCCCTGCTGGCTGATCACCAGAGTAACACGGGTGGATCTGAAGATGCCCGGGGAGAGGCCTCAATGCTGAGCGACAGAGAGCAAACCTGTGAACAGGAAGGAGCTGGAGATTGTGTCCCGACAGCAACATCTGTTGAACGGTGGAGTGACACTTCCAAGGCAGGGAAGGAAGCCTCCTTTTCAGGCATGCCAGAAGGCAGCAGGCTTGGAGCACAGAGTTGGGGAGGGGTCACTCCTCTAGTGTCCTGGGTTAGATCAGGCTTTGTGCAAGGTTTCCAATGTTTGCTGCTGCAGATTCTAGTCATCCAAGGGTAGCCAACCCTGAAAGACAGGTGGGAAAGTGGTAGCTTGATCTCCCATGCTCTTTGGGTCTCAGTGACCCTGTATCAAGTCTGCTCAGGCTGCCTTGTAAAACAGATTCCCACTCTCCTTCGCTTCCAACCTTGCACACACAGCCGGGGATGCAACAAGCAAGGTGGGCGCTCATCTTTGGGCACCTTTATTGTGCCTACTCTGGCATCAGAGGCTGCTGGCTAAACCTGGGCTTCGGTTATACCTGCAAAACTTCTGACTTAAATCCTGGCCTTGGTAGTATGGGACAGCGGATAAAAGGACTGGGACTCGGGAGAGACTTTACTCCCACCCCCGGCTCTGCCACTGAGTTGCAGGGGGACCTGGGGCAGATCATTTTGACCATCTATGAAATGCAAACCATGATACTAACCTCTTCAGTAAGGCAGCTTGCGAGCTGCAGATCCAAACCCACACACAAAAGCCAAGTCTTGCTCACATCGCTCGGGCAGCTGTTGGGTGTGTTGCTAAAGCTTTTTTCCCCCCTTAAGCCACATGCAGACACTTTTCAGGACAACTGTACTTTGCGCCACATGATCTGCAGGGAGGAGAGCTTCCTGGTAACTACCAAGTGGCTAGTGAAACTGGTGCTTAATTCAGCTGCTTAGCAACTGCAATGCAAAGACCTCCCAGAGCATAAGCCTCACAAAGCTTCTTCTGTGTCAATTGCCTCTTAAGTGGCACGAGTCGCTGCAGCGTTTGATAGGATCCGTCTTTTCCTAGATGTTATGGACTGGCGCAGTAGCCAGTGGGAAGTCGAGACTTCGTCCGCAATCCGGAGACAAACAGATGGAAGCTGGAGGAACGTGGAGATAAGTTTGATGGACTTCAGAGTCAGCTCCTTTTAGGTCACTGGCATCCATCAGGTTTCTGCCAACTCTAGCATGCTCACTGGGCTCAGGCTGGTCCGTGTTTGACTGGGAGACCCACATGAAGCACGCCGGTCCTGCAAGCGGTGCCACAGATGATTCTGCGGGTCGTCCTCTTCACCTGCCCGGAGTCTCTGCATGGTCCTTGGGGCACTGTGCTACCAAAAGCGCTGCCTTTCAGAGTTGAAGCTGACAGTCTTGCACTTGCGGTTACTAAAGATCCTTGGCACCCGAGCAGCCCCAGTGCCCTGTCCAATATTCCTTTTCAGGTTCCCACCTTCTCCCTGGAGTGATTGGGATGCTAATGAGAACCAATGGTGCCATCTACCGGTACTCTACAAACATGGCAACCATTTAATATTATGGTGCTACTGCATTAGAGAATTACAGGCTCTCCAATTACCCTTCTCTGCCACATGCAGGGTCAAAGAGGAGATCCCTGCACTTCAAACAGTCAAAGCCCAGCTGGGCCCAGCTTTGCACCCAAGAAGCTATGGATAGCTGGGCAAAGTCAGTGAAGACTGGGCCCGATGTGGGAACAATTTTTATCCCGTCTGTACAAGTTCAACTGACGCCACAAGGACAAGAGCAGTTCTGATGTTTGTAGCACAAGGTAAGAGCTTTAGAGCTCACCTATCAAAGACGGGAATACCCAATTACCGGTGGGGGCACATTTCTCATAAGAAAACCACTCTCTCTCCAATCTCTCAGTTCTAATCCTCAAAGGAAATTTACAAAACACCTTTCACAGACGAGCCTACGAACTTCACTTCAACCTTCTGGATACAAAAAGTTATGGACTAAATCTAGACACTGGATTTATGACGCATTATAACCTGCCTAACATCCGACTCCTCAGGCACCGCTCCACTAGTCACCAGCTACATTCATTCCCCTTCCCCGCTCCTCCCCAACCTCTCTCTCACCCACCGACTCCTCAATTTACATCTTCACTGACTGACTTTCTTGCATGCAGACCAGCCTCTGGCTTCTTTACTATTCATTCCATCCAGGAAGAGCGCACGCCAACTGCAGATGCTTCCTCAGCCTGATAAAGGGTATTTGTACCCGAAAGCTTGCAAAGAAGCATTTTTCCAACTACTCGAGTTGGTCTAAAAAGATACCAAATTTATCCAAAGAACCTTGTCTGCCTTAGAGTCCATAATGAACTTTACCTCCACATTTGGTTTAAGGATCACCTGGCTCACAACAACTGCTGGCAGCACAAGCAATAGCCTTATTATAGGAGATGCCTTGGAAATGCTGCTATCCATGTAAAAGTTATTTACAAATGCTGTTACCAGCTCGCTCCAGATGTGACTGTGCTTCCCCCCAGGTGAAGAATTTCAAGGTAAGCACATTGGTTCTTGTGTGGTTCTTGTGGAGTTTATTTAAACACAGGCTTCCTAACTGATGGTCATGCCTAGTCCATCACACTCTTCCCTTCAGGCTGCCACCTGTGCGTGGAACCTTCCTTAAGACACCCTTTTGCCTTGAAAAAGTCTTCCCATGACAACACATAAGGAATCGCCTCCCCAGCACCAAAGACAGCCTTTCATCCAGTTGGCTATGCACTGCCCAGGCTTGCTTCAGAGCGCAGGAGTCTTGGCATCTTCTTTTAAAGCCAAACAGTGCAAACAGGATGAGGAGGTTGCTCTGGTACTACCATCCCGTCCAAAGCTTGCCCCAGGAAAGATTTTGCTGCTGGAAAGTTCTGAGCAACTCAATCTGGCAGCCTTTAGGTGCGCAATAATTTCCCAGCCCACTCTCATGGCTCTGTGCTTACTGGAAGACAAAGTTATCCTTGGTAAAAGGTTAAACCCATTCCGCTTCATCTGCTGTAAACTGTCCTCAGATTTGTTCAAAGTAGTGATGGGAGCAGCACACACAACTACAACCAAGCTCAACTGGCTGGGATCTCAGGTTCAGCCCAGCATGAAGGCAAGGCTGATCTGCAAACATCAGATCCAGGCTTGGATCCCAAATGCCCTGATGCCGAGGTGTTCAGGTCCAGGATTCGGATTCTACTTTCTCTGTGCTGGATCCATCTGGGACAACCCAGCCAAACTGAGCTGCAGGGGGATTTCTTCACAGCAGCATCTGGGAGATGCAGAGTCTGGCTTGCTCTAGATCAAAGGGTCCAACACTTTCTTATTGCATACCCTTTGCCAGATTTACCAGCTGCCCACATACCCCTAGCAGCATACATTTTATATTTTAACCCCTTAAATGCCAATAATCATTATAATGACAATTAAATCTGCCATTACACAATTTCTCCTGCATACCCCACAAAGATGTCTTGCATTCCCCCAGGGGTACGTGTACCACAGTTTGGGAACTCCTGCCCTAGAGTCTCTCTG
>NW_005842345.1:1352553-1368031 GCF_000455745.1 Alligator sinensis
GTCACTGCCATGCTACAAGTAGCTCATCTTCCCAGCTGGCTGGGGGAGCAGTACAGAACTACCAGCTGGTGGTGGAGGCGTGGTGGGATGCAATTTGCTGCTGGGTCATGTTGAGTCATTGGTTTCCCTCTCAGTGGTGTTGAGAAGTCTGGTGATACTGCATGCTGTTGGCAGCCACCATCTATTGCTGGCCAACAAGTGCCTGACAAGATTTGTTCTTTGCAGCCTCTGGCTAGCTAAGCACAGAAGCCAGCAACACCCCCCGCCCCCGCTTCTTAGCCCACAACTTCTGCTCCAGCAAATCCTCCTGCATGGAGGCAAGCAGGTTTTCAGATCTCTTCTCCTGTCTTCTACCTCCCACACCCCACCCATGCTTGAACCTAGGAGTGATTTAGTATGTTCCCACCCTCAGTGGCTCACAGGAGATAACCCTCCCTCTTCTCCTGTGGCTCCTAGCAGCTCCCAGGGACAAAGCATGGACCTCTAGCTCTGATAACCCTGCAAGTAAGCAGGATATCATCACTACAGCCCAGATTGGTACTTGATGTTGTTACAAGGACTGAAGCCAAAGGAGTAGCAGGTCACAGGGACCTCAGGCAGATTTCAGCAGGCAAGAGATAGTCATTTATTCATAGATGTTTGGGTCAGAAGGGACCTTAGCAGATCATTGAGTCCAACCCCCTTGCCCTGGGCAGGAAAGAGCTCTGGGGTCAGACGACCCCAGCCAGGTACATGTCTAGCCTCCTCTTAAAGACCCCCAAGGTAGGGGAGAGCATCACCTCCCTTGGAAGCCTATTCCAGATTTTGGCAATCCTTACCATAAATAAATTCTTCCTGATGTCCAACCTAAATCTGCTCTCCATCAGTTTGTGGCCATCGTTCCTAGTTACCAGGGCACCTCTTGGAGTAAACAGAGCATCTCCTGTTCCTTGCTACCCTCTTCCCACCCCCAGATGAATTTGTAGGTGGCAACAAGATCATCTCGCAGCCTTCTCTTGCGGAGGCCAGAGAGATCCAGGGCCCTCAATCTCTCCTTGTAGGGCTTTGCCTGCAGGCCCCTAACCACAGGGGACTTCTTGCAATAGACAAGTCTCAGGAGCATACACAAGAAACAACTGGAGCCCTAACTTCCTTCCCTCCTGTTCCTGTTTAGCCACCACCTCTCCCTTTGCCTGGAGCACTGCCTGGCAAGACCCTGCATGCCTCTTGACAGACTAGCAGGAGCAGCCACCTCCTTTCATAGAAAATGAGGGTTGGCAGGGACCTCAGGAGGTCAGATCTAGTCCAACCCCTTGCTCAAAGCAGGACCAATCTCAACTAGATCATCCCAGGCAAGGATTTGTTTAGCAGGGTCTTAAAAGCCTCCAGAGATGGAGATTTCACCACCTCTCTGGCTAACCTGTTCCAGTGTTTTATACTACCCTCCTAGTGACAGAGTTTTTCTTAATAGAGAGTTCATCCCTCTCTTTAAACCAGCTTCTCCCCTAGGCACAGCAGCTCCTCTGGGCCAGATGGGTTTGGAGACTAGATCACTGCCCCCCCCAGTTCAGAGTCCTTCCAAAGCCCTTTCTACTGGACTGCAGCCTCCCCATGTGTCCTCAAAAGACCAAGGGATCGTCGAGATAGGGCTGCAATCAGCTGTACAGCTTAGAAACAAAACTAGAGCCTTTGAATCCCTATAAAGTGGTTGATTGACGCATCCCACTGCTTGAACACAGTGTGGTCTAGATATGGGCAGGACAGGTCATTCTTCAGACTACATAGACGCTGGATGTACTAATGTTTCCAAACAGTGATTTCAGGGCAAGTGTTACACACACAGTCCCCTCAGCCAACAAAGCTGTGAGCCTTTGTGTTAAGTGCCAGGTTTACACAATTACAGAAAATCTGCAATTACGCACCATTACAGGAACCCACACACTGTCATATTACATAGTTTACACTGTCTGGGCAGCCAAAGACTTTATCAGATTAACATGGCTTTTACAAGACAGACTCAAGTTGCCTAGAAGTCGCAATGGTTTTGGGTACAAATATAAAAAGGCTTGCAAGACTAAAGGAAAATATTTAAAAGCTTTTCAACTTTCATTCAAACATAAGAGTTATCCTGAAGGGGAGGGGGACACTGATGACATTTGAAAGTTGACAACCAATCTACTTGCTGAAAAAGAGTGGAAAACAAGGAAATGGCACCAACGGTAAAAGTAAATGAGAGACTGTGTAGGTGTCCCGATCAATAGTACCAGGTGTCCCTAGTAACGCGAGAATGAAATCTCTTCTAACTCCTATAATATTTAAAGATCAGACCTGAGAATATCTTCATAAGGGAACACAGAGGTCTAAGTACACGAGGTGGGATTTTCAAAAGCGTTCCTCACTATGCATCTCTGCTCCCAGGGGGATTAGTGGGATTTTGACTGCTGACGTCCCTGGGAATTGACATAAGCCCATGTAATACATTTTTGAAAACCCCAGCCAGATGACAGATCTCATTTTTCAGGCAGCGTTTCCGAGATGGCCTTTGATGCTCAAATGAAGCAAGACGGCATTGTGGAAAAATGCAATAAAAAATCCCCAATGAGCACTAGAGCCCAGCACCAAACCCCGAGTCCTGTTCCTTCAGGATGAGGTTTCAAGCAAAGCGTAAAATGTCCCATCAACTGCCAGGTACAGAAAGACTTCATGTATACAGGTGTAGGACTGTGCATTTCACAAAAAAAATAAGATCCCCCAACATCAAGGCATTTCTTCTCCTAGGAAAACTTGAATACTGCTAAAGCCCCAAAGTACAGACACTATCTTGCAACTCACTGCATTTGCTTGCAGTATTTGTTGCCAGCCACGAGATGTCTCTCTGCAATGCAGAGTTCTTGACAGAGTGCAATTTGTTGGCAAACAAAAGCAGCAAGGCTGGAGCTCAAGCTACGTGGAAACCTGTATATGCATCTATAGATGACAACAGTTTTGTTAACAAATGCCTCCAATGTAAGACAATGTGCCATTCAATGCATCCCGAAAGGTGAAACACATTGCTGAATCTATCAGTTCAATACCTAAAGGAAAACCAGGTGGGCTCTTCAAGGCTGCCATGTGCAATCACACAGCTATGATGTGATCCTGGGCTTACCTTCTCAGCTTGTGGATATTTAATCTCGGGGTTTCTCCACTCCTTGGTGATCCGTTTCCTGTACTGATGGCACTTGGGAATGTAGGTGCAGCCAATGTCCCCCAGTTCTGGGTAGAAAACTTGTAAATCCCCTCTGGAAAGAAGCAGCAGCAGAAAGAGCCCGAGGTGAGACTAGGTTGCATAGGGTTACTTCGTAGGAGAAATGAGGGGGTATTCTGAAGGAAAGGAACCAGGGATTGGATCGTGAAAGGAAGTGAACCCTTAGCCCACCTACACGTGCCTCAGAGCACTACTGTTATAACAGCTGGAGTCATGCCAGTACGCAGCAAAGACATCTGTCCAAATTCTGCACCACTATTCCCTACCACATTATCCAACATCACAGAAAAACACCCTTTGTCACAGACCAGGAATGAATTGCACCATGGTCACGATTACAGGTCAGTTTTGGGCCAGGTACAGACAGATAAAAAGGATCTAGTGTGGCCTTGGGTTACCTAAACGATTAGCCAAAATGAGCATGGCCCTTGTTGAGAGGAGACTAAAGGAATACATGCAGTATGCACGGGACTGGCAGGACTGTGCATGGTGTGCAGGAGGGCAGAGAGTTCAAAGCCAGATGTACGGACCGTGACATGTGGGAGGAAGTACTGCTAAGTAGTGAGGTTAAGTCTACACTTGGGTTAATCATTTGGAAGCTTAGTTTAAGTTGCTGGTTTTAAAAGAGCATTTAAGTTCAGCTTGAAAAAAAAAAAATGAAGCGATTTTTAAGCAAATGTCCTGAGCGACAACACTAAAAGTATACGTGTGCAGAAGAGACATGATCTTGTTGCTAGCACTGGCTTCCTATCCAGGCTTCTGTATCCAGTATCAAAATAATGATCTCTCCCACCTCTCCTGCATTGGCTGGTAACTGTAGTAGCGCATTATTTCCAAGTAGCCCAGCTGTTAGATGAGAACAGTATCGTGCAAGTATCCATTTCTCTACCTTGCAAAACATCATCTCTACACTCCCCTCCCTGCTGCAGTTCTTGTTAGAGTGCATCCAAGTTCTTCATTTAAAAAGAGTGATTGTTCCCCAGCAAAATCAAATCTCTCTGTATAAAGCCTCTAAACCTCCAAAAACAATTTGTTTCTTTGGAATTTCTCTACAAAAGAGGTGCCTTTTTTCTACTTTCACTCATTTCAGGGAATAGTTATACAAGAGACTGTCTTAGAGGTCAGGAATGACTAAACTTGCCCAGCCATGGTTGTAAGGGCCAAGTTGGTATAAATTAATGCAAAAACTCCATGTCCCAGCATGCAATGCTTCACCTTGGTCTGACCCAAAACAAACTTCAAAACAAATATACTGCAGGAGTTATTTCTTCCATCCCATGCAGCTGGAGTCTGCTGACCCAGAAAGTTACAATCTGGATTTATGAAAGGCCCAGAAAACATTGCCACGTTATCTGGCTTTTCGGTCACAATCAGACTGCATGATTCAGGGCACAGTTTTTTTGTTGCATGAGTCAGGAAGGAAGGAAGGAAGTCTCACCTTCCTTTCCCACAAACTGTGTGCAGCTTTGTATTGCTCAGGGAACTGCTTTCTTTTAAAGAAATAATATTATGGCTTAATAATGCTAGAAGGAGTAGGTTACCCAGTGCCACGGATGGGCTACTGCAATGATCTGGCATAGGAGGCAAGTCATGCCTACCAGGACTTGGGTGCCAAGGCATTTGAACATCTAAGAGAGACAAGTGGAAGTCACTCACTGGCAGAACTCGGAATCTGGGCCATCCAGCTTCTCAAAGTCGCAGGTCTCCATGAATTCACTATGCTGCAGGGTCTTGCTTTTCCAGGCAGCAATGCCAACTAGGCCCATGGCCAATAGGACCGCAACCTGCACCTTCATCCTGCCCTGTATAAAAGGAACCAAGAGACAGGAGGTTAGGACTTCCCCCAGGCCATTCTGCACCCCAGACCATCACTGCAAGGCCAACCCTGTTGTATGCAGGCTTCCTTCGGGCACCAACATCAGTACACCAGCTTCCCGACTAGACAAGCTTCCATTAAGAGCAGATCGGCATTCTCCCTCCGCCTCAAACACATGTACTCTCTCTCTCTCGCTCCAGTTCTACAGCGTGGAGACCATTTTCAGCTGCTTAGCAATTGCACCAGGAGCGTGAGAACATTTCCATTGCATCTGTCAGCGCTGCTCATCAGCTAGTCCTGGAGACAAGCTACAGACAAAGCAAACTCACTCTTACATACCGCTTTTGCTTTGCCAATTCTACATCATTTAATTCCAATTATGTCAAGCAGTCACTGCATTTCCTAATGAGGTATGGTGCCAGGAAATGCTGAACGCCTGCCGGGCTCTGTCAGCTGCTTGTCCTTAGCCAGACCCCGCTGCTTCAAGGGCCCACTCCTGCTGTGCATACAAGACACACGAGCAAAGCTTGGAGGGAAAAAATAGCAAACAGCAAAAGTGCAGCTGACTGAATAGAGGTGGGAAATGCAGGTTTCCACATTCCTTCCTCTGATGCCAAGTCAACTAAGATCGCCACACTGCTCCTCCTCAACCCCAAGACACCCAGTTCCCCCTCTCTGTGCCTTACCGTCCTCTTTTCTAGCATCAGCCAGTCACCACCACCTCACTGGTTTTAAAACAGCATTTCAACTCCTTCCCAGATGCATCCTGCTGCACCAACCTAGAACTGCAGCTCAAGCCAAATGCAGCTGGAGCTGACAAGGCCAGGTTTTGGAGCCACAGGACCCCAAGGATAAGGGATGCAGTGATATGGGGAAGTGCCCCACTGGAGCAGGATGGTCAGCTAGAGAAGCTCCTGAATGGGGAAAGCAGGAGACCTGGGCTCTACTCCCTACCCAGCTACTTTGCCACTGCATGAAGTTGGGCCAGTGATCTCCTTGCCCCCACTTCATCACTCAACCTTGAGTGCCTGTCTGTTTGCAAGGCAAACGCTTCAGGGCAGGGTGGTTGCCTCACTGCATGTGCAAACAGCACCTAGCACCGTGGCAGGGCGGTTGTCTCGGTGCCTATAGGCACTGCTGCAGCCCAAACAACGATGTGCTGTAGAACCGTGTCTTTAAGCATTGGATGGGCTCCCACTCCCACATCTAGCACCCGGCCGGGCAAGGGTCAGAGCAGACATCCTCACTATAGCTCAGACACCAGGGCAAAACAGACTTCTTTCTCCTGGGTAGTCCTGTGAGTAGCTAGTTCCAGTGACCCCTGTGGACCTCTTCAAATGACAAGGCAAAGCTAGGCACACACTCTCCCATTTAGGCCACGGGTCAACCCTTAATGTTATTCAAAATCCTCAGGTCAGGAAGAGACAGAGGGCCAGGACACTCATCTCAAAAGTGTTGTCTGCAGTTATAGTACCTCCAGGCCATACTCAGAAACCCTGTTGCCCTCAATGCTGTACATGCACCTAGAAAGAGACCATCCACGAACTACAGTTTGCAGTGGACACAACACAATGCAACCGAGTAGCAGAGAGATGAAGCAGCTTGCTCAGGAGATCGGACCCAACCCTGAGCATTCACAACCAGCCTATCCTTTCTGCTCAACTTTCTGGCTCCTTGTCGCACGGTATTTCCCCCTTCCCTGCAGCATTTAACCCCGTTCTCACCTCTGGCGTTTATCCCTGCAAGGCAAAAGACCTATCAGCAAGGATGGAGAGGAAACTGCGTTGCCAGTTTGAGGTTTACCTGGAGCAGAAGAACTGGGCCGGGCAGGAACAGGGAGCTCAGGGGAAATGACCCGCCTCAAGACCGCAGATAAACACAGCAGCTGGCTGGACTTTAACCCTCCGTCATGTCTCCAGCCTGGCCAGAGTGACAGTCGGCAGGTGGCAGGGAGGGAAAGTAAAACAAGCTGGGAAACAGGAGCTGCTGTCTATTGGGTCCTGCCACTGTCCGTCCTCCCTGCACCGGCAGTTAGGGGCAGGTTCTGATGCCGGCCCCTGGTCCTGGGGGATTCCACTCGGGGGTGCATGGATGTGCCGTCGCGGTGGGGACGTCCTGATGCTAGCTTAGCTCGGGGAGCCGGGAGGATGCTGCTTCGGTGCCACAGAGATGGCTTCCTCACTAGGAGGGGAAAGGCGAGGGTGGAAGAGGGATAGGAAAGGGCAGAGCACACAGCAAGAGGGACAGCTGCGCCCTCCTAAACAGGCAAGGAAAGCAGCACGCAGTGTGGTTTTGTGAAGGGTGCCCTCCCTGAGCCAATCCGATCCATATTAACATCCTATTTTGGGGATCTTTCATGAAAGGACCAAGCAGGGCTTTGCAAATTCAACCCTCCCCGCCTTACTCCCACCCACAAGGTAGGTTGGCACAAGCCTTATGCACACAAACTGAATAGAGAGATTTGGATGCAGGCCCACGTCGGCATTCAGAGTCGGGACTAGATCCGAGGAGTCATCATCATTCCCAGCTGGGTTGCTGTGAAGGACCCGCTCTGTTCCCAAGTCTTATACTACTATCTCTTTCCTCTGGTCATTAGACCAGAGGTGGGCAAAATGTGGCCCGGGGGCCAGATGTGGCCCGCCAGGCCATTCTACCTGGCCCGTGGGGCCCCTAAAAAATTTAGAAAATTAATATTTATCTGCCCTTGGCTATCTATCATGTGGCCCTCAATGGCTTGCCAAAACTCAGTAAGCGGCCCTCTACCCAAAATAATTTCCCACCCCTGCATTAGACAGTCCCAGTTCCCAGGTTTGTATCAACCCTGAACTCAGCCCAGCTTTGTCAAAAAAAGAAAAGAAAAGAAAAAAGCATTGCCAGGTTCTGAATATTGCCACTTCCCCTACCCACGAGGTGCTGGAAAGGATGCATCTAATCAGTCTAAACCAAGTGAACTTTGTGGTAACAGCTGCTGCATGAACTTCCATACCGCGCAGGAACAGTGGATCTCCACAGCGCTCCAGGCATGACACCCTTTAGCAGCCTCCAAACATTTATTCAGATGACACGATAAGCAACAGAGCCAATTTATTCTGGCTGTGACGTAAGCTGTCATTTGATAACATGCATTACAACACACGTTGTATCATTCTATAATAGGTTTCAGACACACACACGGAGCATGAGCAAGTACTAATGCTACCATCAGCCCAAACAGAAAAGGAGTTTGCACATTTAACTAATTAGTGACATTACCATAATACAGGGGTGATCTTGAGGTTTGAGACTCCAGGCTCCCTGTTCCCATGAAAAGGGTTGGGCAGGCTCTGTAATTAAACCCTGAGTCTATGAACACCAGGACACGTGAGTAGTTCTCTTCCCACCAAAGTCCAGGGGAAGCTTTGGGTGACTCAAGATTGTAAAACCAGGCTTGATATTCGCCTCCCTTTTTGTAATCCAAGGACAACACTTAGTCCAATACACCACATGGCCTGCTGAGTAAAGTCAATAGAAACTGCATAGGCACAGATGAAGGGAAGCTATAACTACATGCAAGACATACACTGACACGTGCACCTTTGCACTGTTGGCTAAGCAGCTATGAACCACAGATGCCCTCCACATTACCTGCCATCACCAGCAGTTCACAGATGTGGTTTTCCCATGGCTAAGAGGAACCTCGTGGTCCAGCCCCTTTCTAGGAGAGAGATAAAGGAGTAGAAAATCTGTCCAGGACAAGTAAAAATTACAGCCATCTAGAAATTGCCCAATCAGAAATAGGTTTTCCTTCCAGAAAATGCAGATTTGGTCCAAAAGTGAAACTTTGTTGCAGAAACTCACCATTTTCAATTAAACTTTGTCAAGAAAGGATCCTGCTCCAAAGTGGGATTTCCAGACAAAACCAGGGAGGGAGACGCCCCTACTTCAGAATAACCAGTAGCCTAATGGTTGGGGAACTCACTCGGGATGTGGGAGACCCAGATCCAAAAAGTGTCTTGGAGCTTGTGAAGAAGCACAAACAAGAGAGTAGCAGAGAAAGGCTTTTCTGGTAGGGTCATTGTGAGACTCTTCCTCTTAGAGAGGATCATTATGAAACGCTCACAGCAAGGACTTGGTGTTGGGTCCCTTAACCATTGAACTCTTGGTTTTTCAGGGGCGGGAAGGGGGTCTCTTTTTGCAGAAAGCATCACAAGCCTCCCTATTCATTCCAGTGCAGAATTGGGAGCTTTTCACAGGATGGAAAACCAATTCCCACCCAGCTCTACTGAACACTCTGGCTGCCTATATGCATGCTTTCTGGATGATAGAGTCTCCTTATTACAACATGCAGACAATACCCTCTCCCTCACAGGCTTCCACCAAAAGGCTTCCTGATCCCATGTTGGGATTTGCACCATGCAAGAGCTCTCCATGCCCCACCAGCATGCAGCTTCAGTTAAACCACAGCAGGAGCTTGGACAGCAGCATTGGGCCTTCCCTTCACAAGTTATTCCTCATCCACTGCACCCAAGTGAACAGTGACTTGCACTGGAGTAAGCTGCTAAGGGTGTGAGTCACTTTTTTTTACATGGGCACAGTGCAGTTGCACAAGAGGTTTGCAGACCTAATGAAGCTGCTGCAGTACTGATGAAAAGAAGCCCAGTGCATGCAGTGCAGAACACCCAACCCTATTTCTCACCTTTTTTAATTACACTGCAAAGGTTACCAGCAGGCCCAGCACTCCCACAGACCATCTCTCAAAGCACAAAGTCACTAGTTAATCCTCACAACCACAGGGCCTTCTCCAATAGCTCCAATTCATTCCTCTTCAAGGGTCCCCAGTCTCAGAGACACCTTCACCCAAATGCATACCTCTTGGTCCTGCTTGTATTGAGGACCCTTGCAGGCAGCAAATGGCACCTGCTGGGCTCCCGATCCTCTCTGACTTCTTGTTTGCTCTGTATAGAGTGACTTCACCAGGAAGGCGGACAAGAAGCCAGAGAGCAAGGCTCTGGGCACTGTGCTGCACTAAAGCAGGATGAGGCTTACAGAGAGGCACAAACAGGGAAGTTTGCGAAGGAGAAAAGCAGAGACTCATCAGGTAGAAACAACATTGACTGCTTCACTGCTGAAATCACCAGAGAGAAGCACTATGAAACATAAGAGCAGAAGGAGAGATGACAAAGGGCAAAGTGCAAAGAGAATTCCCTTTGGGACATTTCAGCCGGAAGAGCCTTTGGGAACAATGAGCCCTCTCACTGCATCCAGTGCAACATGAACCTTGGGCTTCATCCCTAAAGCTGTTTGCAGAGTAATTATAATGATCTCATTACTCTCACGCAGAGGATGGAGCTATAGTGACAGCAAGAACTCTGCGCCCATCCAGACTGCGTGGAATTGGCTTTCACAGCATATAAAATACAGGGAAGTCATTGCCAAACTCCATGTAACAGCATCTATGTGCTGCACATAACAACAATTCTAGCTCACAAGGTCAAATGACCAGCCAGTGTTACGCACTTCCTAAGGGGCTTAAAGCCAAAATTGCTTTCAAGATGCATGCATCAGGAAGGGGAGCTCTGAATGCAAACTGGCACAAAGTTGTCCAGCAGTCATGCAAACAGCAATACTTGGGCTTTTCCATTGCTTTTTCCTCAAAAGCCTTGGAAGACAGAGGTGGAATAGGCTTAAGCCTTAACCATATATCTGAATCTACCCTAGACTCTAACCTTCACATCCAAGAAGAATTAATGAATCACATGATTGAGCAAACTCCACCCCCCCCCCCCTTCCGACACACGCACACCTCATCGGGAAGAAGGGCCCATCCATGCAAAAAACATAGACCGTCTGGTGTCAAGTCAGGCACTGAGCCGGCCTATCATGTTCCAGCTGCCCACTGCACTTGCGCGTAGTTTTTCCAGACTAAGCACTTCAGGGCTGGCACCTTGCCTTCATTGCCGCTATGAAGACATCTTGCTCATTGTTAGGGCCAAACAAAACAAACAGAGCTGGCTGAAATACTCCCAACTGGGGTTTTTCCTACTGAAGAGATATCAGAAATTAAAAGTTTTGCAACAATTGATGGCTCTCACTTTTCCCTTACTAAAAGGGTCCTGGGGTTACCCCAAATCCCAGTTTTTCAGGAAAACGATGATAGTTTCAATAGAATTGCTGATACAAAGAAAGTTTATAAAAACAGGCAAATGAGTGGGGAAAGAACAACCCATTTCACTCCCTGCAATGCAAGTTTTGGCCTACACCCTTTTCTGTTTACTCTGCATTTTTTTTTCCTAAATCCAGCTGGTGCCAACCAATAGCTGCAGCCTCCATGGGCTGCTCTAAAGCTCCATCATGCATGGTGGTAACTTTATAGAGACCATCACCACCCCTATATTAGAAATAAAAAATAAGAAAGTGGTCTAGAGCATTTTCTGCAACTCCCTTAGGGTTACACAGCAAGGGAGCAAGTCAAGGGGCAGGATGCAGGACAATGCCCTGCCGCAGGGGTGTGGTGCAGGCTGGAAATGAAGGATTCCACTAAAGTGACCTTGGGGTGATCATCTTACTCTCACTGAAGTCACCCTCCCCGTTTAGATAAGGCCAAATCAGTCCTTGGAGGATGTATCCTTGGTGCCCCGCAGAGCTATTTTTACAGAGCAAGTATTTTGTCCTTGCAGATGTAACATGGTGTCTGATTCATGGTACATCTCCATCCCCCTTCTCACTTACACTAGCTCAAATCAGGAAGCTTAAATTATTTACACTCCTCTCTTTCCCACACCCATGCACACTCTCTCCAGTCTAACCATGCCACTTGGTAGGTGCCTCAAGAACAAAACCAACACTTGCAAGCGAATGGCATGACCTATTAGCGTCACCTCCTTTTTTGGTTGATTTGATGAGAAAGAACGGCTCTATTTGAGAAGGGAGACAAATGAAAACAATACTTGTGTCATCCTTGTGCAGACACACAGGCTACCGGGGGCATGGTGCCTAGCCCCAGACTGCTGGGAGACATTTCTGCAAGTTCCTTGTTACAATACCTGTGATATAATACTGTGACTATTAAAACACGTTGTCTCAGGCATGCTTACATGTGGTCAAACATTCAGATGGAAGCAATAGTCAGATGTGTTTAGTTTTCTAGTTGGGTAAACACCCCTCCCCCCCACGATTAGCCCAAGGGCTGGTCTGTACATTCAGCTAAGGACAGCTGTGCAGTGAACTAGACTGCTGCTAACTTTATTGTTTCCTAAATAAACTTGCTCACAGCACAGCCCACATACAACACTGAGGCAGATGGGCCCCAGGGAAAGGAGGGCACATCTGCACAAGTAAAAAAAAACAAAAATGGGAAAGAGAGAGAAACAGCACAAGCTTTTTTGAACCCAAGTTCACTTCATCAGGTCCACTGAATTCAGTAGGTAGATGCCAGGCACCTGCCACATTTCAACAGTCCTTTGAGCCTAGAGCAAGCAGAAAGCCCAAAGCATTCCCTTTAGAAAAAAGAGAAATAGTCTCAGCTGGTTTTTGGAATTATCTTAGCAGAAAGGTATTTGTGCCGGCTCACTTGCTTCTTACACAGCTGTACCACATCTGTCCGTTCCCCTCCCTGCTATGAAGTCAGATGGTTTTCCCCCAGCATGTTATAAAGCTCTTCAAATCAAGGGCTCAAGCTGAAAGCACATCCTCGGCTAATGCAATGTCCCCTTCTGCTGCTCATCAGAACCGACTTCTGTCCAGGAACACGAGTTAGGGAGATGGAAGGCTTTTAAGGGTGCATGCCTGTCACCCCTATCCCCTTTGCTTAGAAAGCCAGAGCTAGAAAGAAAGAGACTTTTAAATAAAGTTTATTTATTAAGCCAGCTGCTCTAGAAGTATTAATTTGAAGGCAAGGTAAGAAAAAGCATCACATGACTTCAGTTTCCACCTAACGTATTCAGTGTCAGCTTGCGGCAGATCTTTTTCAGCATTCCAGATCATATCCAATTGCCTTGTAATGCCTCTGTCACTCACCAAAGCCAAGATGCAATAGTGAAGCATCTATTTGCTCTTGCTTTGAAAGGAAAATAATTAATTTTAAAAGGAGGGAGAGAAACCACCTTAAAGAAGGGAGAGAAAGAGAGAGAGAGAGATGGATACAGGAACACTTCACAAGCTGCATCAGGCCACACAGCAAAGAGAGACTGCATGTATACGGGTATGTCGTAACAGCTGATGAATAATACAGAAATGTTTCCGTATCAGTGGCTATGCTGCAGCTGGGCTCCAAGGAAAGCCTGTTATGTCAGAGTTTATCTGGTGCATCACCTGCCTCTGCATTCTCCTTTGCAGTTTCATGTTTTAAAAGGATGCTGTTAAGCTTTCCTCTTCCTTCCCTCCCTTATATACTTTTACAATGTGACAGGTCCATTTGGGTCTGCTCTTTTGACTTCAAGAGGCTTTGGGGATCCTCTCCCCAGCCCCCAACTTTAGTGCTCGAACAGCCACATAACAGCTCCACTGTTGTCCCTTCATACAGCCACACCCAGAAAAAGGGGGGACTGACTGGCCATGCAGAAGGAACCCCCCAACTAACTTTGCCGTCAGCCAGGATGTAAACGTAGGTAGAAAAAGAAACAGCACCTTTTGGTTGGACCAGTTGCCAAGTGTAGCACCCAAGCTGCCCAATACCATGTACAAAAGTACAATTCTTAGTGAGATTCGGTCCTTCAGTACATCATCACAAAGGCAGGATATATACTGTAACTCATCACATCCTCTGCCTGCCCAGTCCACTATCCTATGGTCCACGGCACCTGTAGCAGGCTCATGGTCACAGGGGCAGCCGCGATACCCCTAGTGGCCTTGCGGCTTCTGCCCAGCTCGGACTGTAATGTCATCCTGCCTAGATTACTCACCCGCCACGCCTTGTTCTTCTTATTAAAGGCTGATTAAGGGAGGATGCCCACAAGCCTTAGAGTGAGCCTTAATCCCAACACTTCCCCCACCAGGTCTCTCCCCGCTAACTAAGTGCCCATATAAGCAAGCTCTTCTCAGGTACCTTCTCTTATTCCCAGTGTTGCAGAGTAGCTTTCTTCCAGTATTTAGGAGCTCCTTGCTTTGTGGCTCCCAGAGCTGGACTACCTGGCAGGTGCAGGCTCAGGGCTTATATAGCTTCAGCTGGGCCTGTTACCCATCAGGTGAGTGCTTAATAACCTCCCCCTGCTCCTTTGCCACCTGCACATGGACTCTCAAGCTGCTCATTCCCTTAAGGAAGTAGGCACATCTCAGTGCCCTGCTA
The DNA here is from genome assembly GCF_000455745.1 of Alligator sinensis. Lineage (NCBI taxonomy): Eukaryota > Metazoa > Chordata > Crocodylia > Alligatoridae > Alligator > Alligator sinensis. Next base: position 1,366,858 of record NW_005842345.1, read on the forward strand.
CAACACCTTGCTTCAGAAAAGGCACTCATGGAGGATGCAGGAGGCCAGCTGTGTCACGGATGGAAAGGTAATCTCCTGCAGGCTTTCCAGCTCACACACCAAATAACACAGAAGTTTGACCACTAGCCTAGCAGTTGGGGACCGGGAAGCAAGAAGAACAGAAATAGTTCATTTCCAACCCCAGCAATATGCTGTCTTGCCAAAAATCAAAACCTTTTCCAGGACTGCATTGGTGCCAAATAATAAATTTGACAGGAATGTGCTAGAACAAAGTGCTCTGACTTTTTTGTTTGGGTAACTTTGAAGCCTTTCATTTGACTTTGTCTCAAGTTACTTGAACTGTGTTTCTTGGGACGTCTTCACATTGTTGAAATAAAATGTTTGTGCTTCCAAACCCAATTTTTTCCCCCCAGAATTTTAATTTATGCAGAAAAAATAGTGAGCTTTTCCAAACTGGTTTTGACACAGAAGCAAAAGTCCATGTCAGAATCTCCCACAGGACAGATATTCAGGTTTTCATTCATCTCCAGTTCAGAATGAGCCAACTCCTTAATTTTCATATAAATAGGATATTTTTATATAGTAGAAGGAACATTTATACATTGGTGGCAAAAAAATACATTTTAATTGTGCTTCCATGGCCAAACAACATGCAAGATACTGCAGTCAGGGCATAGAAGCAAGGCATCTGGCTCTTTCCAATTCCTATTGGCTATAAGATTTGAATAGGTCACTTTGTGCCTCAGTTTCTCCATCTCACTTGTTGATAATACTTGCCAACCTCAGAAAAAGGTCTCACTCTCTTTATAAGGCATTTTAAGGCTTCTTACAGTAAGGTGACTCAGCAGTGCAAGTTACGGTCTATTCCTATATCTGACATCTTGCAGAACATCCAAGGAAGGCCCTAAGGTTACTGGGAGCTTTATTTGCACAGCAGTCTATCTGGGGGATGCTTTTAATTTGGCCGATTGCCACTTCTAGGTAAGGTTGGAGTCCTTGGGGGTCCAGAAATATGCAAGAGGCAAGGGATTGTGTTTTCTGCAATCTCTCTTAATGGGCCAACTATACAGTTGGAAGAGTTTGTCTAACATCTCTCCTTACTCCACAGTTGTTCCATTAATGATTTCCCCAAAAACCCCTACTACTTACTGAGCAGCAGGGGGGGGGGGGGGGA
>NW_005842345.1:1368152-1375487 GCF_000455745.1 Alligator sinensis
GTCCCCCACACCCTTCCTGGTTGGGGGGGGGGGGGGGGGGGGGGGGAAATAAGGAGATATAGCAGTTGTCAGTTGTTTCTGTATGATCCTGCACCTGCTGTTGGCTGCCAGATGTAAATATGTAAGCAGCAAGGGATCAGGCAGATTGCTGGCCATAAATTTCTTTGTTCATAGAATCATAGAAAATTAGGGTTAGAAGGGGCCTCAGAAGGTCATCTGATCCAACCCCCTACTCAAAGCAGGACTAGATCATTCCCCTCATCAAAACCCAAATCTTTCCCCTTTATATTGCAGGCAACCCCAAGTTCAGTTGGCATTTCCAGGGCAGAGGTAAAGGTGTTAACTTATCCCTTAGGAAATTTCTCCTGCTTTGCAAATACCTGACCCATCACAGGCAGCTCTTTACTCTGTAAAGTGGTCACATCCTACATGGGCTTAGATCAACTCTCTCTTTTCTGTTGTAAGTGGCACTCAGTACTGCAGTAACATCACTTAAAAGTATGGACAATAAGGATCCCTGGACTATAATGGAGGACCTTTCATTGTACTTGGGGGCACAGGGATAGTACTATGCTCTTGTGTGCGGTGCAAGCTGCTGGCATTTCTCTCTGTAAAAGCAGCCGCATCATATTGACAAGCATGTTGTCAAGCAGTCACCTGCCACAAGACGTTCCAGTTCTCTTGCATGAGCTAAACGGATACCATTATCTACAAGCAATAAACACAAAGGTCAGGAAGAAAGGATCTTTACTAGCTCAACTCATAAGACAAGGAGAGAAGTTAATAGCCACACATGTCTTAAATGCTGGGCTTGGTGATCCTCAGACTGCAATGACTGCTGTTATATGAGACACAATGCTGCAAAGGAGGAGAAACTGCTTTGTAAAAAGCATATGTTGTTCTAGGACAACAATGATTTGGTTTAGTAGAAGTCTGCAAGGAAACAAGCAGGAAAGAAACAATGGGAATCTAAACCCTATCTGGAAACAGATCAGGTTCAACATGATTATCCTTCAGCTTAAGTGGCAACTAGGAAAGGCAGCAAGAGGTACACATCATGCAGGGGAAGAGCTATCAAATCCTTCTCAGCTTTCACCTTCCCAGGCTAAACAAGCAACCCTCTCATAATAAGGTAGGATTTCCATATCCCTGCTCCTCCTAGCAGCCCATCTCTGCACCTCCTTCAGTTTAAGTTCATCTTTCTGGGACATGGATGCCCAGAATCATTCACAGCACCCCAGGATTTTGCTTTGAAGACTCTAGCTCAAAGTCTTTCTAGACTCACTGGACTGATTTGTCTGCAAGGACCCAAGGTCCTTACCTTTAAGCACTACCTTAATACATTACAGCCATCACTTCTTTTTTTTTTTTTTCCCCCTCTTGTTCGTACTGTTCCCAGGCAGCGATAGCAAACAAAGATGATTAACAAGGTGTAGCTGCCCTGCTCAGCCCTAAAGATCTTGCTGACCGTTTCTGTATGTTTGCTGGGCCACAATCCTTCAGCATCTAGAAGTCTACAGAAGACTTCATTAGAGTTCTAGTGAGCTACTGCAAGGAAAAAGCTTCATCTCATTTTTGAAGTCCAGGGTTTTCTGAGCAGCTGTCTTGATGAAGACACATAAAAGAGCAAGAGCTTGCATTTAAAAAGTATATTATCGCTGGGCTATTGGGACAAGGACTTTTATTCCTTTAATAGGACATAATAAATAAAAAAAAGAGTATGTACTAAAAGCACTTCTGGATATGGAATGGAAGTGCTTGATGAAAGGCAGGAATTATCTCAGGCAGGGGAGCAATATTATCTTAGTGCACTATCTAAAGGCAGCTGCAAAGCATAAGTGGGAACATTAAGTGGGATGGATCAGGACATGCTTAGAGGGTGAGCAGTGTCAGTACATGGCGAATTGTACTGTTAAGTGAGATGAGCTCTCTGAACTTGCACATTAGTTTAAAATCTGTGTTCATGCATTTAACAAATGGTCAGGGAAAAATATAGGAGTAGTCTGGAAAACAGACATGCCATTTCCCAAAGCATTGCACTGACATATGTCCAGGTACTGCACATGATACTTCAAGCAAACCCAGCCATTATAACAAATTGCTCCATGTGTATGAAAGACACCACATGCCACACACAGCAAAGCAAAGCAGATTCACTTTATTAGCAGGCAGCCAGTTTTAGAGATTAGCTGAAAGGATTCCTTGTACCTGCCAAAGCCGAGCGTCTGAACTCTGGGTTTTATCTGCACCATTTGCTAACAAGCAGCTGCCTTCGGTCACACTGGATTAAGCGCTAGAGATGTCATGGCCTAGAACAGACCTGAACTGCCAAGTGAATAGGAATCAAATTTTTAAAAGTGTATTTGGAGCTAGTTTATGGTTGGAGCACATTTTCCACCCCTAGCCCCCCACTCCTCTGCATTGTTTCTCCAATTACCCTTCTCCTCCTCCTTTGCACCTAGTCTATTAAAAAGGTACAGCATTTGATCGCCATGGAACAAGCTGGGGCAAGAGATGGCTCTGTTTGCTTCTGCCCAGCTGTCTCTTTGTACTTTGAAAGACTCTCTAACTTCTCTTCACATCTCTTTAGAATTTAAGCCTCAGGCTGCTAGCAAAAAAGTATGTGCTTTTAAAAACAGTCTGTGTTATTGGTGAGAGAAGGGAAGGGAATTAGCAATGATCACCCAGTGAGAACACCCTCCCTCCCACATGCACACAGTTTACCTAATGAAGGAGGCAGGAGAACAAGCAAGACATCATGGCTAGTTTGTACCGGTTAATGCCCATATTAGACTCTGCTGCTCATCACTGTAATAAGTAGGGACCATATTTTAAATATGCATTTACACAGCACGCAGCACGATCTAAAGTTTAGGTGTGGGCCTAGGCTCCTGGCAAGGGGCCAGAGGCCAGCAGTACCTTAACTCCATCTCATTATACTCTGAAAGAGGCTTTGCCTATATGAGGCCTTTCAGAGCTCCCTTGCCAGTGCACCTGTGAACAGGTGGCTTCTGGCACTTGTATGAGATGAGTGCCTTGGATGAGAGTGAAAGGAGCTAGCCCTTTTGCACTAACGTTCCCACTGTTGTGGTGCCCCAAGCAATTCCAGTGTGGGCACAAAGCCAACACTCTCCCCTCCAAGAGCAGCACTGGACAAGCCAGGTCCTTCACCTGCCCTGAACATGGCACAGCTGCAAGTTGGCAAAATGCATAGGTAGCAGCAAGGCCATCTACCCACCCTAACCCCCTGCAGGTTACATGATGCCTGTCCCATTCATGAACTCCATTCTGAGTCACTCCAGCACTCACCTTGCCCGACAGCTCATTTTGGGAGGGTCACATGACTGCTCCGATATGCATGACAGGTTCTGGCAAGGCGAGCTATGGGAGGTGACCTTGCAATCCTGAATTGCTTTGCATTCATAGCATCAGAACTCAGGATCCTTGTGCTTCTGACTGCTTTGCAGGGATTACATAAAAATACTTGACCATACCCACCTCACAGCCAAATGCACCTTGTGACTGCTCCTGCCCGGGCTTCACTTTACAGCTGCAGTTCTTTCTGAAGGAAGGTCTTCTATTCTGAGAATAATGTTTTCACTTGACCTATATTAAGTACATGCATTTTTGCAGTCACAAGGCAGACGCAGAGCGCACAGAGCTGTATGGGAGTCTTGTTTCAATTGCCAGCAGCTCTGAAGCTCAGTGTATTGAGCTGAGATCCCCACTGTGATAAAGACTGCACAACTGAGCCCTCACCCACAGAGGCATTACCCTGGACAGCTAACTCAAGACAGCAGACTTTTAATTGCATGCCTAGCCACAAAGCATCTCCCAAACTATTCCTCCTCCACCCCCAGCTAAATAAGGAATTCAAGTCCCAAGATTATGGACTCCTCCAAATCACTACTAGATCATCCTCTTAGCACTACTTGCGTGCTGTTCTGGGGCAGCTGGGGAGGGGCGGGGCGTTAAAATGCGACACTATTGTGTAGCTGAAAGGCTGCACAATGATCAGTGATATTTGCCATGACAGAAATATGTTTTGACTGGCAGCAGCCTAAAAGCAGATTAGGCTGCGACTACTGGCATGTTGCCATCAGGGTGCTGAAACACTTCAGGACAAGCCCATCCCAAGATACAAGTTTGGAAGCAGCAGTAGGTCCTATACTTGGCCAGAAGTTAGTTGAGGGGGTGAAGGCAATTGCATACATTAAGTTAGGTGCTATAGATGCCATGTTAAAAAGAGAGAGTTTGCTGCATAGCCTGGTGACCAGGTCTGTCATCTTTGCATGACATGTCAAGGCATTGTGATGTGCAAGACATGTCACATGGCAGTGTCATGACATGCTCACACAGGATGTCATGCCTGGTCATCATCCCATCAGTTCGGTTAGAGCCATAGGCAGACACTAGAATGGCACCACAATCGAGTGAGCCCTGGGCTCAAGGATCCAGCACCACCCACCCCACATGGAAACATATGCCTGAGCTGCAGTAGAGTTTGTCAATCCCCAATGGGCCTCATCAGGGATCTTTGGACACACAGTTAAGACGGTCATGGAAGACAGTCATCCTCAAGAGCAAGGGATTGCCAAAGAAGAAGAAAATTACCTCCATCTGCTTCCCTTCTCACTTACTAGGCTCTAAGTAATCAAGACCAATCTTTTCCTGCAGCAACAGTCTTTCACCCACGTGCAGGGATAGCACCAGCACAATGGAGGCCCCAGTCTGATGATGGCCTGTGGGCACTACAAAAATACCAATCTTCATTACTACCTGGTTACAGAGAACCTCTCCCTAGGCAGGGCTGGATTCCAGGCAATCGGTGGGAAAGCCCTGGGGTCAGTTAGTCATGAGCTGCTTCTCTTGCTATAAATCAAGTGACGCAGACAGCCATATCCTCAGATCTGACTCTCAGATGTGAGGTTTAAGTCACATGAGGGCTGTTGCTAATAGGCACCTGCTTTACAACCGGTAGCCCAACAACATAAGACTGAAAGGCAGGGGATAGAGCAGGGGTGGGCAAAACGCGGCCTGCCAGGCCGTTTTATCCAGCCCGCAGGGCCCCTAAAAAAAAAAAAATAATAATAATAATAATAATAATAATAATAAATTTAGAAGATTAATATTTATCTGCCCTGGGCTGCCCGTCATACAGCCTTTGATGGCTTGCCGAAACTCAGTAAGCAGCCTTCTGCCCATAATAATTGCCCGCCTCTAGGATAGAGGCTGTTAACAGCTCACCCATACTGGTGTGTAACCCACCCACACAAACCAAGTCCCAGGGGTCACACTACATACTTCTCAACACCCTCTCTCCCTGCCCCCTCTCGCCATCTCCCTTCAAAAGAAATACAGCCGATAGGCAAGGCTCCTTACAAGTGTCAGGCATCCCTGTCAGCAGATAGCTGTATGTGCCATGTACTACAGATGCTCTCTTTAAAGAGCACAAAAGCAAAACACCAATCTCTTTCACAGGCTTGCTTTTATCTTGCCTCCTTTCTGCTCATCCTCAGAGGATGCAAGGCCCATCTACAACCCACAGAGCATCAGAAACCCAAGAAGTGGGTGCTCAAGACCAAGACCCCATGCTCCCTCCTGCTCTGGTCACAGCATTTGTACGAGAGTTTGAACCATATGATCCCCACAATCCCTTCTAGCTGTATGGGTCTCACCTCTTCCCAGGCTCAAGGCCTGTCCACCCTAAGAGACCGTAGGGAAATCAATCTAGTTCAAATTCCTAGTGTAGATGCAGTAGTCTGGATTACCCCTTGCATTAATTAATTAATTAAAAGGGGTTTAAATAGTTTGTTAAGAGTTAAACCAGTTTAAGGCTACCTACAGAGGCTCATACAGTTTTAACCAGATCATTTCACTTCCACTTTTCTAGCTTAGACCAGCCATCAGAGATCCCAGAACATAGAGCCTGGGCCAGGACTTGGATGCTCTACATAACAGAGTCACTGTGCCTCCTCAGGGTTGGTTTGTAGGTTAAAGGAACAGTCAACTCTCCTGCATCTGTCTCCACGGCACACATGCGCCCAAACACGTCCCATTTCTCTATGGGACAATAGCAAGAGGCAGTGCACAGCAGTAGACTGTTTCTGCAGACAGTGGGTGGGGAGAGCAAGAGGGAAGGAAACAAAGCTTCTATCCACCATAGTTTAAAAGGGCAACTTGCTTCAAAGGACACAACAGGGAGAAAACACAGAAAGAGGCTTCCCCCACATGTCTTACCCATGGCCACATACACCCCTGGTAGAGCCTTTAAGTAGTAGTAACAATTAGAGGCAGATTTGGGACCTGGGGTCTGGAGCCCCAGCCCCATGGAAGGGGAGGAGTTTCAGCTCTATTAGCAGCTTCTCTCACACCCAACCCCTTTCACAGCTGGCATTAGTCCTAAACTATGCTGCATCCCTCAAGGAAGACTGAAAGGTCCCCACACAAGCCACACTTTTATGGGAGTGGGTCCCTCCCACCTAGAGGCAGCTGAGGGAGGAGTTCAGTCTTCACTGAGCCCCTATCTTGACAGTCACTGCTGCATACACAGCAAGGGCACCAAGGGAGACAATGGCCAGAGAGCCACCAGCTCAGCTTGCACAGGGCATCGGGCAGCTCTGAAAGCAAGAGCTGCTGACCCAAGACAGCATGTGAGCACAGCAGAATACAACAAACCTGCCACCTAATTGAGTCTGTATTTGCACACTCACGGACACATGGGCGTACACACACAGCCAAACCAAGGCAGCCTGCTAAGGACATGCTAGAGTCCCCCTTGCAAACTCCCTAGGTGCATCCCTTTTGCTGGCAGGGCCCACCACTGACCTTCCACAAGCACCTCTAGCCACAGTGGGAAGGCAAGGAGAGTCTCCTGCCCTCACTGCTGGGCCCCCAACATCCTCACAGCATGCTCACGTTGCAGCTTCAGCCCCTGCCCTCACAGCAAGGTGGGAGGAGAAAGCTGGGCTCAGTCTGGAAGCAGGGAACAAAAATCAAGCTGCCCACACAAACACACAGCCAGGCCCATGCAAGGTAGCAAACCAGTGACCTAGTCTCAGAAGAGTCCAAGTGACTGCAAAACCTGATAACAGGATCCCCTTACACAAGGGACCTGCCTAGTAGGAGACTTCCCTCAGACTGCCATTCAGGTGGACCCTCCTTTTGGAACAGGTGGACTAAATAGCACTCTCAGCTCTCCTCCCACTAGCTGAGCCCTGCGCTGATCCCCTACACCTGGGCACTTTCTGTTGCTCCATGAGGCACCATTAGCCCTCTCCTTGCTGGGCCCAGGGCAGCCAGGGTCTGTGTGCCTTGTCCCACTGGGGCAGGAAT
>NW_005842345.1:1375518-1385314 GCF_000455745.1 Alligator sinensis
AGATTATTTTCTACTCGGTTTCAGGGGGAAGGGATGGGAGATGTTGGATACTCTTTGCATAATATCATTAATCAGTGCTGTGCCCGTATATAGGAACTTGTTTTATAACCTTTATTACTGTCGCAAGAACATGGCAACAGGCAGAAACTGTACCGAGGACATACACGCACTTTCCCAGTATTAATGAGCTGAGTTTCCTGACCTCTTCCCAGTCCCAAGCAGTGACAGAGAGGTAGATAGGATTCCTCCACAGCCCTCCATACGTGGATGGGGAACTGCCCGAATGGAAGCTGGAAGAAAGAGAAGCTGCTTGTCTTGTCCCAGGCCACTGAGCAAACCAGCGGCCAAGCAGGAAACAAAATCCCAGCCCTTTCTCTAAGTACCAGGCTCTCCCAGAGCCAGGGACAGAAGCCTGGAGTCCTGACTCCCAGCCCCTCCCACACTAACCATTATGCATCACTCCCCACAAAAACTGGGACTAGAGCCCCAGAGCCCTGAATCCCAATCTCTCAGCTCTAATCATTGCGTATCACTCCCCTCCCAAACCTTCGAAAACACCCCTGGCCTCCCGACTCCCTGAACGGCCTCACTTTTTTTACATGCTCTTCCCTTCCCAGGAGTCCTAATGCCTGCTCTCACGCCCTGCTCTTACCCACAAGGCCCCTTTTCCCTCGCCAGAGCTGGGCAAAGAAAGCAGGAGTCCTGACTCCAAATTCCCTTTTCTAACCAGTCACTTCCAGCTATTCCCGATGCACTTGGACATCTGTCCACGGCCTCCTTCCCTGCATCGTAGGTTGCAGCTTTGTGGACGCTGGCTCTGAAGGGGATTTCAAGGTGACTCTGGTATTTACAGGGAGCCTCCTGCTGCTTCCCCTTCTCCTTAGCAGGGCTGCAGCCTCCCGGGAACTGCTACCCCTGCAATTAAACAGAAGGCCAGAATGAATAAACTGTGAGGGTGGAAAATAAAAGGGAAAACAAACAAGAAACCCCAAATGCTGTTCCCTTGGCAGGAAGCCAAGCTTCCAAGGGTCTGCGTCAGAGCCAGCCGCTGACTGATTTCCAATCACTCTGAGTCACCAGAGGATTCGAGCCACTGGAGAGTTCTCTGGAAAGCAGCAGGACCGCTGTGCCTACCGCTTCTCCAAGCCAGGACCGGTCTGGGAGCAATGGTGGCTCTGGTCCTTGTCCACTGCCAAGACCTTCAATCACACCACGTCAGGGATCAGAGTGATGCTCATTTTAATGCTCAGAGGTGTGATCAAGTCAGACTGCACAGGGGCAACGTGGGAAGAGACAGAGCCCAGACACAAGGGCCCTTGTCTAGGAGTGCCCCTTGCCTTCAGTGCACCGAGAGTTTCCAGACTGAAAACCTGACCCATTTGCAGGAGTAAGGCAGGAGATATTTGGGGGGTTACACCCATGGAATGAGGGTGGAGAACAGGCAGCGCGCAGTGGGCTGGGCTGATATCCATCAGCACACAGGGGCAATTGTGGACTGCTGCCAGACATTTGCATTGGCCGGAGCTGGAATTGGGGCAGGAGGGCTGATGCCAAGCAGTTTGACAAGGCTGGAGCTGAAGACAGAGAGTTGGCAGGACGCGCCGAGGTCAGCTTCATCCTGGAATGAGCCACAGGCATGGAGATAGTGCAAGACTGAATGTAGCTTCACTGTGCAAAGGAGCTCCTTCCCCAGCCCTGTCCAGCAGGACAACTCACTCCAGCCATCCTGCCATTCCTATACTGAGCAAATCATGGAAGTCCTGTGTCCTCTGGAGACCTCATGCTTAAAAGTCCTACCATCTCCCCCAGGCACACCTGCTTGCCCCTTGGACCTTAGTCATATCACCTCCTGTGAGAACAATCTGTACCTATGACTAAGCACCAGGTGACAGCCCTGGCACACACAAGCCTAGAGAGGCCCAGGGACATGACAGCATCTTAATTAGAAGGTGAGATAACATCTGCGCCAGCAGAAGATACCATGCATGCGTTGAGTGGCACATTTCTGCCAGCTGTCTGCTGCATTGTTGCCTGTCTGTGACCCTGCTTGATATGCAGAACTTCAGACCTTCTCCACAGAGCTGTGCCCATCTTCCCAGCCTAGTCAAATGCCACGCCAGCCTGGCCAATCCCTGCCTCCTGTTCCATATTAATTCATTATCATCTCTCCATTCCCATTGACTCACCAGCATCTCTTTTCCCACAAACCACCTCTGTTATCTGTTCCCTGGCCAGCGCTCACCTCTACATTCCCTGCTAATGGCCATCCCTGGGTTCCCACTGACTCACTAAACATCCTCACTCTATTCCTCCTTGAAGTCTTTCCTCTGGTCCCACTGACTCAGTGTCACCTCTCCAGGCCTCCTGGACCTGATCTACTTCAGCACCTGTAGCACATGGATGATGGCAGAGCCAGACTCAACTCCAAAGTGCATTTGCAGAGGTCGGGTTCTGGAGGAAACAGGCTGAGTTTCACCAAAGTCATGCTTCTTGCCTTAAAGATGAGATACCTGCATAAGGTCTTGACAGTCTGTGACCACTGAATGGTATAAGGCAATGCTTGTAATAGTACAAGCATTAACTCTGATACTGCAGCAAGGGGTCATCCCATCTATTTCCCCCTGTCAGAGGCAGAATCCCACTTTGTTCCCTGTTTTCAAGGGCATGCTTCTCAAGAACTGCTGCATTTTTTCCCCGAGACACTTGGCGAGCTGCAGAGCTTGCCAGTTGTAGGGGAAATGACAAACATTTTGGGAAAGTTTGTGCACCACTGTGGGAGTCTGCTGGACCCAATCTATCCTTCCTTCCTTTTCTCCCACCCTCCCTCCACACATCACAGCTCCGTGCCTCAGTTTCCCTGGTGAAATGGCAGGGAAACTGGTAAAGTTTTTGAGAACTACTAACAAAAAGCTCTGTATTAAGGAGAGAGCAAGCTATCAACACCAGGCCGGGTTTAATTCCTCTAAGTGGAAAATTCCTTTCTGCTGAGTGTGGATTGTGGTTTAACAGGTTTTAGTCCCAGCCCCTTTTTTTTCCTGTTGATTCAAAACCTCATCCCTAGGGCATTTGTGTGGATCACATGAGCAGGTATATAAAAATGGAGCCACCCTGCTCTGGCCAGTTAGCACTTCAAGGAACCGAGTGATCACCTGTCCCTTGGACACAGAAAGACGGAACGGGACAGCAGAAAGAGCATCCAGCCCTGTGGGTTGAGGCAAGCAGTCCATCCCCTGCAGAGCCAGTGTGCAGGTAACAGGCAGGGCTACCCGGGCTCACTCTTGATTTACAGCTCGGTTCCTTGCTGTGAACTGTTCTGCCTCCCTCTCTGCTCAGGGCTTACCACTTTGTCAAGGGCCACTCCTGCTCCTGCACAACTCACTGGGAGTGTGGGCAGGGAGTTTAATGAGAGCCAGGTCTTTTCCCTGTGGGTCTGGGAAGAGGGGCTGTGGAGCAATGCCCAGTGAGAGACAAAGATACCTGGAGGGTGTCAGGACAATGGGTCTGTCTTGCTGGGAAAGCTGCTTTGCACATGGAGAAAGGGGCCACCTGTAAAGCACTGCTGTGTGGGGGTGGGAGAATAGCTTAAGAGATTACAGTCCAACCACATGTAAACCGCATTTGTAATGGGACTCATTGATGCCGAGAGGCATCAGATGTCCACAGCTCCCACTGAGTACAGTGGCAGGCCAGCACCTTGGTATGTCCCATCTGTGTCCTCAGGACTTACGTTTTCAGGGTGCCCGATTGTATGCAAAACGTGTCAGCGGTAGTCTGTGGAGTTCCTTCTTCTTTGTCAGGGCAGGAAGGAAACTGCTCTGAGAGCAAGCTTTCAGATGCACAGCCACAGACATAAGGGCAAGGCACAGCGATGGGCTGGGGCTGAACACCTCGAAAGCTGGGGGCGTTCTAGCTTCTTTGTAACGGGCTGAATCCACAAAAATGGATCTGGGACAGAAAGATCCCTTAGCTGGATTCTGTGCCTTAGTCCTGGCATCTCCATCAGATAATACGGCTCAGCATCTACAGACTGTGAAATCTGAGGGAGGGGCCAAGCAAGTCATTTCCTCCAAGCCACTCTAAGCCAGGGATAAAAACCAGACCTCCTAATCCTTGACCTGGTGTCCCAGCTACCAGCCACACTGATATGTGCCTTCAGTTAACAAACATATAAAAAAATACATAAAGCTATTAGGAGTGGCAAGGCTGCCACAGCCCTGAAACCCCAGGAGCGATGGCCTCGTGGCCTCAAGAGACCACAGTTCAGTGCTTGGCTCAGCTACCGATTTTCCATGCATATTTGGGCAGGCCACAGCTTCTAATAATAAATACATCTCTACATGGATAAAACCTTTGGACAGTGTGCAGTTGCAATGTGGAGCCCTGCAGCTTGCCAAGTGGGTTCCCACCTCTGCTGGGAACTGCAGGTGCCCAGCACCCCTTGGGGTTTGGCTGAAGGAGGCAGGCAAACGCAGGGAGGGGTTTTATTTGGGACTCTCAGCTGCCCAATCTGAGTGGCATTCTTGTGAGGGTCAGGTTTGCCTATCCAGCTCCTCTTCCCTCCCTACTCCCTGCACATCCTTGGTTCTTATCGCTGTTGGAGACAGTTGCTTGGAAACAGAACTTTCATTGTGCATGCACGTATGTGTGCGCACGCGCGCGTGTGAGTTTAGTGATGGGGCCTGGATCTGCACAGAGCAGGTCTAGCATGAAAATGAGAGTTGGAAGGGACCTCAGAAGGCCATCTAGTCCAACCCCCTGCTCAAAGCAGGACCGGCCCCAGCTACATCATCCTAGCCGAGTCTTAAAAACCTCCAAGGATGGAGATTCCACCACCTCTCTGGGTAGCCCGTTCCAGTGCTTTACTGCCTTCCTAGGGAGAAAGCTTTTCCTAATATCCAACCTAAACTTCCCTTGCTGCAACTTGAGACCATGGCTCTTTGTCCTTGTTAAGAGTTGGGCAGGCACCCACCCTTGCACCCTGGGAGTTCCTATACCCTCCAGCCTGGCCTCGAGGAAGCCCTGAAGGACCGGTCAGTTTGGAGCTGTTCGTGTCTAGGATGTGCTGGCGTGTACACAAAAGGCGCTAGCGTGCCAGGGCAGGCTCAAGCATGCTGGATCTCTCCGATGTGACGCATCTCCATTCTACGCTTCAGCTGAGCCTGGCTTGTCCGCACAGCAGAATCGCTCCTCGTTTGCAGTTATCCAAACTGATGCTGAGGAGTGACCCCCTACCCCCAGGAAAAGGGGGCTACAGGGATCAGAGCTGGGGCTCTCAGAGAGGTTCCCCCTGGCCCTCCATCTCTCAGCCTGCTCTCCTTTGAGCCCACAGCTCTGTTCCCTGCTCCCATTAGACTCCGTGCCTCTTACTCTCAAGTTCTCTCTCTCTCTTGCCCTCCCTGGCAGTGAGACCCTGAGGCAACAGAGCCCATTTTGAAAAGGACCCTGTCACAGAAGTAGAAAGTGAGAGCAGAATGGGAGAGGTACGCTCCTCACCCTCTGCACTGCCACTGTCACAGCCTCCAGAGCAGGGGTCGGCACCGTTTTCAAAAACACTGGCAAGTTCAACTTGTAAGATGTTGGCGTGCCAGGGACAGATGGCAGGGGAGCCACGAACGGCCTGATCCTTGTTGTGGCCGTGTAGCCCCTTCCCCACCATCCACCCAGAGGCATGCAAAATGTCTTTGAGTGCCACGCTCTGGCACCCGTGCCGGGGGTTGCCTACCCCTGCTCTAGAGAGTCGCAGGCAGGGAAACCCTGCTAAGTCCTTGCAGTCTGGCTAGGTGCATGAGGGAGCCTGTGCTTGGAGCTGAAACAAGTCAGCAGGGGGGTGTCTCACTGAGACTCCCAAGCAGCTGCTGGCATTTTCTTATTGTCAAGCCTGTAAATGAGAGATAAATAAAGATTCCCAGCCCAGGCTCCACAACATGACTCTCCTTCCCACGCTAGCACCAATTCTCTCTGAGGCCTAAGCTTGTTATTGAGGAATGCAGGAACGCCCGGAGGTGCTGACTGGGGTCAGGGCCTTGTTGACAGTGGTGTGGGAGACAGGATGAGCCAGTTCATGCCCTGAAGAGCTCAGTCAAAACAGCTGAAAGACAGGGGCAAGAGGTGTTATCCTCTCTTTCTTGCCCTGAGCGACTTCCCCAAGGTCATACAACTGAGCTGGGACCAGAACCCCAATCTCCTGAGCTCGGGATAAAGCTTCCAAACCTCCCTGCCTCTGCCCTCACCATGCCTCGGTTTCCCCAGCCAAGGAAAGTGAGGTGGCGAATACTAATACTTCCTCACTGCTGCCTTGTGAGAATGAATTTGTTGTCAAGTGCTTTGCAGATGAAGAGTGTGCGGTATCACTGGCAAAATGCTCACCCTATTTTCAGGCTGCCTAGCAATAGAGCCAGGTAGGGGAAAGGGGGTGGGGGGGGCACAGAAACCACGGGATGCACTATTCTAAGCAGAACCGGCTCCAAATAGAAGGCTTTTCACAGTTTTTTAGGAGGCGTCAGCAGCTCTTAATACTGTATGAAGCTGTGAATACTGTATGAAGTGGCGGTTCAGTGGGGAGTCAGCCCTGTAAATGTTTCATGCTGGAAGCTGCAGTTCTCCCGGTTGGCTCAGGGCTTGTTGTACACACTCAGTCTCCCCGCCCGGTGCTGACAGCGGTGCACAGATGAACAGGAGCCATTAACAAGAGTCTGTATAAAGAGGCCTACCTTAAGTGGATGCCCCAGACTCAATCCTGCCCTCTCTCATGCCAAGAGGAGTTCTGGATTATTATCTGGCTTATTTGCTATCAGCCTCCCTGGTGTTAAACAGCCCTGGCCTGGCTCTCTCTCTTGAGGCTGCACTTCCATGGCTGTCATGATACACCATGCAACACGGGACCCCTTTCCTACTCTGCTTGTTCCACTTAGTGCTGGGCTGGGGTTTGTGATTTTGCAAAGTGCTTGCTTGATACTTCTATTGCCTGCAGGGCCCGAATGGATATTAAGTCCATAAAACCATCCGTCTGAGATGCTGTGTCTCTGCAGCCAGCCAGATCATTAGACAATCTCAGTAATGGGAGTTGACTGAATTAGCCCAGTGTTGGACTGGTTCTCCCTAAAGGGGTTACTGGAGTTCATGTCAACGCTTAGTGGCTGGTGCATTCTAGCGGGGGGACAACCACGTGTGGCTTCTGCCTGGAAGAAAGATGCAGGGGGTTGTTCCTCCAAGTAATAAAATCAGAACTCCTCCTGCATGACTGCATTTGCCTGTTATTCGTTACATCCATGGAAGCACAATGGGGTTCTGACCCCCCCGGTGGCACTTTGAGATTTGGGCTCCTAGAGCAAAATGCAGACAAAGCCACCTGAGCCAGAAGTCAGCCTGGCTTCACTAGGAGCTAACTCCCAAGGCTCACTCTGAATTAACCCACCGGTACTGGGGGTTATGTCCTGGTTTACCTAGACCTAGGCTGTGCCACGCTCAAAATTAGACTTCAGTCTCTCATAAAATTCAGCCCAAACAGTGCCGAAAAGCTTGCAGCAGTTTCTGTGTATCAGGGCTCTGGTTTGCCGGCCCTGCCCCTTATGTGTTTAGAAAACAGTTTATATAGCAACTGGACAGAGAGGAGGAGAAAAAATACCTGT
Organism: Alligator sinensis; assembly: GCF_000455745.1. NCBI lineage: Eukaryota > Metazoa > Chordata > Crocodylia > Alligatoridae > Alligator > Alligator sinensis. Next base: position 1,383,147 of record NW_005842345.1, read on the forward strand.
TGTGCTGCCTAGCTTCGGAGTTCTTAGAAGGGAAATTTTAGACCAAGCAAATAAGCAGGAGGGCTCGCTGCCCTGCCTCGAGCTACAGAGAACAGAGCGCCGTGTTCGTCACACCCAGACTGAGTACAGTTGTCTCACCCGAGACATAAAGCACTGGGTAAGAGTGCCAGCAGGGGAACAGAAGTCAGTACTAGTTCTAGCTCTGCTGCTATCCCTCTGTGACCTTGCACAAGCCACTTTCCCGCTCTGAGCCTCAGTTTCCCCATTGGTAAAAGGAAGAAAATGTTGTGCCCCCCCCAACTACCACCTTGGAAGAGAAAGGGAAGGCTGCCTACCTGCGAAGTGCTTTGAAGTCCTCAGAGGAAAAGAAGAGGCAGCAGGGATGATCTGTTTCTTCCTGAGGAGTTTTCTCATGCTCCATATCTGCACCGCGTGAAGGGCTGCAGGGAAAAAAGAAACCACTGGCAAGTTCAGTGTAGGTATTCCCTTCCCCTCACATTCAACATTATTAGGAGGAGGCCTGAGAATGAGCCGTAAGACCATGGGCAGCCCCAAGCCATCTGGAAGCTGAGCTAGAGCAGGATTTTCATCATGCACAAGGCCCTCCTGGCCCAGTTATCCATCCCAGAGTGAGGATGCAGGATCTCCCCATCCAAGGTAGTCTGTGGCCAAGGGAAAAGGAAGCGGCATCTAGGGACTGGGTCTGAGAAGGGAAGTTCAGCAAGAAAGAGCTCCAGTTTTCCCCATTCTGATCCACACCTTTCCACCCTGCCCTTTCAGAACCTGTTGAGAAGAGAAAGAGATGGAAAAGGGAAATAAAGGTAGCCACACCTCGAAGAAGACCGCGATGGATCGCAGACTGTGAGTACTTGCCATCCTTGAGTTTTCCTTCTAGGTTCCCTAACGGTTGGTACACTTCCATGGAGTCAGGGCAATCAGGCCTTCTCCTCCCCCCGGCTTTTCATCCCTTGGGTCCTGTTTAATGGCTGTGCTGTCCGGATGTCCATTTTCCTGATGGATAAGGCCTGGGTGCTTCCTGGAAGACACATCTTCATTGCTTATTAGCTCATTCCAAGACTTAGAGCACGGTAGGGTGAGTGCTAGAACAGAGAAAGCTGGATTATTCCCAGATCCATCCAAGCCTGGTTCACAGCTTCCTGTGACTTCACCAAGCACCGCCCCCCCCCCCCCCCCCAAAGCATTTAAGAAACGCTCAACAAACCGCCCCAAACTGCAGGTAATGGCATCTCAGTGGAATACAGCTGCACTTTGGCTTAACTAGGCGTGTTACCCAGGCATTGTCCTAGTGCTTTAAAACTCTGCTGGTTCTGCAAGATGACCTGAAGTTATCTACCTGCTGGAGTTCTTGACTGCAGGATGATGGGGGTGAGAAGTAGGTGTAGTTTGAGGTGAAGGGAATGGGTGCTGCATGGATACTGATCACCTTACTGCTACTCCTCAGGTCTGCAACGAGGTTCAGGTATTAGCCTGGATAACATCTAAGAGGGTGAGGGGCAGAACAGGAGGCTTGCTCTGCCCCTAGGCTGCAAGTCTGCCTCTGTACGAGGACATGAATGGAGTCTGTTCCTCCAGTACAACCTCTGTCAACTTCCTTCCTGTACACAGACAGCATCTGAACTTTACCCCGAGGGTACAGTACTTAATCTCCATTCACAGAGCTGACTCAGATCAGTCTGGCCTGTGCTGGCAGGGGTTTGGCAGCTAGCACCAACCTTCCCAGAGACCGTCGTGCCAGGCTCTGAGGGCCGCACACCTGGGACAGGCCAGAAGAGGTGAGGGAGAATTGGCGGTTGTGTTATTTTAAGAGCATTTCTTGGCCATTCAAATTTTCTTTTGAAATCTCTGTGCCAGGAGCTTCTGAGTAACCGAGTATGCAGCCCTGGGACCAGGCAAGGACCCTGGGGGTTCCTGGGTGACTGAGAATATGGTGCTGTATGGGGGGAGAGCTTCTGGGTGACAAAGATGGTCACAGGAAATAATGCTAGGCAGCTGTAAACTGGGTGTGTGTGCAGAGAAGGGCACTTCTGGCAGCAAACATAGCCAGGTGCCTTACAAGTGTCCTGATACTTTTGTTACCCCTGGTCTATGCAGAAAGGTTCTGGTGCCCCTTTCGGCATGAGACACCCCACTTGGACCTGTCGCCTGCT
>NW_005842345.1:1385409-1388674 GCF_000455745.1 Alligator sinensis
TGTCCAGACAAAAAAACTCAGCGCATGCGTTTGGGTTTGGCGTGATCTGACTGGGAGCGAGGGTGATTATAAAGCAGGACAGATGGGAGTCTTTGGGGACAAGTTCAAGAGGCTTATACCAGAGAGAGACATTGGAGCAGGGAGTAAACGGCATTTTAATTACAGCTGTGATAAAACAGGCAGACTCGAGGGGGAGGGGAGACTGCTGTTTCTGCTTTGCACTGGATCCAGTGACTGACTTACAGCTGAGGCTGCAAGGGCAGCTTTGGCTTTTCTCCCACTCTTGTGCCAGATAGCTGCCTGGCTGCAGCTGTGAAGAGGCTGTAAGATGGGCCAGGGTTGCAGGTGATGTGGGCTCGGGAATGTACTGGATGATGGTCTCAATCCATCTGAAAGGAGGGACAGCTAGGAAAGCAGGAGCTCAGATACTCACCTCTCCAGCTAGCCAGTGCCTTGCTGGAGAACGATTAGACAAGGGCAACGTCTTACCCAGGCTCCAAGATTGAAATGTCAGTCAGAAATCTTTGGCTCTAAATGGAAATAATCCACTTATTTCTGCAGCCTGACTAACTATCAATCTTGGTCTTACAGTCCAGTTCATGTGGCACTAGACAGGGTGAACCCCGTTCTAACTGTTTTAGCAACACCGAGCCATTCAGTCCCTAGGCAACGGACATTGAGGAACCATGGCATTGAAATAGCCAGCAGAGTGCTTCGCAGCTACAGTCAATGTCTATGGAAAGATGGAGCCTTCGGAAAAGGATCTAGCCCTTCCTTTTGGACTCCAGATGAGATGAGACCTCCTGCATGGCCACTGTCCCTCCACTCTTCTCTGCAGCACCTCCTAACAGAGGAGACTATTCGCTAATGGAGTGAGCTCCTCTACGGTCCGTCTTCTGCAGCATCTACTGCTTAACAGGGCTACTAGCATTAGCTATGATGCACAGTGGTTCCTCTGTAGAGGCCAGAACAAGCAGATTTGCTACCTAGCTCCCCATAGCACTTCCTGCTGGAGGAACGGGAAGTGGAGCGGCCATGAGCTTGCTACTGCCAGCACTCTTGTTCTGTTGTCTGCTGCGCCTCCACCTGGGAATCTGCCATAGCCAGTGCAATGCATCTGACTGCAAGAGCCTGGGACTGGAGTAGGTGGGCGCTCCCTTGCAACCAGTGCTCCTGCATCAGTCCCTGTAGCATCTCCTGAGGTGTGGAGCTGGGAATGGCAAAGCTGTGAGCTTCCCCATAGCCTTTCTTTTTCTGCCATTTCCTACAGTCCTGCCTCCAACCAGGGGCACCCCTGCAGCACCCCTACTAGGAAAGAAGCCGGAGCAGGCATCCAGTAGCTGCAGCGAGGTGCCTGCTTGAGCTTTGCAAACACAGAGCCTGGGTAACGTGAGCAAGTCACAATTGTGCTTTTGTCTGGCTTGAGGCAGAGGGGGTCGCTCAGGAATCAGACTGACCACGGAAGCCGCCAGGAGCTCTGTATGCCAGAGCTGAGCACCTGCTACGAGAGAGCAAATAAGCCAAATCATGCGGCTGGCAACCAAGCTTTACGTGTTCCTTCCCCGTGACCCACTCGAAGGAGGAAGCTGAAAGCTGCAGCTCAGCTGCTTGCTGTTTCCATTCCAGCCCAATGCAGGGGAATAAATAGCTTTTTCCCGTGAAGCCGACAGCTTCCTTGCTAGCTCCACGGTCCCTGTGGAACACGGAGACTCGCCGGGGAGCAGCCTATGCCTGGCTTAAAAACCCAAAGGATCCCCCAGACAAGTAACTCCAGGTTCCTTCTGCTATGGAGAGAGAGATCCCCGTCTTACGAGTTAGGTGAGGAATTGAATGGGGAGACTGAGCATTGGTGCTGAGGAGCGTTGTGGGTAGGGGGAGCTGGGGAAGGAAGCCAGCTGGGCTCTGTGCAGAGCTGCTAGATGCTGTGTGACCGGACTGCAAAGGTGTGACTTGAGGCGAATGCTGAAGTGCTGACGCCAGCTGACGCTGCATTGCATCAGTGACAGACCTCAGAGCAGTTCGGAGGGATCGTGGCTGGGCCTGATCTGAATGGGAAGGGAAGAGGAGCCGAGTTATTTTGGTTAGGCACGGGGGACTAAAAAAAAAAATAAAAGCCTTGAGAGAGGACAGTGAGCCATCACATGATGTGGATATGCTGGGTCACAGCAGCTGGTCTGTGCTGCAAGGAAGCCAAACCGCTTCTCATTGGCCAGGCTGCAGAGATGACTCTGAGTTTTTAGTCTCTCTGCTCGGGCCCCTGGTTGCAGAGCTGGGGGCAGCAGAGAGGGGCTGGGCCGGCTACGGGGGGCAACTTGAGGGGAGGGACAGCTGGGCTGGGGGAAAGCACTGATTGAAATGGGGGGTGCAGCACCCCTCATTTAGGAGGCGGTGGCATGGGGACCCCTCGGGGGCAGCAGTGCTAGCGGGGAGGTAGATGTGTAAGAAGTAACTGTGGGGCTGGATGTGAAGTGTGTCCCAGACTGGGGCTGTGGAGCTGAGTTGGGGAGAGCGGGCCGCTCCCTCGTGTGTGAACTGTCAGGGGCTGCCTTTTAGGAGGCAGGGGAGCCCGAGGGGCTGTCTGTCGATGCCCTGAGCACGAGCCTCACCTCCTGCGTAGCACAAAGCAGGGAGCTGCAGGTGGCTACTCCCAGTGGAGTCCATGCAGGGCAGACAGCAGGGACCCTTCTTCAGCGGCCTCGGCCTGCGTCTCCTGCTGCGGGGGAGAGCGCCACGTCCGTGTCCTGTCCCACCTCCAGCCTCTACAGAAAGGAACAACAGGGACAGGACTAATTGAACCCAGGCACGTAGTGATGAGGACATCTGCGCGCTCCCTGATGGCTGAGACCCCATCCCATTCGTAACAGGGAAGATGGCAATGCCGATGACTTCCAAGTCTCCAAAGCATGGAGATCGTTAGCCCAATGCTGCTTCCTTGAGCCCCTGGGAGGTGGGAGGTCGCTCTTATTAACCCTAGCCCTGCCCAGTCCTCCGCGGCGGCATTGCACCTGCCCTGGGGCCACGAGTGACACGGTCAGCCCGGCCTGCCCCTGCTCTAGGCCTTGCCGGGGTGCCAGCAGAGACCAGCACCCAGCCCGAGAGCTCAGGAGGAGGGACCCCCGCCCGAGAGGAGCCAGAGCCCAGCCCTCCCGCGCCCGCACGCCTCGGGGCCGGGGGGAGCGCGGGGAGAGCAGCGCGGCTTGGCTCGGCTCGGCTCCGCCCGGCGCCGGCTCAGCCAATGCGGGCGGGCGCGGGGGGCGAGGCGGAG
>NW_005842345.1:1388704-1417077 GCF_000455745.1 Alligator sinensis
CTCGGCGCCCCGCCATGCCCGGCCCCGCGCCCGGCCCCCGCTTCTGTGCCGCGGTGAGTCCGGCGGGGGTGGGGGGGCGGGCTGCCTCTGCGTGTGCATGCGTGTACGTGTGCGCGCACATGCCTGGCTCTGTGTGTGTGTGCGCGCGCGTGTGTGTGTGTGTGTGTGCGCGCACACGCTTGTACCTGTGTGTGTGTGCGTGCCTGTGTGCACACACCAGTACTTGTGTGTGTGCGTGCGTGTGTGTGTGTGCGCGCGCATGTTTGCGCCCTCCCTGCTCCTCCGGCGAGATGTGGGCTGGAGGATTTTGGAGACTGGGAGTTGCTAGGAGACGCGCCAGGCTCCCCGGTGATTCTTTTGTTTCCTTGGCAACCGGAGACTGGGGCAGCTCGAAATGAACAGATCTGGATTGGCCGGGCAGGGAGGGGGCGGAGCCGTGCCCGGGGGAGGTGGGCGGGGCGCGGGCAGCAGCGCTGCCCTGGAGCCAGGGGCCCGCGAGGGGCTTGGGGGAGGATGTAGGGGGACGAAGAGCTGGAGGAGGGTGGGTCAAGAGGGGTGATGAAGCGCCGACTGGGTGAGCCAGGGGGAGATTGGATTTTGGGCGGCGGGGGGTGGCAGGAGCACAGCCTGGGGCTTGCTCCATGTCTTGGCACTGGCTTCAGGAGGAGTTGCATTGAATGAGAGTCAGGTGGGGACACCAAACCGAGAGCTGGAGGTTGGAGGAGGATTGACGGCGGGTGGATGTGAACGTGGCAATGAAATGTGCCTCTGGCGCGCCCAGGGGACCCTTGCGAAGAGTCACGTGGATACTAATTTGCCGACTGGCTGCACAGATGCTGCTGGAGGCTCCCCCTGTGCTCTTCCTTCGTCTCGGGCCGCCTTGTCCATCTCTCCTTTCAGGCAGCGTTTTGCCCTGCTCCTGTTAGGGCTTCATACTTTATATCTGCACGTGCCATGGGCAGGCCCCCAAACAGTTAAAAAATAACCCTTGCAGGGACAGCTGGGTGCCAGGCCAAATACACAGCCACAGGCAAGGAGCATACCACAGCCCCCATCCTCCTGGGCAGTCCCGAAGCAGCCAACCATCCCCTTCTGTGCATGCGCCACTTTCCTCCCTGTTCTGCCCTGCCTCTTCAGGGCCCTTCCCTCTCTCCAACCACATGCTTGGTCCCCTGGGCACGCACAGCTGCAAAAGCAGAGTGAAACCTTGCAAAGATCCCATTTCTCTCATGCTTCTCCTTGTGCAGGGCTGGACACTGTGGGGTGCTGGCTTGAAGTGGGCAGAGGAAGAAGCAGGCTTATATCAGGGTGATCACGGCCTGATAGAAAGTTTCCCTTGCCAGTGCCTATCAGGGCAGTACCCGAGCCTGGCGCTCATTTCTCAGCTGGAGCTTAGTCTCATTTCTGGTCCTGGCACTGCTGTGCTCAGAGGCACATGCTCATTGCCTAAAGGATGAAGGAGAGGCACACCGGAGCAGGGGCAGCTTGCTCATTTTAAACAGCTTCGGGTCTGGGAGAAACTTGTTCCGAAATGTGCCGGCATGGGAAGAGACCCAGGTTGGCACAGCTGTGGCTCTGGCCTGTTATGCTCAGCCTTTGAACCCACAAGGCTTTTGGTCCGATCCTGCAAGGGGCTGAGCACATCCTCAAGTGCCCTGGGCAGGGAAGAGAAGTGGTGATGTTGCAATGTCATTGTGGAACTTTTGGCATAGCTGGTGGAAAGCCGCAGCCCCGTCCTCTCATGCAGGTCTCCCGCCATCCTTGTGGGTACAGTAGCTTTTTCCCTGGCTCCCAACATGGGAGCTTTCTCAGTCCTTGGCTCAGGCTGCAATGAGTTAATTCTGTTTAATCTAGACTCTAGCTTGCCATGCGCTGCCACAGCTCAGGGCTGGCAAAGCACACTACCCATGGGCACCTGTGCCTGGAGCTCAGGTTGCTGGGAGCTAGCCCACAACATCAGTCTCTTGGGGCCCAGGCACAACTCCCACAGCAGGAACTCCCCCAAAAGCATCCTCTGGAGAGGCAGTCGTACAAACTTCCCCATAACAGTGTCAGCTGCTGAGTCTTCAGAAACATGAAGGCGCTTGTGCATGCAGGGGAAAGAGCAAACTTCCCTTCCAGGGGCCTGAATGCTGCTGTGGCTATGTTGTCCTGTTTGAGCCAAATGGGAATGCAGTGGGCTGTGGTGTCCCTGGTGCCAGTTGTTCCAGTGACTGCGTAGGCAGGGAGCTGCCAGCCCTGCGATTGTTTGGTTATGCCCTCCAGGCTGCTTCTAAGAGCTCCATGCTTTCATCTGCCTGCGTGCCAGCCTGGAGCTGAGAGAGGCATCCAGCTGGTGGGGCCGAGGGTGGAAAGTGGGGGCTGAGGGGGAAGGCCAGGGTCTGAGGTTCATGCTCAGTCAGTGGATCTGGAAGCTTTGTTAGCAAGTGCTGGGAAGGGAGAAAGGAGGAGGAAAAATAATGCATCTCACATGAACAGGCATGAGCCTGGGCCAGAAAGACCCAGGAGGGAGGAGGGTGTCTTGCGAGGCAGAGCAGCACACGCTTCCATGAGCCCATTAAACTTTAAAGGGAACCTGCTTGGAGAGCATGCCGGGAAGGGGTGGGGAGCTGCCTTGGCTTGCTTCCCCTTGCAACGGCTGCTGCGTGCTGCTCTCTGCTCGGAGCTCTCTCGGGCAGCGTGGTCCTCGGCGGGTGGCACCAGGGGAGCTGCTCGCTGCAGCCTGGGGAAGCTGGGGCCACGCGTGTGCAGCGACTGGGGAGGAGTTTGCCAGGAGTCTGCACGAGGTGCTCTGCTCAGAGAAACTGTTCTGGGTGCGTGAGAGACAAAGTGAGTCCTCTCGCTGTGCTGCTGCCCCTCTATAGGGAATGTTGCAGAGACAGGCGTGGACCATAAGGGAATCCCATTGAGCCAGGTCTTGTGAGTATGGTGCGAGAGGATGAAGCAGCACTCCTGGGCAAAAATGCCCGGGCACTGGCTTCGCCCATACGAGCTGTTTCACAACAGCCCCCCACTGGGTTGGACAGCCCCGGCATCCCCTCCTAGTACGAACAGAGACTCAGGGCGAGTTGCCTTTCCTACCTGCTTCAGTTGGTGAAGGGGGACCCAGGTTGGATGCCGGGCGTGTGGTCTTACCTGATTGCAGGCAATTGGGCTTGCTTATAAATGCCTCCCATGGGGTTTGCCATCCCCTGGATCTCATTCTGCAGGGAAATCTCTTTCCATTGAGCTGGGCAGAGTGGATGCATCTCAGTGGTGGAGCTGGTATGGAGAGACATGGGTTAGGAGTAGGGGGCTGGAGTAGATCAGGAGCCTCTGTGGGAGTCCTCTGCCTCTCGGGGGTAGCCCAAAAGTCTCTGGGGAGCAGGGAAAGCATAGGCCAACCGAGCATGCAACGCAGAGCCACCTCAGTAATTCTGACCCAGCCCCTTTACTGCTCTCTCCCCCTGCAGGTCCCAATTAATGGATTCTGACATGGATTATGAGAGGCCAAACGTAGAAACTATCAAGTGCGTCGTGGTTGGGGACAACGCGGTGGGCAAGACCAGGCTCATTTGTGCCCGTGCCTGCAATGCCACGCTGACCCAGTACCAGCTTCTCGCCACCCATGTGCCCACGGTCTGGGCCATCGACCAGTACCGCGTTTGCCAGGAGGTAAGGAACATCTGGTTGTGCGCAGCACTGGTACCACCAATGTTAGAGCTCTGCAGCCACCCCAGTTTACTGCCTCAGTTGGAGCCCGGTGGCCTGGGGCTGGGAGGCAGATGGGGAGGGAATCTTGCAGACAAGCTCCCCATCAAAGCAAGAAGCTGGTGTGATTGCATTGGATCCACTCGAGCCAAAGAAAGGCTCAGCCCAGCACATTCTCACCCCACATCAGTGCCAGCAGTGGCATTAACTCCCCTTTAATGTCCTGGGCACGGAGCAAGAGAGGAGCTGGCTGAAAACCTGTCTCCACCTCACTCCCTGGAAATGGCCTTTCCTACCTTGCATGACAGTCCCTCACCTCCTCTGCTTCCCCAGGTGCTGGAGCGTTCGCGAGACGTGGTGGATGATGTGAGCGTGTCCTTGCGACTTTGGGATACCTTCGGAGACCATCACAAAGACAGGCGCTTTGCTTATGGAAGGTAGGATGATGAGCGGGTCCTTCCAGCGGGGCTAGGAAAGAGAAGGAGTAAATGCATCAAAAGAGGAACTGTCTTTTATAAGGAAAAGTACACACTGCACTGGGAGAGGAGGGGTTAACTCCCACGTGGCTGCTTTGAACCCCCTGGCAGAATGGGTGGACATGAGCAGGAAGCATGCAATGTACCCCAGGGGAGCACTGGCTTCCCCATATGGGGAAGGTATGTTACAGATGAATTAAGTTGATTCCCATGTGGGCCAATGTGCTCTTTACCCAGGACTTTGCACGTTGCAGCTTGGTTACTGAGAGTCCAGCTCCTGTGCAGGGTGTGTGCACATGCATTTGCACACCTGGTTCTGGCAGGGGACCAAATGGTAACAGAGCCCTCCCTCTGCTCTTAGGTCAGATGTTGTGGTGCTGTGCTTCTCCATTGCTAACCCCAACTCCCTACACCACGTGAAGACCATGTGGTACCCAGAGATCAAGCACTTCTGTCCCCGAGCACCTGTCATCCTCGTGGGCTGCCAGCTCGACCTTCGCTATGCTGACCTAGAGGCAGTCAACCGAGCCCGGAGACCCTTGGCTAGGTAAAGATTCAGAGAAGCAGGCTTTGGAAATCAGCAAGGGCACCAGGGAGACCCGTGCTGGGGGCAGGAGGGTGTTTGCAGAGAGGAGATAAGGCAGAAACAGCTTCTGCAAAACTCACTCAGCAGGCCAGTGCCCTGAAGTCTGCGCTGCAGAGAACAGGACTTGTGAGCTGAGGCAGATCTGCATGACAGGGACTGGGGTGGGGGAAGAGAGATGAGAAAAACAGAGGAGGTGGTGAGGACTTACAGGTAAGAGACAAAAGCAGGAAAACCCAGAAGGGGCATCTCGGCCCATGGCCTCAGTCAGCCTGCCACGCTACAGGGTGTGCTATTTGCCCTATGCACCCCTGATGCTGCGCATCCTCAGCAACCCCTTTGCCCATTGCTACGTGCTCTGAAGGACTATATTCACCGTGGTTTTCCACCCCTCTCTCTTCCAGGCCGATCAAGCCCAATGAGATTCTACCCCCAGAGAAGGGGAGGGAAGTGGCCAAGGAGTTGGGCATCCCCTACTACGAGACCAGCGTGGTGGCTCAATTCGGTATCAAGGATGTCTTTGACAATGCCATCCGGGCAGCCCTCATCTCCCGCCGGCACCTGCAGTTCTGGAAGTCTCACCTCCGTAACGTCCAGAGGCCGCTGCTGCAGGCTCCTTTCCTGCCCCCGAAGCCCCCACCGCCAATCATCCTGGTCCCAGACCCTCCTTCCAACAATGAGGAGCGCCCAGCTCACCTGCTGGAGGACCCACTGTGCGCAGACGTCATCCTGGTGCTGCAAGAGAGGATCAAAATCTACGCACACAAGATCTACCTCTCCACCTCCTCCTCCAAGTTCTACGACCTGTTCTTGATGGACCTGAGTGAGGATGACCAGCAGGGTATGGCAGGGAGCGGCATAGGAGCCACCATCTCTACTGCCGCTGAGCGGATGCTGCACCAAGAGGAGAGACACCACGGGCGGGACTTCCTCCTGCGAGCCGCCAGTTTTGACATCTGCGAGAGTGCCGAGGAGGCCAGCTCTGGCCAGCAAAAACCGTGCCTTAGAGCTTCCACCAGCGATGGGATCCTAAGGGGCAACAGCTATGAGAATGGGGAGCGGGGGCTGCGGCGGGGGAGAGACCTCTCTTCCTGGAGCCGGGCTTTTGTCAGCATCCAGGAGGAGATGGCGGACGACCCTCTAACCTACAAGTCCAAACTTATGGTGGTGGTGAAAATGGACCCCTCCATCCAGCCAGGGCCCTTCCGGGCTGTGCTCAAGTACCTGTACACAGGGGAGCTGGACGAGAAGGAGAGGGACCTCATGCACATTGCCCACATAGCGGAGCTGCTGGAAGTCTTCGATCTCCGGATGATGGTGGCCAACATCCTGAACAACGAGGCGTTCATGAACCAGGAGATCACCAAAGCCTTCCATGTCAGGAGGACCAACCGTGTGAAGGAGTGCCTGGCCAAGGGGACCTTTTCTGGTACGGCCTGCAGCAGAGATTGCCAGAGATAAATGGGTTGCTTCTGTGGCTGAGGCTCATTCCCGCAGCAGGAAGAACTAGGCGTTCGAGAGCTGGGAGGCTTTTATACTTCTCCCCAGGCTTGGCTGTGGCCCAGGGTCCCCTTCCACCCCTCAGTCTAGTCATGGCATGGAAAATCTTGTGCGTTCATTAGGCAAGTGGATGACAGTAGGAGTCTCTTCTGCCCACCTAGGCCTGTGACGTAAGGAGTCTTCCCAGATTCTGGACCTGGGGGTAACACGCTGAGCCATATCTGTCCCAAACCTGGGCACATTGCAGGGAGTTTTCCTGAGTCTCTCCTAAACCCCCTGAGCAAGATGCAGAGATCATTTCCTCTGTCTGTGGTCTGGGCCCATATTGACTGGCAGTCAACAGCATTGGATGGCTGTTTGGTGTTTAAGTTTGCACAAGCTGAGGCATCATAGTCCCGTTCCTGCGCAGGGGTCCATTTCAATGGCCTCTGCCTTTCCACTTTGCTGGCAGAGTTAGGAAAGAACCCAAGAATGACAGGGTTGCAGATACTGGACTCAGCAAAAGGGCTGATGCATGTGAATGGGGCTGTTGCATTAACAGGGCAGTCCTCACTGCTGAGATCTCGGCTGGAACTAGGTTGGTGATTTGAGAGGCCTTTGCCCCCGACAGAGCTGCCAATGCAAACTTGTCCCTAGTGCTGCTGGCTCCTCTCCAGGGCAGGTTTTATATAAAACTTACCGTGTTATACACTTTCCCCAGAAAGCCCAGCATGAGTGTCTGGTTTGCCACAGAGTTCCAGCCCCTGCCCAGCTTTCCAGCTCTGGTTATTTAAACAGGAGCAGCTGCAGGAACTCGGCTTCCTTTGTCCCAGGTTCTGTAGAGGCATCGAACTGGATGAGGGGGATCCTGCCGTTAAAGGGGCCTTCTCTTGGTTCTGGCATCCCTGTCGGAGGCTCTGTAGGTGCGTTAGGTTGCTGTTGGGTTGCGGGACAGTGTCGCTGTGACATAGGACAGTGTCATTCCAAGGCAACATCCTCAGGCTCCTGGTGGTGATGTTGGGCGATATAAAAATCCTTGCATCATGCTGACTGCATTTGTTCCACTGGAGGCCAATGGAGAGGCCAACATACAGGCCAGCCACTGCCCTCTAGTTAGACTTCAGACCCCAGAGTATATAGGATGGCCAAGCTGGAGAGCGAGCCAGGAGAATAGGTCCCTTTTATTCCCAGCTCCGCCAAAGACTTGCTCTGCAGGCCTCAGCTACATCATAAATCCTCCTCTGTGAAACCTGAGTAACAATACCTGGTCCCCTGGGTGAAGCCTGGAGCTTTCCAAATGAAAAGCCCTGTTTGAGGGGTGGGTAGCTGTCCTGGTTTCAGGCCCTCTGCCAAGAGGGGAGAGGTGCTGCAGTCCAGAGTACCTTGGAGAACATGTAGTGGAAATGGTTTCCAGCCCATCTCACTCTGTGGGTGCTCCAGCATATTTCCCTGGGGAGACCACCGCTCCCTGGGCTGCGAGCAGGATCACCATGGGGTCTCTTGTAGGGGAGGACAGAGATGCTGTTGTGGACTGCAGCCCAAAATGGCGGCAGCCAGGAGGCTGTGACCTTCTGTGATGGGTTTCCTTGTGCTTGCTTGCAGATGTCACCTTTATCCTGGATGACGGTGCTATCAGTGCCCACAAGCCCTTGCTGATCTCCAGCTGCGATTGGATGGCTGCTATGTTTGGCGGTCCCTTTGTGGAGAGCTCTACCAAGGAGGTGAGGGGGCAGCAGAATGCAGCAAGGGCCAGGACTGATCTCTATCCCTCCAGCCTGGCCCTGCAACCCTGGAGTCCCAGAGAAGGGAGCGCAGCTGACATGCTACTGCTTGCCGCACCTGGAAACCAGTTCTGATGAGCAGGCACTTCCACTCCCTGCATTGCTCTAGCTGGGTCCCAGAGGCCCAAAGCTACGGCATTAAGGAGAGACACTGAGTGCCTTTTCACTGACTTGGTGCTTTTTCTCTCTCCTTGCAGGGCCCAGTGGGGGCAGGGAGAGTGGGAGGGATGCCAAGATTGTGCAGTGGGCAGGGGAAAGACCATGCAGCAGACACTGCAAGTTCCACTGCAGATGAGGGGAGTGGGCAGAAGTGCTGTGGTTGGGCCAGGTGCAGAGATCCCGAGACCCTTGGGAAGGTAACCTTGTCCACACCCACTTCCCTCCTCACCCCCTGTGTGCCCACTGCAGGTGGCACTCCCCTACACCAGCAAGAGCTGCATGCGGGCAGTGCTCGAGTACCTGTACACCGGCCAGTTCAGCTCCAGCCCGGACCTCGACGACATGAAGCTCATCATCCTGGCTAACCGGCTGTGTCTGCCGCACCTCGTGGCTCTCACAGGTAATGCAGGGGTGGTGGGAGAAAAAGGCAGGAGTCCACAAACAGGAGCTGAGTTCAGCTTTATTTCAAATGGGACACCAGCCTGCAGCTAGAAATGAATGGGACACCAAGGAGCTGCTGAGCATACTGCTTCTTAGAGCTCCTTCTTCCAGCCTTAGGTGAAGGGACCCAGAGTTTTTCCCTAACCACAGGCTTCACATACCTGGGTTTTCAGGGGGAGCATGGCTCAGAGACAGGCTTGGGGTATGCCTGCCACCTTCCCTAGCCCAGGCGTACCTTGGTGAGTCTAGAATCCAGCTGTCTGCCCAAGGGAAGCAGTCCAGAAGCTCAGCGTTAATCAGGACAGCTGACCGGAGCACAATGCAGTGTTTCCAATTCAGCTGGTCGGGAGACGACACGGGTCCCAGGGCTCTGGTGTTTTCAGCGGTGAAGGACAATAGCTCAGTTTCACAACAGCTTTGTAGGTGACACAGTCTGGTTTCGCTCCCTGAGGCAAAAGCTCCAGACCCCGCACAAATTCCTGCACAACAGTGGTGTCGAAGCAGCTGTGTTTGGATTGAGGCGGTCCAGCTTTTGATTCAGGGCAAATGCACTCACTCCCTGGTCAGACCCCAGCCTCTCTCCCAGCAAAAAATGTCACTCAACATGACAACGTCACCCAAATGTCTTCACACAACACCTAGGCATGGATAAAACCAGCCTATTCCCTACCCGCTCTAGCGGTCAAAGTGAGGCTGGCACGAGGAGTCTCCAGGAATCAGGCCATTGATGCTATTGCCCACATCCTGGAGCAATGTAAGGGGATACTGTAACCCCACTGTGTTTGTGTGTCACAGAACAGTACACGGTGACGAGCCTGATGGAGGCATCCCAGATGATGGCAGATATCGATGGGGATGTCCTCGTGTTCCTGGAATTGGCTCAGGTACAAGCTGCTTGTTAGGGAGAGCACAGATGCAACGAGTGAAGGAGGCCCTGAGATTTGCATTGTCTGTGGGTGATGGCTGTTGCTACACTTGCAGTAGGGAGGGAATTCAAGGAGGGAAAGCAGGAAGATGGAGCAGAGAGCTGTCTTCTGGAGTTCCCATACTCTGTGTTGAGAGCCCACTGGTCCTCCCCTGCTACGTAGGGACAAGTTGGGGCACTGGGTGGATGCGAGTTTTCCAAGAGACACTGAAGCTTGTGGAAGTAGTAGTGGGGAGGGGGCGGGGGGACTGCCCTCCCCCAGTGCCAAATCCCATGGCTTGGATTATCCGGGCACATGAGGGCAGCTGTGCTGTTACCTCCCCAGTGAGACAAGAAAGCTGGGTCCTGCCCTCTCGTGGCCACAGAAGGATAAACAGCAGAGCAGCCCAATGCCAATTCCAGTAACGGTGCGCTGCTAGCCCCATGCTGCCAATCCTCCTCTGCTTCTTTCAGCAGCTGAGAGCAGCTTTCATCCCCCATGCTGGTGGTGGCTGAACAGCAGCAGTGGGTAGGCTGGTGGATATACCGGATCAGGTGTAACCTGGTTCTTCTAACGGCTCCATCTCTTGCAGTTCCACTGTGCATACCAGCTTGCAGACTGGTGCCTCCATCACATCTGCACCAACTACAACAACGTCTGTCGGAAGTTCCCTCGGGATATGAAGGCCATGTCAGCAGGTCAGTGCTGGTTGCCACCCTGTGCATCCTCTGCATCAATCTGCCACATCAACTGCTAGAGAAGGCCTGGGGAACCCTGGCCAAGGCAACCAGGAGACCCCAGCAATGGGCAGCAAACTCTGTGGCAGGAAAGGACCACTATGCTGGTATGACAGGGGCCGAGTTGCATGGTTTTGTTGCTAAAATACTATCTCTTTCTCTGCAGAGAACCAGGAATACTTTGAAAAGCACCGCTGGCCTCCGGTGTGGTACCTGAAGGAAGAGGATCACTACCAGCGGGCCAAGAAGGAGCGTGAGAAAGAAGACTACCTCCACCAGAAACGGCAGCCCAAGAGGAGATGGCTCTTCTGGAATGCCTCCTCTTCCCCTTCGGCCTCCCCTTCCTCATCCGCAGCCACAGCCTCCTCCTCGTCCTCCTCCTCGTCCTCCTCAGCTGTGGTTTGAAAGCCCCCTCATCTTGGCTCCAGTTAGGAAGAGGGGGCTGACTGCCCTGCATCAGCGTCTGGTCCGCCATGCTTGGAGAAGACACCACCAGCTAAGCCCCGTGGCAGAGAAAGAGGGTTCGTAGCAGGGAGGGCGAGTACCATACAGGGGGGCTCAGGATCCAGAGCTTCTGGGCCCGGCTGGGAGCTCTCCGGGACCCTGACCCCTTCTGTAGCTGCTCTGCTGGAGACGTGCAAGGTGGTTGCTGAGCGCTGTGCCCCAAGCAGGCTGCTGACACGCTAGAAGCTTGGTGGAGTTTCATCAGCAGGAGAAACTCATGTTTACAGGAGCACGAGAGAGGAGGGGTTATTTTTTTTAAACTCTTCAGCAAAAATGAAATTCTTCCTGAGTCCATGTTATTTTTTAACCAGGAGTCACAGGCCCGTCTGCTTTGCCTGATGGCTTCCAACTCCTTTCCCCCACTTTGTGTATGGTTCAGAGCCCAGCAGGTCACAGTCCTGTCCCCTCCCTTGGAGCTAGTCAGGGAGCAGCTCTATCCCTTTGCACTTCAGAGCCAGGGCGGTAACTTGCAGACAGTTGCTTAGGCAGGGTGCATCTTAAGCCCATGAAAGTCCAACCTCAGTGAAGACCACAGGAGGGATGCAGACATACAGCAGGTGCAGCGCTGCTCTTCAACTCAGAACTGAGCTCCTTGGTGCAGGTGGGAGTCGAGTCATGGAGCAGCTGACCCCACTGTCCCCATCCCAGGCTTCTGCCCTCTTCCCTGCTTCAACTATGGGCAGTGGAAGCAGTAGGGAAGTTGTTAACACCACAAGGGCCTACCCTAGTTCCCAATTGGATCAGCCTGCAGCCCCTACCCCTAAGCAAGGAGAGTTAAAGGCAAGGGCATTGCTTTTTCCCCCTCCCAATTTAGATGGACACTAGGGGCTGTGCTGCTTCTGCAACCCTGTGGAATCCCACAGTCCATTTTTTTTTTTTTTTATATATGAGAAAAAGAAATAAGCAAAGAAAGAAAAGAGACAAACCCTCGAAACCAACCCTACTACCAAACCACCTAGTTGGGATTTTAGCTCAGAAGGCTCTGTTGTAATAAATGGTATTTTAAAAGACCATCTTGGTCTCTGTGTATTTCAAAGGCAGCAGGTGATACTGGAGAAATCAGTGGCAACTCACTGCATCGGTCTCCCAGCCCCTGACAGCTCATCTCCCTGCTCTGACCAGACACCCAAGCACACGGCCAAGCTGCCTGCTGGCTCAGGATGTTCCCAAGGAGAAACAGCAGAGCTCCAGTGCTCACAGCCAACACAATGGCACAGCCTTAAATCAGCCTTGCACAGCAGAATTCCTGCCCTGGGCATTAGGAACATGGCAGTAACATACTCCATCCCATCTCACATGTGCACAAAAGGTAGCATTCTCTTGCATTTACAGATGGGGGAAGTGAGGCACAGGGGGCTAAACCAGTTTTCCACTCCCAGCTCTTTGCCAAGGTCTGGGGACTCTGTGCAGATGCCCCTACCTCTGGGTACCTGCAACACTGGTCCACACTGCCTCAAACAACCCAAAATTAAACCATAGCAAAAAGAGAAACTAGTTTCTTTAAAGTGAAAAAGGTCCAACCTTTCGCTTTGAAGCAGGTGCATTTAAAAAAAAGGTTGGCTGTTTTTTTGCGGAGGATCCTTATTTCACATACAGGTGTCTGCAGAGTACTCACATCAGAGGGCAGTTTTAGCTAGTAAATACAATAGAGGACCAAGGAGGCTGTGTGTTCGGGGTAAGTAATTTGTCTTGTGTGCCTTGGTTTCCAGATCATGGTTCTGGCTTCCACTCAAGTGCTTTGAGTGTCAGCTTTCTACATGCTCTTTTTAAAGTTACACTCAGGGCTTCAATTCCCTAGTAGAGGGCAGGGAAAGCAGCAAAGAAATCAGCACAGGTAGACCCACAATAGAGCACAGAGCTGATTGCACCCCTGGGAACCAACTACACCAATAAGCAGCAGTTCCTTAGCAGCAAGAACCCCCAAGGGCCTGATCAGGTCCTTAGCATGCACAGGGGGATATAGCTGGACACATGGGAGTACAGCACTAGCAAGGGAGGAACACCACTGTTTGCATGGGCAATGGTAATTTCTATGCCTAGAAACTGAACCCTACCTTCCTCTAGCACAGGGGCAACCAATTATTTTGGGCAGAGGGCCGCTTACTGAGTTTTGGCAAGCCCTGAGGGCTGCAGGACAGGCACCCGGGGCAGATTAAGTATTAATTTTCTAAACTTTTTAGGGGCCCCACGGGCCACATTTTGCCCACCCCAGCTCTAGCACATGGCTCTCAAGAGAGCTTTCCCTCAAGTCCCCAGACCTGCACTCCTGTTTTCTGGTAAGCTTGCAAATTTGTGGCTCTAACCAGGTCTGCTTCCAATAAAGAGGCATTACTCGTGCCCTTTCTTCCCCACCCCAACTCCTCCCTTTCTACTATAAGAGCAGCAACTCTGTTTTAAAAGAGCATCCGTTCCCAGCAAGACCAACATCCTGGATCCAAAGGGAGGGGGCAGGGAAAAGCTGCTCGAGTTTGCCGCTACCCCCAGTGGGACCACTACCATCTGTGCCAAATAGGACTGAAGGCATCTTCTTCAGTAAAGCCAGACTTTTGTTAATAGTGTCCTGTAGCTCTTCTCATGGACTCAAATGGCTGCAAGCCAGAATAGGGTCCAAATGGTATGTTGACATAGGTGACTGTATGAAGATGCTGACAAACAAATTGAGACAATTGAATTCTAGTTGCACACAAAATGAAAGGCGGGGGGGTGGGGGGTGATCCCCAGGACACATGCAGACACTGGCTTCCTCGTGCCAAGTCTGCCCAAGGGGAAGATAATCTAGTCTGACCACACAGGAAACGGAGTCTGGGCCTCCAGTGAAGGACAGAATAGCTTCAATGAAGTCAGAGCCATGTAGACTGAGGCCTTGCCCTTGTCCCTAGGGTTTAGCTATGGCAGCAGCATTTCAGAACAATGGAGGGACTAGGGGAGGGAAGGGGGTGCAGAAAAAAAGGGGAGAGCAAGCAGTAGTACAATTTTTTTTTAAGTTTATTCTTCCTTCATAAAGATTTGTACAAACCACTCTACTGGCTGGTTCACACTGCTGTACAAAAAGGCAAAAAACACATGCATAGTAAAAAAGGAGGAGGAGTCTTATTTTTATATTAAGCTTTTAAAGTTAAGTTTTTACAGCTACTAATAAATATATAAATACTGAGAATATGTTCTTCCATTTAAAAACAAACAAGCAAATTAGCCATGACATGAGGAGATGTTGGCAGGGTGGAGGGGGAAGACTTCAAGTATGAGCATCCTCCGAGAGATGCTGGATGAGGGGAAGCACCTGTTTCTCAATGCTGAGGATAAGGCATCTGTGGCTGCCAGGATGATGCCCATATGGCTTTTGGAGGAGGGAAGGTGGGTAGCTGGCTGATCCTGAGGTACAACAACAAGTCACTTCACAGATAAGAAGTCCCTGAACTATGTACTAAGAGAAAACTGATGCCTGGATGAAGTTCCTCATTCATCCAGAGGACGGATGGATGACCCATGACCATAGTCCAAGTGCACTTGCTTTTCCCTTCTCTGAGGTAAGGAAGGTTTAGCACCTCCACCGTGCAGGCATTGAGCAAAGAGGACAGCAACTTGCTCAAGGTCACTCATGAAGTCTGTGGCGAAGCAGGAACTGAACCCATCTCTCAAGTGCTTTTTTGAGCACCTGCCACTGATGATCCTGCACCTCTGTGGGGTTTAGCATCCTTCAAAAAAGGAACACAATGCCTGTGGGCCATAGTCTGCGTACCAGTGGGGAAGGTAGTAATCTTCCCCTCCCATGAACCCCAGTCCAACCCTCACATCCCAGCTCTAGCCTTACAGGAAGGGGAGCTTATCTATAGCTAAAATGTACAGCAGGTAAACAGTTTTCAGAAAGCAAGAGTCCAGCTAAAGCTTGCCTGGCACAGATTTATTTAGGCAATGGCTATGCCCAGCTGGCTGCGATCTGAGACTCGCAGAGCCTGAAGCTATCCCACAGCAATAGGAGAGATACAGACTACAGGTTGTAGTCTGAGCCATCAGAGGGACCCCAGAGAGATTCCAGTTCTGGACTTAGCGTTAGCAGCAGGAGAGGACTTCTGCCAAATGTCAACAGCAGTCCACAAGGCTGTGACCATGTGGTACCAATGCCCAAAGAAGAGATCCCAGTAGTTCCTTGCAACAATTTGTTAGAGTTGTTGTGCAAGTAGAAATCCCTTCGGAGCATTTCCTCTACCTCAGGACGTCTGCAGTAGCTTGCAATCTACCGCCAGGCATCTGACTAACTCCAGCTCCTCTTCCCAGAAGATCTCTGGGCACGAGGGACCCATGGCTTCAGAGGTACTTATGAAGAGACAATCCCATCTGCTTCTGGGCTTGCGTCTTCATACTTGTAAAGACCATACTGAATAAGTTTGTTGCAAACTGATTGTGCAACGCCCCTGAGATGGATCCTGTCCAGCGTCTCCAGCAATGTGTTCACAGAGGATCCTGTGCCCTCTTTGTTCAGCCAGGTGGTCAACATCTGCACATACTGCTCCAGCAGTGAATCCCCACCAATCTTCTCAGCCATCATAATTTCATTTTCCGAGAGGTGAAGTTTTCTGCCAAATCTTTTCCAGTCCTTGTAGGGCACTTCTTCCGCAAAGACGTCAAAGGACCTGCGCAGAGCTGGGGAAAAGAAACCCAAGTCATAACCATCTTATAAGAACAGAGGGCGTGGGGATACTGGAAGAGACCTCCCAGTCATGTCCTCCGGTGAGACAGTTCCCAGAGTCCACCATGCCACCAGGAGTAACCCTTATCCCTTCCAAAAGCAGCCCCAGAAAGTTCTGGCTGTGTGGTGCTACTGCATGACAAAGCAAGGCAATTCCACACACCCCCACCCCTCCCCTCGATTGCCTGCCAGTAGTCAGATCATGACCTAGAAATCACAGAAAAATCAAGGGTCGGAAGGGACCTCAGGAGGTCATCTAGTCCAATCCTGTGAACAAAGTAGAACCATCCCCAGCTATATTAGCCCAGTCAAGGCTTTGTCAGGCCAGGTCTTAAAAACCTCCAAGGATGGAGCTTCCACCACTTCCCTGGGTAACCTGTTGCAGTGGTTTATTACCCTCCTTGTGAGAAAGTTCTTCCCAATATCTAACCTAAACTTTCCTTGCTGCAACTTGAAACCATTTCTCCTTCTTCTGTCATCTGCCACCACAGAGAACAGTCCAGCTCAATCCTCTTTGGAACCACCCTGCAGGTAGCTGAAGGCCGCTATTAAATCCCCTCTCTCTTCACTAGACTAAGCCTGGGCATCATCCACCTTTATCACTGGAAGATTCTGTTAAGGGGGTCCAACTGCACCACTGCACCCTCCCTAGACGCACCTCTGCCTACAGCCCATCACCAACACAGATCCAACCCACAGGGATTCGCAGCCCCAGTCTTACCCGTGTCACCCTTTAGACAAGGTAACAAGTGAGCTGGGGTAGTCTATGCCCCCCACCCCTTTCTAACTGCATCAGGAAAGGTCACCAGGCCGTGGCTACTTGGTCCCAGAGAGCCATGCCCAAAAGGACCCTCATACAGTTCCCTTCATCTCCTGGTACTTTGCCTACTAGGCCAAAAAACAAAAACAAAAAACAACAACAACAAAACCCACACACACACACAGCTGGAGGGTCACTCCCCATCCAAAGAAGTGGGAGAAGTGCCAACATGCTGTGAAGGTTCAGCTATAAAACAGAATTGTGGACTGGAAGGTTTTCCATAGTCCCTCCCAGTTCCTAGTACAAAGCAGTGGACAAGTCACAAGCCTATATACTCCACTTACTCTCTATCTGGTCATCTCCCTCCACTGGAACCAGATTCTTCCGCCCCTTCACCTCAGGTGCTGTACTTGTCTGTACCACCTAGAAGGATGAAGCCACATACAGTATTCTGGTCATGACATATGTTGTGTAAGACACCAGCTACCATTAAGCAACAGAGAAGGGGACTCCCCCTTCTTTCCCTTGTAATACTGAGACATGAATGAGATTTCTTCTGTATGGTTTGCTCTCCCTGCAAGATCCACACAAGATGGCTGTTCAAAGATCATCCACTGAACCTGGAGACAGGCCATGGTCATAGAAAAGAGTAGAGATGGAAGGGACCCCTAGAGGTCATCTAGTTCAGCCTCCTGCCAGAGGCAGCATCATCCCCATCCAAACTACCCCAAACAAATCCTTGCCTGTCACAGTCACAAGACCCAACACCCCACGCTGTCACAAGTAAAGCAGGAGGACAAGCGTAGGCAATATTCTGCTGCTGCAAGGGTGGTTAAAAAAAAAAAAACCCAAACAAACCATGAAAGTGCCAAGGAAGAAAGCCATGCCCCCAGCTACAGAGGAAAGCTCAAAACCCCAGCAGACCATACTAAAAAAGTCAGAGCACGGGGTAAAATTCCTTCCTGATCCTAACTGTAGTAATCAGTCTGACCCTGAGCAGAGGGGCAAAACCCTCTACATCCCCAACCCTTTTCTCTCATAGATGGAGATGGCAGGTCCCTGACCCTTCAGGGGATAGGGAAGCTAACCCACAGACAAGCCTACGGTATCAGGCATTTTACCATCAGATATCCTAGGATTACAGCCAAAGGGGGCCATCACAAAATGCTGTCAGCACCAGCACTTAACTCCTTTCCACACATATGGTGAAATACTGTGCTGTTTACACTTGATTAAGCCATGGCAGAGATTTCTGCCTTCCTAAAAAGCTTGCCACCTGCACTGAACCATTCTGACCAAAAGCAATGTCAGCAGGTGTTGGGAGAAGTGGGGGGCTCATCAAAACCCCCAACTCACAATTGGAGTCCAAATTCAGCCCTAGAATTAGGAAAGGAAGTCTACTGTGCAAGTCATTCAGTAAAAGAGCACCAGCATGTGTGTATATAGGTGGGTGCGCACACACTATTTTGTTACCTCCAGCTCTGAGTGGCTGGCCTCTGCCACTGGTCCCATAGGGCCCAGTTGACCAGCCTGCTCCTGTGGAACTAGCAGCTTATGCTGGGACTCCCAATCCATCTTTTGATTCCTGTGGTTGTCCAGAGTTCCTTGATTCCTCCTTGTGCTGTTTGTCAGCCGCAATAGGATCTTGGACTGAAGAGGAGAGACAACACCAGTCCTTTCTAGTCAGAAGTATTAAAGTTGAGAGCTCTAGGCTTCTTTACCATCCGAGTCTCCAGAGTCTGGAATAGACTCCCCCCAAAATGGTGCAAGCACCTTCTCTGGATACCTTTAAGAAGAGCTTGGACATGTAAGCGTATCTTGCTGGGGTGATCGGGGCGGGGGGGCGGGCGGCTGGACCCAATGATAATCTTGAGATCCCTTCCAGCCCTAATGTCTGTGAAATCTTCCATGGGATAAGGAAGAACTGGGGCTATTAGAGCATTAATTCTGCCAAGACTAGAGCTCCTCTCCCATACACTCCCAAAATGCTCTTGGAAACCCTGAAGTAGCTTCCTTCATTTCAGTCAAAATAACCAGGCAGAGCAATCCCTGCACATCTACAATCAAGATGCAATTATACCCCACCTCTCCCCAGAAAGCACAGTAGCACAACCCTCACCTTTAAGTCAAAAGATTTCTCATCATCTGGAAGAGAAGAAAAGGCCCATTAGCAGACTTCACCCGCAACAAGGCTGGCCCCATTCTGCCAAGCCTCCAGTCTTCCCCTTGCTTCTCTTTTCTGGGCAGACGAGACGAGGGCAATAGACTGCCGTAAAGGATGGACTCAGTCATTTTCACCCTCCCCAAAGTCCCACCTGGGAGGATCCTGTCTAGAGTAGTCGCCCAAAACACCAGCAACAGTGGGCCAAGTCATCTTCTTCACAACATCAGGGTCATCCCTGATTTTTGTTACGGTGCAAGAAGAGCACATGACCATTGACACCAACCCTTGTCAGTACATGCAGGTTCCCAGGATATGGTGGTAGCTTTTAGGAAGTGGAAAGTACTGGTGTCAAGTGTCCAAGGGCTCAATGAAATCAAATGGAGCTGCACTCATTTAAACCAGTGGAGGCTTTAGCCAACTATTTACAACAGGGTATTAGGTGTGGGGATTTACAAGTGTCACTCCTGTCCTCCTGGCAGCCAGAGCAGTGTGAAAGATCAAAAGTTCAGTCCAGCTGTAGCACTGTTAAGGCTAGACCATTGGTTAAAGCAGATTCAGGGCTCTCTGTGATCTTCAAGCACCATCTGATTGGCTCGAAAACTGGCAGACTGACCACAGAAGCTAGTGGTGAAAGCTTTGCATTATCCAGCCAACAGATCCTAAGTTCCTTCCCACCAGAGACTTTGCAGTCCATTTCCCACTGTCAGAATTTAGCTTCCAGCCTCTCATTTCATATGCACCCCACTCTGCCCTTTGCTCACACCTATACCTGTGCCCACCTCTTACCCGAAGAGCAGCAATACCGAACTGCCAGCACAACCAGGACTATGACGACTATAGTTGGAAACACAGCAATACCAGTAACCAAGCCTACAGAATTACCTGCAAAAGAACGAAACAAACTGAGAATGCTCCAAGAGCTTTGGATGGAAGCAAGAATCAAGAGGAGAGCCCCTCCCACCTCCGATACCCCAGATGCAAGAATCAAAATTCTCCTCTCATCCAACAATTTGGCCCATCTCACTTCTCTTACCACTGTGGATTAGGATTCAGGCCTGAACTTCTCCCTTTACTTTTCAAGTCAAGGAGTTAACTAGTAAGCTACCATGCTTGCTCCTGAAGGCTTCTGCTCCTAGCCCCCTTTTCCCAATTGCCCTCTGGTCTTACCCTGTGCAGGAGGGGGCACGATGGAGTGGCTGCACTGTATATCACTATATGGCGTGCAAGATTTCACCACCTCTCCTCCTTTGGGGCAACTAGGAAAGAGACAGAAGTGAATTAGTACTTGGCAGGTGGACCAGCCAGCATGGGATAGCCATACTTACACATTCTATTGCCTTCAGCTGTACTGTGGATCAGGACTGGGAAGGTCCTGCTCCAGCCCCAAGCCCCTCTTCCCTCTATGCAGCATGACAAGTAGCTCTCACCTGGTTCGGCACTTGTGGCACATTTCACAGGGCTGATCTGGGGTGCAGTAGGTGCCATTCTTGCAGGCACACTCCCTGTCGCTGGTGCTGGTGCATGGTCTCACCTCCACCTGGTCTACCACACACAGGAGAACATGCCTGGTTAGAGCCCCTTCACCCCCACCAAGGTGGAACAAGCCTGGCTGGAAGGAGCTGTGGGGGGCCTTTCCTGCACTACTGGGTTTCACCTCAGCTTGGACCAAGGAACTGATCCCTCCATAAGGCTTTAAAAAAAAAAAAAACAAAACCCAAAAACTGCAACACACTCACAGAAAGACACTAACTCACTTGCCTTCAGAGTCACCCATCCCCTGCATGCATCCATTCCCACAGTCCTATACCCCAGGAGTGACAGCACTTCTGTTAGCCTGATCTTTAAGTTACAAGTGGACCATGCCTCTGCCCAGCCACTGCCAGCCAGCCAGCCAGCCAGTTCCTTAAGCTAAAGTCTATGCTCTACTGCAGAAGGTCTCAAGTTCAAGCCCTGGTTCAATGTCCCAGTGCAGTGAGCCATGCTGCTGTATGAGCAAAATGAAAAGCCATTAGTGCCTGCACACACCAGAGCAAGGGGCTAAGGCCTACACAGCTTTCCAGAAAACAAATACCCACCCTGCTGTGATGGTAAGCAGGTGTTGTAGACAAGACACATTCCTCTGCCCGTCATCCAGAAAGTTAGTCTGTCCAGTGGGAGA
Source organism: Alligator sinensis (assembly GCF_000455745.1). Taxonomy (NCBI): domain Eukaryota; kingdom Metazoa; phylum Chordata; order Crocodylia; family Alligatoridae; genus Alligator; species Alligator sinensis. The sequence goes on from NW_005842345.1 coordinate 1,409,229, forward strand.
GACTCCTCTATTAAAATATATTACGGCAGCACCTTATAGCCCCAAACAGGAACTAGGACCCAACCCCACTGGTACCAAGCTGACATGCAGTCCCTTTCCCAAAGGGGCTTACAATCCCTCCATGGTTCATCCTACACTACTACAGTGAATGAAGTGTGGTAGAAGACTGCCCCCTGCCGGATGAAAACCCTTAGTTTCAATTTCCTTATTACCTCCCCTGCAGGCACGGCAAGAGAAGCATGTCTTGAACTCATTGGAGTAGGCCATGTATTCAAAGCCTTCTTTACATGGAAGGCACATCGCAGAACCATCAGGATTAGCACAGTGCTCCTTAACATAGTGACCTGCAGGCAAGGAGGAAGAGAAATGGCACATTAGATGGAGAGATGCAGCAAAGAGCATCTGCCCAGAAGGAAAGGGTGGTGTTTGCATGCTAAAAGTGGTATCTGCTTTCACTCAATTTAGAGGTGGCAAACCACCAATAAAAGAAAACCTGAGACTCTGCAAGCCCCCCATATACAGCCAGACAACAAGCCCAAGATGAGGGTTTCAAGACAGCATCCCACTGTAATAACACTTGCTTACCCCAGCTCTCATCCATGTGTGGTTTCCCATCAGAAAAAGGAGGGGTGAGAGCAGGATTGGAAAGGGAAGTCTCTCGAACGGTATAGGTAAGTGAAGAGGAGACAGGAATGAAAGGGTATTGTCATTCCACGGATAGTGATGGAACAGACAGGCAAGAGGAAAGGATAGAGTTGTGCCCCAAGAACAAGAAAGAGCAGAGCAGAGAACTAGCCTGGGGAACACAATACCTCTAGGGCACCGTTTGCAACGAAGTCTACCATCAACGAAGTAGAAGTCCAAGTCTGGAGTAGTTGGTCTCGAGGCAGCAGCGTCCACCCTGGATCCTTCTGCATCCCGTATCCTCAACACGCTTGCTGACTTGGCCTTATGCTGGAAACAGAGAGCAACTGTTTAAGTCTAAAAACTGCCAAGAATACTTGAGCCAAGGCAGCAGCATCAGGGTGGAGGAAAAAAGGCTGGTAACTTCTGTATTGAGATGGGAGTAGACAGCTTGGAACTCTCTGCACCTATAGAGAAATAGGGACTAGTGGCCACAGCAGTGGCCACCAGCTTGCTATGCAACCTGCACAAGTTAAACCTTTAATGCCTTTGGGTCCAAGTCCTGGACCAGGAACATCCTATTAGCACACAGCCTGGCAGAGTAAATAGTTTCTCATATCCAGGACCTCATCCCTTAAGAGACCAAAAGTAGAAGACAACAGTCATGGCACCTAAGGTTGAAACAGGCTGGCATTTCAGAGGGAGCTGGCAGGTCAAGGAGGATGAAGGCAAAATACCAGTTTTGAGCTTTGGCTAGGAAGAGGTCATCTGGTGACTGTGTAGTTCCCCCTCTAATCCAGGTTCTGCCCCTTCCCGTGTGCTGGAACTCTGCTCAGACAGGGACTATGGACAGTGTGTCTCAAACTGGGAGGGAAACTATGGAGTCAAGGGAGATCTGCACCTATTTTTTGCTTAGGGGATAACAGGCATGTCTACAGAGCTGAGAGTTTGTAAGAGGGAAAAGACCTCTCAGTGCTCTGAGGCCCCTGAACACAGGGAAATAGAAGAGGAATCAAAATCTCTGTCCATTCTCTCCCCCAATTTTTGTCCTGTAGCAGACAGCAATTTTGTAGCATTCAGGAAGGAAAAGTCAGACAAGATTTGAGGATTGCATCACAAGGAAAACACCAGGTTGCTTGGCAGGATTCACTCTTCAAATCTTGTGGTTTTCCAGAGGACACATTCAAATCTTGAGCACTTGCTAACTTTGAGTTGTTCCTGTTCTCTGCTCCAAATTCCTCTTCTCTGCTCCAGTGGGGTGTGGTAGATGCACTGGAGGATTCAGTGTGGCATAGACAAATTGGATGACTGGGCCAAAGGAAATCTCATGGGGTTCAACAAGGACAGGTGCAACGTCCTGCAACTAGGATGGAAAAATCCCATTAATCAGGACAAGCTAGAAACTGACTGGTTAGGAAGCAGCTCTGCAGAAAGAGGACCTATGGGTTACAGGGAACAATAAGGTGAATTTGAGTCAGCGGTGTGCCCTTGTTGCCAAGAAGGGTAACAGCATACTGGGCCGCATTGTAGGTGCATTGCCAGCAATCAAAGGAAGTAATTATTCCACTCTATTCTGCATTGGCAAGGCCACATCTGGAGTCCCATGTCCAGTTTTGGGCCCCTCACTATGGAAAGTACGTGGACAAGTTGGAGAGAGTCCAGTGGAGAACAACGAAAATGGTGAGGGAGCTGGGACACATGACTTGTGAGGAGAGACTGAGGGAGCTGGGTTTACTTAGTCTACAAAAAAGAAGACTATGGGGGGATTTAATAGCAGCTTTCAACTCCCTGAAGGGGGGTTCAAAAGAGGACGGAGCTGGACTGTTCTCAATGGTGGCAGATGACAAAACAAGGAGCAATCGGCTCAAGAGGCAGCAAGGGAGGTTTAGGTTGGATATTAGGAAGAACTTGAACAGGTCACCCTGAGAGGTGGTGGAAGCTCCCTCCTCGGAGGTTTTTAAAACCAGCTAGACAAAGCTTTGGCTGGGATGATCCAGTTGGGACTGGTCCTGCTTTGAGCAGGGGGTGGGACTAGAAGATGGTCTCCTGAGGTCTTCTCCAACCCTCATTTTCTATGATTGTGACCCTGAAATGCACTGCTTATTTCCTCCAGTTTAACAGGCATCAATTGGCTATTAGCTCAGCTCACAATATCTGCTCACCTGACAAGCGGACTTCAGCCACTCTAACGTCACAGAAATTAAACATCACCCGAGTCACCTTAGCCAGAGCTCTGATTAGTTGCTGTTTACACCAGAGAACCCTTTCCATTTCTGGAGTGAGGATACCCATTCCCGCCCCTCCCTTAAACGTAGTTATTTCTTCAGCAAGACCTTTCCACTCAGCAACTTTCACCAGACCAGGAAGTGTTCCTGCAGGCACAGAAGTGGGGGCAGAAAAACAGGTGCAGAGAAATCCACTTTCCTCAACTTCCAGACCCTTGGGGTTATCCAATTTGCAGAGCGAGATGTGTACTTGCTCTGGAAAAGTGGGAAGCCCAAGCACAGAGACCTCTACATTTCTGATACTGCTGCCTCTTCTCCCAACAAGACGACGGTGAAAGCACTATGGTGCTACTCTCTTCTTGGAGAGGGTTTTGTTTCAGGCGGGGGGGGGGGGGGGGGGGGGGGGTTGTTTTGTATTTTTAATCTCCCTCCACTGAAATCCTCTAGGCCAGCAGTTCTTATCCTTTTTTCTACCAGGACCCATTTGTAAAGGTTAATGGCCAGTCCATACCCAATGCCCCTCATTCTCCACCTGCTGCTCCCCACCCCCAGTCCCCCAGTGTGTAGGGCATGGGGGACCCCAAGCCATCCTTGGCAGCCTGTAAGGGAAAAAGTCAGCTTCCCCCATTTTACTCCTTTAAAAGGAGAATCCATTTTTAAAATTTGTTCGTGACCCTTTTATACATTCTTGCAACCTACTTTTGGGTCACAACCCACAGGTTGAGAAACGGTGCTCTAGTCTCTGCCACTTGCCCATCTCCAAGGGGCAGGCTGGAGGTCCAATTGCTCTTTTTTAAACAGGAGCACTTGTTTAAAAGTGCTCCTGTTCACACCTGGATGAACTGGGAAAGCATTAAATTCCCACCCCCAAAAAGGCCCTTATGAACTAAGGACAGAGAAAGGGCAGGAGATGGGTTTGTGAAGGAGAAAGGAAGGGTAGTGCATCTTTGAATCAGAACGGCAGAGACAGAAGACTACTGAATCCATAGGGGACAAGTTTATTCTCCAACAGGAGACCAGAGAAAGGTGCATGGTGGGGGGTGGGCCATGCAGAGAAAAAACAAGTCTTCGTGGATTCCTGTGCTGGAAGAAGAATTGAAATGCCATCCCCGAGGTGCAACAGGCCGTGAACCTAGAAGGAATGATGCCCGAGTGCATCACAAGCCGAAAAAAACCAAAAAACCAAACAAAAAAAACTGCAGGAAAGGAGGAGATTAGAAGCACTTAGGAGGGAGTCAACACTGCTCGAACAACGCAACAGATCAGGCTATGCCGAGACCCTGCCCCTAATGCACACCCACTTTCTAGCTCCTGGATAGCATGACTACAGGAAGGCTAACAAACCGGTTTCAACAGGTCTGCCCCCAACTAAAAAGCTTCCTAAGGATGACTCAGATCCGCAAATAAATAGTCTTCAGGCCCAGCCTGGCTTCCTACCATCCAAACATGCCATCTTTTCTTCCCTCCCCCCACCCAAGTCGTTTCCAAGAACAGCAGCAGTAGAGGCACAGGATTCAAGACTTTCCACTCGTTCACCCTCAAGCAGACACCCCATTTGCAGGATGAACAAAATAAATAGCAAGGAAAAAAAAAAAGTTTACTGACAACGTCATGACATCCACACCCCGTTTGTCCAGACTGAGTTCATAATTAACTCCCCTCCCCTTAAGTTGAACCCTGCTTCAAATTAAACACCAATCTTTTGAGCTGTAAATTGCTCTTTGTCAGAGGCACCGATTATTGCAGGGGGGGGGGGTGGAAAATCCAGACAAACCACCACATTTTTGTTCACAAAGAAGCCCTCACACATGCACAACCCAGCAGAGCCCTGACATTTTAGCAGCAGTCCCATGACCTTAACAGACACAGGACAACTTCTCTCACCACTAAAATGAAGTGCATAATTGTTTTTCACTGCTGAGCTATTGCAGGCAGAAGGTAAGATACCACCTGGGAGCCCAAATGGGGAGAGCAGGAGTGCAGTTAGGCCCAAACATCTTGAAGGGCTCTCCCAGATCAGGATATCCCTTTGCAAGAAAAGCACCACCACGCACCACGGGACAGCACTCCCAACCCCTGGGGAGTAGTATACGGGATCCACTGTACCGTGTAGCCCGTCTACATCCAAGTCATGCCACCCACAGGCAACAAGCCTCATTTCCACAGCTCGGTCAGACCTTTATCTGCCTCCCAATTACAATCCTGACCACCTTTGCTGTTTGGCAGTTAGCCCACTTCCTTCCCCACAACCCCAAGGCAAGCAGCTTAGACCAGGCACAAACCAAAAGGACTGAAAATAACTCCTGGCCAGAGCTTGCATAACACAAGATAAAGCTTATCAGCACACATCACTTTCCAAGGTCAGCGCATTACATCAGCCCTCACGAGGTGAGGTGGGCCTTGCCAAAGGCAAGATGCAAACCTATTGAAGTCTGAAAAACAGTAGAAACTACCCAATCGGAAACTAAGGAGCACACATGACACCTAGCAACCTCCACAGGTTGGATTCTCCCATTATCTTCCATTTTACAGCCCAAGAGACCAAAGCAGAGGGATTTGCTCAAAGTCAAAAGCCTCTGCGGCAGAGAGATCCTTTGCCTCCGGGATCCACCACCACCTGGTCCTTGGCATTTGCAGAGACCAAGGACTTTTGATACACTTGCCTCCATCCAGCTCAGTGTTAAGGCACAAAAATGGGGTACATGGGTTAAGCTTCCTCAGTAGGAAGTGTACAAGTGTCCTTGATGCCAATGAAAATCCTTCATTAGTCTTGAATGGAAGTGGCTCACATCCTTCAGATTACAGAGCTGCTCCCATGAGCACCACACACATGCTGACATATGTCTGAGCCTGTCTGCGACCTCCAAGCTAGATGGTTATTTGCCGAGGAATCCTCCAAGTCTATGAAGCTAAAAAGCATGAGGCAGGCCTGTGCTGTGCAGCACAAGGAAGACTGTTGAGACAGAAATAAACGACAATTCAGTCATCACAAGGAAATAGTCATTATTTGGGCTAAAAATTTAAGAACGTAAAAAAAAAACAGGCCAATTAACATTTATGACCAGGGATCCTGGTTTTCCCCAGTTTAAAAAAAAAAAATCCCCAATTTTCAAATTAAAAAAAAGTAGCTCCAAATCCACATTATTACTGTGATGAAAATGAAACACCACTAATATATAGATATAGATATATGTTAGTGGCATTTTTTTTTTTTTTTTTTTTTTTAAATGAAAAAACCCACACAGGAAAGGGTGGATTTTGGGTTGCTTTTTAAAATCTGAAAATAACAAAGCATGATGACTGGAGGGGGAGAAGAGACAATTCTCCCCATCAGACAGAACCAGGATCCCTGCTTATGATATACAGCAGTGAGCATGCAAGTTGCACTCTGTCCTGCTCAGAGCACAGATGAAGTTTAAAGCAAGGAGGGGCTGGATGAATGGGAAAGCATGAGAAAATTTTCCAAGTCCCTCAGCATCAGGCTGGTCTCAGCCATTTCAGCTCACCATGCAACCTGCTCTTCAATACAGTATGGTTTGGTTACAAGGCTACGTTCTCTGCTGTCCCTCTGAGTTGGCATACACTCCTGAACCACAGCTGAGCATTTCCCCAATGCCTGCTACACTGCCATTCAAAGCTAAGCATGACAAATTGGATCAAGGCAAAGAAACCCGCAGAATGCAGTTTGGGTTACAGCAAAACACATCTGCAGCCCTGTAGGAACAAGAGTTGAAGTAGGAAACTGTCACTTCCTCCTAGCTACTACAACACGATACCAAGTTACGCACGAGTCCGACACAGCATGGTTTATCGCATTATTCGTGTGCGCAGTGCAAGATGGACCTCACCAGCATGTACCTGTACCACCCCACAGATTCACTGGTATATATACAGCATGTTTCTAGCACAGCTCTTTGACCCATTTCAAGATTTCCCCCCCTCCCCACACACACCCCTACATGCACATCAAAAACCGTACATTGCTATGGCAGGGAATTTTTAGTTCCCTTATTGCCCCTAACACGCTACACAGCATTCCTGGTTTTTTGTCATCATAAGAAGCTTGGTGCCTGGTGTGTGGAGGGTTGGCTCACCGATTTTTTTATTTTTTTTTTAAACTCTGTGTCGCATCTACATAAAATGCTTCAGGTGCAGTAGACCAACTCTATCGTGCATTAGTGCAGCAGGCAAAACCCATGTTAATGCACAATAGATTCAGTCTACTGTGCAGTAACGTCACAAAAAGATCATTTGTACTAATGCACAGTAGAGTCGATTATGGCACACTTGATGAAGGTGTAGACGCCTCCTGTTAAACCAGTAGTCTGCAATGCATGGGACTAGGCATTATAGTCCAAAAATCCCCCTTTCTTTTGGAACTGGAGAAAGTGGCGTAGCACAGCTAGAGCCTGCGGCAGGACAACCACCACCGGGGAATTCCTTCAGGGTCATGAGTTAGGGGAAAAAAACTTTGGTGCTATGAGCTCACAGAGCCAAGACCTTTCCTTTCCTTAGTCAGCGCTGCCCAAGGGACCGACGCAGCCCACACGTGACAACAGAAAAATCAAGTCCCAAACATCGCTTATTAGGCAACAGGCAGCAGGGGCTGACAGGCAACACACTCGGGACTGTGACACCAGGTCCCATCAAGACGGCATGTTTCTTCATGCCGGTCGCACAGGGGGATAAAGCAGAGGCTGGTGAAGGGCACAGCAGCCAGGGGCACAGCCTGCGGGGTCATGCCAGGCAGGGAAGATGGAGGGAGGCCAGCCAGGAGCGGGGTGGGGATCATGCCAGGCGGGGAAGAAGACGGAAGGGGGCAGCGCCACTCCAGCGGCAGGTGGTGCCCGGGCAGCTGCTCCCTCTACCCAGGCTGCTGCCAGACTCTGGTTCGGATGCCGAGCCGGCGGGGAGCCGTGCTCCGCAGCACCCGGGCCGGGGAGGGGCGAAGACGGCTCTCCGCAAGCCCTGGCATGTCCCGCCTCGCACTCACCGCGCAC
>NW_005842345.1:1417195-1418446 GCF_000455745.1 Alligator sinensis
GGCAGAGGCGCTGCCCACGGCTCCTCCTCCCCCCCTGCGCTCGCCGATGTCACCCCGATGCAGGCGTGCGGTCACTCACACAATTGAATCAGCCACACGTGCAAAGAAAGGCACGACCTAAGGTCTTTGAGTAAATGTGCCATCTTCTATTATTGCGACTCTCCCTCTGCTTAAACTCTTCCTCTGCCTGAAGAAGGGTGCTTGTACCGGAAAGTTTACAAAGAACAATTTCCCCCCCAGCTATTGAGTTGGTCTAATAAAAGATTCCACATCTGCCCAAAGAACCGTGTCGCCTGTGCCCTTAGACCAACACCCCCGCACACAGCCCTCCCTGGTGAATTGCTTAATACAGGTCAACCAGCCGAGGGGGAAGGTGCAAGCCATCAAACAGTGCTTGCTGTCGCTAATCCTGTACACCGCGATGGTGTACCCCCCGTCTTGGCGACAGTCCCGGCGGGTCCAGCGGGCCTTGTGCCTTTTCTTTTGTGGGGGGGGGAAGACTGAGAAAGTGGCTAGGACAGAGATATATAAGGATGAGGGATTGGGGGGATGGGGCTTCCCCAACATAGAGACCTTTGTTTACGTGCACTTTTTGAAGATGGTGGTGAGGGAAGCGAGGGGAGCAACAGGCACGGTGACCAATTTCTGCAGGTTTTGGGGGGGAAGACTCCTGAGAAGGCTGGGCCTGTTTGGGAGTGCGTGGCAGGGAGCGTGGGCTTGGCAGATGTTGCTGCCCTACGCCCAACTTGGAGCCTTTGTTGCGCAAGAAGGATTGGAGGGGTTAGGAATCAAGGGGCTGGGAGATGCCAAAAAGGTCTTTAATTTCCTGAGAGGAAAGCAGAGGATGTCGGATGTTGGGGAATTGAGACCTGAACAAGTCAGTAGGGTGTGGAAAGGTCTGGTGGGGAAGGAATGGAAAGGGGAGCACAAGGAGCTGGCATGGAGAGCTGTGCGAAATGCTCTGCCAGTGCGACAGGTGCTCTATCGCTGGGGACTCTCTCGGTCCCCCAAGTGCCCAAGGGAGCTCTGCAATGAGCCCGAGTCGGTGACACATGTGCTGTGGGACTGCTTTTACGCACAAAGGGTGTGGGGGAAGGTGGCTACCTATTTGAAGGATACGGGAAGGGGAACGGGGGTCACTTCCAGAAATGTTCTCTATGGTTTATCAGAGGGGACAGATGGGACATGGGGGGTGAGGGTTTTAATCACGTGCACCAAAGTAGCACTATGGAAAGTACGCTCCTTGTTGGC
>NW_005842345.1:1418678-1431507 GCF_000455745.1 Alligator sinensis
GGGGGGGAGGGGGGAAGTACAGGATGTCTAATATGATATGTGTAATATGTGTTAGATAGCCAATACTCAGGGATGTTGTATATATTGTGTACAAATGAGATGACGTGCAATATGTTATCAATTCCGATGTTTTGTATTATGTTATTTGAAATGTTGTATTACCCTTTTGTGAGGCCTCTGTTTGGGGTCGTTTTGAGTCCTTTGTTATAGTATGGTTTTCTAATAAAATGTTTTATAAAAAACCAAAAACATGCAAAGTAATGCTCATGTGGTAAAGAGGATATCTTTTATCAGACCAACTAGATTTTTGCAAAACAAATTAAAGATTTTTTTTTTTGGAAAAAATCTAGTTGCTTTAATAAAAGATATCACCTCTGCCATGAGTCCTGGTTGCTTTTTCCTTTAGACCAATACAGCTACAACCTGGATACCTGAAGTAATGGTCACGGCATTCACTGGTGAACTGCGCAAGAAATTGTGACCAGCCGTACGTGCAAAGTAAAGATGGCACCACGCACTAGTGAACTGTGCAATAAATTATGACTAGCCACACGTGCAAAGTAATGATCACAGTATTCCCTGGTGAATCGCTCGATACATTTTAACCAGCCACAAGTGCAAAGTAATGATCACACCACTCACTAGTGAATTGTGCTATAAATTGTGACTAGCCACAAGTGCAAAGTAATGATGGCACCATTCCCATGGCTCATTAATCGGTCTTGAGATGACTTAAGAGTCCAAAGGGGCTTGAAATAAAATATCCCTGAGCAACCTGAAAGCTGTCAACAAAAGCCTCTGCTGGCTGAACCTACTAGCAATACTTATTTTCCAGGGGAAGCTCAAGTTAGTTTTGACTGGCAACACCAGTTCAGCTGGTACTTCCTACCTCTGGTAAAAATAAAGAAATAAATACCAAATGTAAACATCAGTAAAACATGTTAAATGGTTTTTAATACCATTTCTCGAAGTTCAATATAGGCTTGTTGCATTTTTCCCCCAAAAAACTCTTCCTAATTTTTTTCCATCAGTTCTTTTTATTGTGATCAAAACTTATTAAAAGACCTCAGTGTAGGAATGCTGGTTGTGGTAGGCCATAGTTATGCTATGCTATAATAAGCTACAGTGTCAAAGGACAATAAGAGGAAAAGGAGCCTCCTGACCACTGGTGATTCAAAGAAAAAAAAAAAAAAACCCACACTAAGGAGCAAAAAGGCACTGAAGCCAATACGAAACTAGTAGCTACAATTGTGAAAGCTAGAATTCACTAATGAAAGTGCAGATGGGCGAACTTGGCAAACAAAACAAGCAAAGATGAGCTTCTTGACAGTGAGAGATGAGCGGGCATGAGGGGTGCAAGTATAAATACAGGAGTTGAGAAACCTGTCCTTCATAGAGACCTCGGGGAGCATGAATAGTGTATGGTGTCTCTACCAGTCAAGTAAAAGCTTCTCCAAGTTAGACTGACTGTTAATCAGATCAACAGGTGTACTGTCCAACGACAATAAACCTTTCTGAGCTTTTGCCACCAAGCACATATCTGTGTTGTGTTTTCTGCATCACCTTTGGGATTTGGAAGCGCCAGTCTGTATATGGAAAAAGCAACAGCAACCAGATACCGCGAGAGAAAATACACCGCATGCCTCAGAACAACTTTCAGTTGCTGTTAAAAAAAAATGATTAACTGTTTCAAAGGTGATTTCAATAACATTTGCAATGTTAAAACCCTGACATTTTAAACGTTTTTTCTTCCACAGCTAGGTTCTTTGTAATATTTTTCATTTTGAAAAAGATCTATTTTTTGATGGGAAAAAAATTCATTCCAAATATTTTGTTCTGTCACAGAGCTGCAAACCAGCAGCCAAACTGAGTCACAACAGCCCTCGCTAATGCAAGTGCAGTGGTTTCTAGCTACATTCCAGTTCTGGGCCCTGGGCACATCTCTGGGAAAAATCTTTCGGACTTAACTAAGTATTAAACCCTGAGGGTGTGCAATCAGGCCCACTGTCATTTCCATCCCTGCAAAGCTGATGCAAAATGCTACTGGATCAAAATGCTCAAGGGGCAAAGTGACCAGATATCCAGCTATAGACCCGTGGGGTTAGCATGAGAAACCCCTCCACTCTTTTCTCAGTTTTCTCCCTCTGAGCTCAAAATGGGGATTTTTCAATATGGTTTCCTGGGGACTTTCTTTTTTATTTTTAAACTTGGACTTTTTCCCCATTGTGCAATCCGCCTCATTCACGAGGCTTTGGAAACTGTGTCTGCGTAGGTAAGTTTGTCTCTAAAACAGAGCCTGGCCTGAGATCCCATGACTTGCTAGTTTTACAACTACCGCGCCTGGTACAGGCTTCAGGACCAGGCAAGTCTGACTGGTAACAAATGGATTTGGTAGCCGAAGGCTCTTGAATTTCTGCTCCATCCCGAAGGAAGCTGCCTAGCTCCCGCACAAAGCATCACCTGACCTAGGCAGTCACCTGACCGATGAACTACATGAATAACTTGGCAGGGATTCAGACATTGCACTTGCTGATGCTATGCCAGTAACAGCTGTTGAAAGAACTTCTCCCTTTAGCTTCTGTACATGCAGAGAGCCTAAGTTAGCACAGAGTATAAGAACAGAGTAGCCTCTGATCAGAGGGAGGAATTCCTATGGGAAATATTGATTCAAGTTCAAGGATCCTGCAGGAAAGTTAAAAGCAGAACAGCTCTTCCTGGAAAACTAAATTAACTGAAATTCAGTGACCACAAGGGCAATGAATCAGGAAGAGCTGTTCTGGAACACCTCCCTATATACGCATGTCTTGAAAATATTCAGGCTCAGCCTCTTCAATTTAAGTAAAAACATTTGTTAAATGCCTGAAGTGCTTCAGCCACAGCAATTCAGGGCCCTACAAAAGAACTGTATTTGCTTTGAGCTCAGGGCAAGCAACTCCAGGGTCACAGCATTTGCAACATAATTGTCTGCACCAATATGGTGATATCTTGCCTTTCCACAAAGCACCTTTCTCCCAGTCCTAACCCTGGCTCCACCGTAGTACTCTGCAGGTTCACCTGTTGGCCTCAATGTCTCGATCCGGCCTGCCTACGCATCCAACCACTATGAATGACACATCAAATAGATAATGTTTGTATACCGCTCTTGTATGCAGAGCACTAGGGCAATTAATCTACAGCAAAAGGTAGCAGTCATCAACAGTGTTTCAGCACCGGATTGTCTTTAAGGTGTTTATATACCTGGGGAATGACTACCACTGCACAAAGTGCAAATGAATGAGTCACCCACCAGACAGGAATTTCCACCTGCTTTCCCCCAGGCATAGTCTGGGCTGTTTATCACCCCATCCTGAAGTTGAGTTCATTTCCATTTAAGGGTCTAACTGTGGGTCAGGCATTGGCTGCAGAGAAAACAAAGTGGGGGTCGTTTATCACTCACAGACAGGCTGGATCCACACCTCCTGCTGCACACAATCCTTATCACCCAGCAACTTATGCCTGACTGGCCCCATTCTCTGCTAACCCCTGGCACAAATCAGGAGTAACTTGGTAGGAACCAAGGCTACTGTAGAGGCAGCTGTGGCTCATGATGATGTAAAAGCCATGACTGTGAAAGGAGGATTGGCCCTCAATATGTCACAGAGGTCTGTTGAGAAGGGATTTGGACCAGAGCTGTTTTTAGATCCCATACTCCCCACTGACTCACCACTTTCTTTAACTCAAGTTAAAAACAGTCTCAGCCTTTGCAGATCTAACTTCCTAGAGCTCTAACAACTTTTCTAATGCTGTGCAATGTCATTGTGAACCTAACAGACTGCGGTTCACACCCATTTGTTCAAGAAAGTACAAGGAGGAGGGTATTTGACTGTCAGATCTCTATTTAAGAACCGTTCAAGTAATTTTACTGCAGTATTCTTTGCTGAATATTCATAGTATCACTAAAATGCAGGGAAGGAGGGACCCTCAAGAGACTGTCTAGTGCCAGCCCCCTGCATTAAGGCAGGATAGAGTACAGCCAGTGATCCTTGTGAGACCCCTGGGGAGCCTGTACCAGTGTTCCACCACCCGGGCAGTTGGAAAATTTGTCCTAATAATCAACCCAAATCTTCACTGCAAAGTAAGCTGCTTCTTGTCCTTTCCCCAGTGCCTCCTTTATAACAATTTTTTATATTTATGTAATACCACATACCAACACCCACACACTATATCCCATACTTATTCAAATGTAAAATGAGGGTTTTTCCCTAATCAGAATAGTAAAAATAGCCTCTAGTCTTATATTTGCATGTGAAACCATCCCCACCTTTTCAAACCATTAGAAGCAGTATGTGCTCAGTCATGGAAACCAGCTAGGAAGCTGATTCAGTGCAGCCCATACTGAGCATACCAAAAAACACTTGGCCTGTATGCACACTAAAATATGTGTGTGTAAAAGTCATTTTTTGATCCCTTGTATTTCAAACTAGCAAGGTTTTCCTGTGCAAAGTGGAGGAAGAAGAGGGTGGGCTGGCAGCTACTGCAGTTCTAAGAAAGGCCTCCAGCAGCCTACTACTTGATCTCTGCAGCTTCTGCCCCCAACCCTTTGCCCCTTTCCCCCCGCTTACTGCTGAATACAATTCACTTCCATGTCTTGTGCAGGGTCTGCCGGGAAGGGGGAAGGGGAGAGAAACTGGTGGGTAGAGGTAGGAGAGCGGCAGGGGGAAAAATGGGAGGGCAGAGGACAGGGGGGCCACCTGATCCCGCCCCCTTAGCAACTATTTTCCCTGCTGAAGCATTGGGTAGGGGATGAATTCAAGACAATCCTCCAATAATCCTTAGAAAATTATACCAAAGTTATACATTTTCCATATATAGAATCTAATTTTTGGAGGGCCATCTTATATTCGAGTAAACACAGTGTGTGTGTGTGTGTGTGTGTGCGCACGCGCGCACGCGTGCACATACTGTATTTGTATATATTTTTTAATTCTAAAGTCATATTACCACCTCAGCTTTCCAATGCTTTTGAAAGGAATTTGAGATCAAGTGACAAATTTTGGGCTTCCCAAAGTAATTAATTACCGGTCTTCTCAGCCGCACCGGTTTTTTTCCCAGGCTTGCCCCATTCCTGACCCCGCAGGGTTACTCCTGGTCACTTCAGTAACAGGGCTGCCATGTCACCCTGTTACATACCTCCACCCTCAGTTTCGGCATCACTAAGGAAGGGGTGTGAAAGCATGGGAAAAAAAAGAAGGAAAAAGAAATTTGGAGTGTCCACATTGATGACTCTGAAACTCATGCTAAGCTGGGGCCTACTCACAAAAGTTAAAACACAGAATACTGATGCTAACTGCATATTGCAAGAGGATGTGAGTTCATGGCTAGGCCATCTGAGAAGGAATAATGCAGTATCTCTTCCAGCTTATCTTACTATATACAGGATGATTTCAGGCAGACTCTTAGTTGTCTGGTGTGTAACCATATGAACTGTCTATCCTTGATTAATTAGTATGGTAAATATTTCTTTTGCAACTAACTTGTGTTTATGTGCAGGAAGAGACATTCTCCATATGTAATAGATGTCTCCTCCTGATTTAGTATGTTTTTCCTGTCTGTGAATCAGTTTCTTAATATGTTTCAAACTGGATAACCTCTTGTTACTGAAGAAGGTAACTCATTCAAATGAGAAATTTCTGATAACCAGTAATGAGCAGGTTTTTCCTGTCAATTACTGCTTGGGACTCTCTCTTGATTTAGGCAACTAAAAGAATGCTCTGAAGATGCTAAACTAAGGGTATAAAAGACAGTAAAACAGGAAACAGCATAAGCGCTTCAAGAGTGAGAAATCTCTCTAACACCAGTTGCTGATGCGCCCAACTTACTCGAGAAGTTGAAGAGAAACAGGCCGCCTCTTCGTTGCCTGTTTGGTGAGAAATCATCACCTTATAGCTAATTACTGGACTTTGATTTAGTTTGGGCTCACTTGACTTGATTTTAAATACTTGTAGTAAATAAAGCCTTTCTGTCACTCATGGAACAAGGTGTCATGTCAATCCCTGGGCTATCCTGGACTCCTAGGTTTTTATTTGCTAACAACATGTTGGTCTGACTTGTTGCGGTTTTCTTTCTGTGGGGCCTTGTGTCCCAGGTGTGTCATTCCTCAGGGTGGGAGAGGAAGTCTGCGTTCCTGGTTCTTCTCCTGGACCAGTGCTCTTCTGAAAAATAAAAAGGGTGGCAAGCAAGAAACCACCTAGTTAATCTTGCATTGTCTATTTTTGCAGTCTGCAGCCAGTGGAATGGAGCGTGGTCTGTAATCAAGATAAATTTTCTGCCCATTAAATAATAGCAGAACAGCTTGACCCCCCACAAGATTGCCAAGCATTCCCTTTCTATAGTGAAGTATCGGACCTCTGCAGCGGTCAGTTTTCTACTAGCATAAGCGATGGGCCTTTCATCGGAGCCCTCCTTTTGAAACAGAATGGCTCCCAGGGTGGTGTTAGAAGCGTCCGTCTGTAAAAAGGAAGTTTTTTGGAAATTAGGAGTGTAGAGTATTGATTCTTCACATAGCGCCTGCTTCACCTGCTCAAAGGCTCGGGTAGCCTCAGGAGTCCACCTTATCGGGCTTTGTCTGCCTTTCGTTAGCTCAGTTATAGGAGCCGCGATCCTAGAAAACTCAGGGACTAAAGGGCAGTAATAATTAGCAAATCCTAAGAAGGATCTTAGCTGCCTCAGAGTTCTGGGTAGTTTATACTGGCGGATGGTGGCCACTTCATCCACCACAGTTTGGATCTTCTCTTATCCCACTATGAATCCTAAATACTGGGTTTCTTTCTTCCCCAGAACACACTTGTGGGGGTTAGCTGTCAACCCGGCCCATCAAAGTTACTTTAAAATCGCTTGGTGTTGGCAACGTTCGCTTGAGGTTTCGGAGAATATTATGATGTCATCCATGTAGGCCGCTGCATAGCCCTGGTGGGCACTCAGCAGCTTGTCCATAAGCCTCTGAAAAGAGGCTGCTACACGGTAGAGGCCAAAAGGCTTGAACTGCCACAACCCCCACAGGGTCCCAAACTCTGTCTTCTCCCAATCTGCTGGGGTCATTGGAATTTGCCAGTAACCCTTGGTGAGATCCAGTGTCGAGATATACCGGGCTGGCCTATCTTTTCCAACATGTCATCTATTTGGGGCATAGGAAAAGCGTCCAAGTCTGCAACCTCTACCTTTCGGTAGCCTATGCAGAGGCGTATAGATCTGTCCAGTTTGTGCCATTTCTTCAATAGATTGATGTCGTATACTTGTTTTCTCCTAACTGGGTGTGTTCTCAATACCTCATAGATAACAGGTCCAACTTTTCGCTTGTGGGTGCTATCTGGTAGTAATACCAGAGCCCGTTCCTTTTTTTTTCTTTTCTTTTTTTTTTCCCCCTTTCTTTAAGTTCCCATTCTTGTGTATGGACATTGTAGTTCCTCTTTTGTTGGGCATGACTCTGCCCCAAGTTATTTCGGGCTATGGTCCACACTCTCTCTAACCTCTCCTGGAAGTCTGTCACTGCTCAGGGCCATCTCGGCCTCCCCAGCTCAGGCTCTGTCCAGTTCTCACAGGTTAGGTCTAAGATTCCCTGTGGTTAGTGCCCATACACCAGTTTAAAGGATACCCAGTTCAAAGGGTATCCAGTAGAATTTTGTGGGGCCTTCCTGTTGGCAAAGAGTAAGGGGAATAGCATCTCATCCCACTTACTTGGGTCCTCTTGGATACACACCCAAATCATACCTTTTATGTCCGGTTGAATTGTTCTACCAATCCATCGGTCTGGGGATGGTAGATTGAAGTTTGTAGCTGTTTGATCTGGAACGTCCTGCAGATGCCCTTCAGGATGCTAGACATAAAGTTCTTCCCCTGTTCAGTTAATATCTCTGGTGGTAGCCCTACCCAGGCCACCCATTTTATTAAAGCATCAGCAATCTTTGGGGCCATCACGGTCCATAGGGGCACCGCCTCAGGTAACTGGGTGGCATAATCAAAGATTACTAATATAAATTGGTAGCCTGCCCCACTACGCAGGAAAGGACCTGCTACATCCAATGCAATGTGATTGAACGGTTTCTCTGCCAGTGGTAGGGGGATCATCGGCATCTTTGGGTGCATGCCTCTCCTGTCTTTTGGCAGGCTGGGCACTCCTGGCAGTATTTCTCTACCATCTTGTAGAGTCCCAGCCAGTAAACCCACTGTTTTAATCAGGCCTTGGTCTTGTCTCTGCCTAGATGCCCCTCCATGGGGAGGGCGTGAGCCACTCTCAACAAGACCCTCCAGTACATCTAGGAATGAGTATCTGGCTTTGTTCCATCCCCTCTTTCCCAGTCTCAACCCAATACAGAATGTTATCTCTTACCTCGAAATGGGGGACTTGCCTTACCCATACTGGATCCAGCCCCTCACCTTCTTGTTTGGCTAGTTGGTCTTGCAGGATGTTTTTAAGCAAGGGCTCTCTTTTCTGCTTTTCTCGGAATTGGTCTCCATCTACGAACTGGTCCAGGTCAAACTCCCCTCCTTCGAGGTCAGCCGGGTCTCCATAGCATGCTGGGTGGGACTTGTAGGTAAGGTCTTCCCCTGATTGACCCTGCATAGCTCGATCCAGCACCTCACAGAGATAAGGCCAGTCTACCTCTAACAGCATGGGGCAGTGCAGGGTCTCGGCCAGGCCTACTGCTAGCTTGGCTGTCCATCCCATCACCATGAGTTTCACCCACCTCCTTTCATATGTATATGAAGATCCATGTATACATATCATGCTTACTGCGGTTTCGAGGCTCCCCATCTGGGGCGGTATTAAATCTGCCCAAACCATGGACTGGGAACAACCTGCATGTACCACGGTGGGGATTATTGTCCCCCCTATCTTGACCTCCTCTACCACTGGCTTGTTTTTTCTCCAGGGGCCCTTGCTACAATCCCAAAGCTACAATCCATCTGGTCTTCGTGCGGGTAGTTGGAAGACGTCTCCTGTAGCCCTTTTTGGGGACAGGTCCTGGCCACATGGCCTTTCTCCCCACACCGGTAACAAATTAATTCTTTGTTATCCCAGCTTCTGCCCTCACATGTGGGGTTCCAGGGAGCTTTCCCCCTCCTTACCCTCTGGCTCCCTTCAGGTCTTGGGGCTTGGGGTGTCCCAGCTCCCCTCTCTCTTCTGGGGTTATCCCCTTTGGCTTCAGCTGCCACACAGTCTTTAGCCAGTTGGAGTGCCTCCTCCGTACTTTCTGGTCAATGTCTCCTGACTCACCTCTGGGTCTGGCTCCCTAAGTCCATCAGGAATTGTTCAAATTGTTCTCTTCCACCTTTTTTTTAGCCCTGAACTTTTGTCGGTACGTCTCAGGGGATATCTCCAGCCAGTATAATATCACGGCCTTCACTTTTCCATAGTCCCAGGCCTCTGCTCTGGTTAGAGCTCTGTAGGCTGCCTGGGTTGGTCCGATCAGTAGGGGCCCAAGCCTTACTGCCCAGCTAGCCGGGTCCCATTTTAGGGTCATGGCCGTTCAATGGCTCAATAGGGTTCAATGGCTTCCAAGAATGCCTCTGGGTCATCTTGTGAGCACATCTTAGGAAACCTTGTCCCATCCCCATCCTGTTTGTTACTTGCTGCACCTCGATTTTTTCACTCAAGTCTTGTTGGCGGTTGAAGAAGCAGATTCGAGCCTCAGCCTCCTGGGCTCTTATCCTCACCATTTCTTCTAGCAGGGCTTGTTGGCCCTGAGGTCATACATAATGTCATGATGTGGGCCTGCTGCCAATCCATTGGGGTTTGCACCTCCATGGAATCCATCCTGTCCGCGGGTTGTTCCTCACTTTGCAGGTTCCCGGCCAATGCACCAGTTGTAGGAGGGTAAGTGACGTTACCCTCAATTTTGTCTGGGGTGACTCCTGCCATGACTTTATGATGGGAGAAAAGAAGAATTAATACCACCCCCACCCCCCATTGAAATATATGACAAATGCAGTTAAGTTTTAGCCAGTCACAAGGATTTCTTTTATTGAATAATTCCCTTCTGTATGTTAACTGAAATAAGCGCCTGTTGCTTTAAGCGGCAAACCTCCGCTTTTTCTGAGTCCCAGAGCCTGTCTCTGAACCCTGCTCTTTCCTCCTCCAGGGGTTCTTGCTCCAGTTCCCCCATAGGCATCCCAGTAAATATTCTTACCCAGTAAGTAGGAATTCTCTCCCACTTCCCTTGGCAGTGAGGTCTGGCTGTGATTTGCTCACCCAGCTGTGATCCGTTCTGTCCGGTCCTCCATTCGGCCTCTTGTCCTTGTCGTGCCCCCGGGGGTAGTTACTCATCCTGAGTGGCCGCCTTCTATTGCCCCCCTGCGGGTCTGCCTATGAAAGCTGGGCACTGGATCATGTGGTTATTCAAATGTCTCCTAAAATTTGGGGATAAGTGGGGAGGCTATCTGGAATTCTTTGAAGTCTGTACTTCTACCTGGGAATGCCAAGCAGACTTGTGATTCCCCAAGTCAGAGAGATTTCCATCTTTCCCAACCAGATCGTTCTGTGGCTACAGTCCACAGACACTGGGACACTGGAGCTCTGTAAAACCAAAAAAAACCCTGCCTCAAGGCTTCTAGGAATATATTCATCATCATGCACACTTAGAGATCAGAGCTGCAGTTTACAGGCAGACAAGCAATATGTCCCCACTATGAGTACTGATTACTCAGTTCCAAAAACTCAGAGCTCCAAATAAGAAAGACCCTAAGTGGAGGAACCAAAAGGACTGGAAACCCAGTGGGTTAAGTGCAGCTTTTACGCAAGGAAAGGCTTTTGGCAAAAATAATATAAAATATAATATAAAATACTTTATATAACAATTTGCATTTTCAAGTAATTATATAGGTACTAAATGAACAAACAAAGACAGTTTGCTCTAGGAAAAAGAAGTGGTGAGAGAAAGATAGTAGATATGGAGAATGCTAGTTAGGGTCTATTTTGTCTGCTTTTCCATAATTTAAGAAAAAAGTAACACCCAAATCAACAACAGGCAATATTTGAAACAGGAAATACGTATCAGCCTCCAAGCTTGCTGTTACAGGATGTTGCTGTGACAAACAGCTTGATGAGGGAAACAACCAAAATAGAAAAAGCAAGAAAGAAGTTACAATAGCTAGGAAGAACATCTGTGTAAATGCTACTAATTAATCCTTATACTTCAGAGCATATAATCAGGTCACCAGATGGGAGCCAAGAAAAAATAATATTTATTAAACAGCCCCATAGAATAGGTGTGTATAGTATTTCAGGGGCATAAATTCACACAGTGTCTCCTGGCATGTGTTGGAACAATTATTAATGTGACTATTTCTACCTTCCTTTTAATAATCTGGCATTAGCACTATGGCAAATGGTTTGCTATTGGGGATCATAAATCCACAAACTGCAGTTCAGAATTCTGGTTTTAAGTATGCAAGGACCAAGTTGGCACCAGCTTTCCCTTCTTAACACTTACAGTTACAGAGCCTGTTCCCAGGCCTAAAGCCTAACTTCAGCACTGCTTTTGTATGGCTATATCTAAACAGCTGGGGGGCTCTCCTTATCCAGATGAGGGACATACAAAACAACATTAATGTACTTACTCATTTTGTGCACATATAACACAACAGTGTTGTCTACTCATTCCTTTTTTCTTTTAATCTTTTCTTTTAAACTGTTCATCTTAGAAAAATTGGGCATGGATTTGAATGTTCAGGAAGTCTCACATTTCTGGCTCTGAAGCTCTATAAACTTTCAGTATTCTGAACATCTGCAATGTCTAACTATTTTCAATGTGCCAAGATGGCTCCCATTCCAGTGGTACAGTTTGAATAGGAGTTTGTAGAGAGCTTTCAGGTTTTTGGTGTGAAAGGTTCTGCACATGCAAGATGTTGTTATGGACCAGCAAAGACAAGGTTAAAACTCTGTTTGATGATGACCTAAATGGTGCACGTTATAGAAAGCAAGAATGTGCAGAGAACAGTGTACACCCTCTTTTCGCTGTATCATCTCCTGGCCTAAGCTGTTTAGGAAAGAATGTGGCTGTGGCACCCTGTTTCTTAAACTATCCCCTCCTTCCCTAAAACATATGAGTGGTCAGAGGCAGGAGGCTGATGCTACATTACCCAGCGATTAATCACAGGCAGCTTTAATTAATCAAAAGGGTCAACACTAAGAAAAAGCAGCCTGTGTTAATGACTAACCCAGAAACAATACATTCCTGGGTACACAGTAACCCCATGCCAAACCAAGCAAATGAAACCAGCAGTGCCAAGTTGGCGAAAGTAACAAAGCAGAGTCCAGCCCAAGAACTGACCAGCAACCCAGCATGCGCCACTAGGCTGTCTTGAGCAAACCCATAACAAGAGCCAGATCTGTATTTGGACACCCTGCCACCTGCATGGACACCACTGGCTTCAGGGAGCTTTTGTACAGCAACAGAACCTCATCAGTAGGGCTGGAGTTGCAAGTGCAAGGCTGAAATCTCAGAACTGTCACAACCCTAAAATTGGGAGACTATGAAGAAAAGCCCCAGTTATGCCAACACCTGCATGCACTTGCACCAAAACCAGTTCTGCCTTTCTGCTCACGCTCAAAGCCAATTTTTTAAATCTGGAAGAAGTCACCCAGTAGAGGCAACAAAACCCCACTCCGCATCTGTATTTGCAAACAGTGCCTTGTGCACAGGTATTGTAAAAGCCCAGATGCAATCCTGTGTTCCACAGCAGCATCACAAGATACAGAGAGCCCGAATCCCACAGATTCAGAAAGGCATCCCAGTGCACAGGAGAGGAACGTGACCTAAACTAGCAGACGTAGCAGGGGATGGCAGCAGGA
>NW_005842345.1:1431539-1437014 GCF_000455745.1 Alligator sinensis
GGAATGGATCTGTTGGGAAAAGGGTACATAATATATTTTTAGGAAAAGATCAGTGGCCACTCTATTCCAGCTTTCTGGCCTCCTGAGAGTTCCCCATGTCCCAGGACTTTAAGTGGCTAAAAGCCTAACAGACTTGGTGTGGTCAGTTCTTCTGGGAAAGGGTGGTTGTTTTGTGAAGTTCTATACTTCCTGTTTCTTGCTGCAGAGACAAAATGAGTTAGGCCTTTATTTGATCAGGAGGCAAAAAAACTAGTTATTGCGACACTGCACTATGTCACAAGAAATTTGTGTTCATTTCTTGGCCCTGCTGCTGGCTTGAGTCATATAGAAAACACCGCTTTGTGTCTTTGTTTCCCTTTGGCTTATCTGAGTTGGGAGCAAAAGGCTGGCTCTTACTCTGACTTTATGCAGTGCCTAGCATGATGGGGACCCTGGCCCTGGTTGAGGCTGCTGGATGCCACTGAAATACAAATGGCAACTATAACAGGTGCAGCATACACAGAACATACAGCTCCAGACTACCCCTGCCTAGGAGCAGGCTGAAGGAGCAGTCCGCTTCTAAGCAGAAGAGTGATTTATCTCACAGGCAAGATATACTGCATATGCAACTACACACTTCAGGTGGCATGTTAAAACATCTCTTCTTCTGCTCCCATGTCCTCGACAGGAAGGAAACCATAAAGTCATAAATTCAGTCTGCTCAGTGAGCAGTCAAGAAAGGTGAGTCATTTTGGCTGCACTAGTCTGCAATCACGAAGGCAATAAACACAGCTTAAAGCAACTTTGTACTTCTCCTATTCCAGGGCTGGTAAGGGCAAAATCATGCCCCTCTAGTACGGCTAAGATCAATCATGTATACCAGCCAGCGACTCCCTGTGTGAAAGAATCCAGCCTCACATGGCTCCTTTATCCCACCAAAGTTGGGGCCATAAAGCAAGGCCCAGGGAAAGTCTAGTCCTCAGAGCTCAGCTATGATTAGAGCAGAATCCACCAACTCTTGTCTGTTATAGGAGGTAAGCGCAGTGTAAAATGTCTAGAGAAAGACACAATGTGGAGATGGATAGGAACTGCGCAGTGTCACTCTGCTTTTGTTCACTGAAACTGCTCGCTTTGCTCTGAACGTTCAGGGAGCGTGAATCAATGATCTCAGACAAAGGACAGCATCCAGTGAATGCAATGGTGCTCTGGGAGCTGAACATCAAGGCAGCTTTTCTGCTATTCAGCACACCCTACCTAGAGAGTGGATGTAAGGTCTAGCTCTAGCACAGAGTACAACGGACTTGCAGACAGGAGTTCTATTCCCATACCAGCCCCTGCTCTTCTGGATGCCTATCAACAGGTCATTTTCCCTCCTCAGGGCTCTTCTTGCCACCTATAAAACTGGGGTAATGACACCGATCTCCTTGGTAAAAAGTTCAGAGATATACTGATGAGAAGCGTTCTCTCATTACAGCGTACCACGCATAGAACTGAGGTTGCAGTAAAGGATCTATACTTGCAATTTGTTTAACAAGTTAAGTGCCAATTCCTTCAATCAAAATGAACATTTACATTGCTTGCGTACTAAGTCATAATAACAGAGCTCGGCTCAATCTCCTAATACATCTCCCAACCTGTTGGCATTACTAAGATCAAAACATAACAAAAACTTTTTTTTAGTCGCAAGAGTAGGTTGGGTTCTGTTGCTCAGAACACATGGCCTGGCAGGAAGATGTGTCTAAGCTAAGACTGCAGCTCAGACTCTCCCTCCCCCTTTGCTGCCAGAATGCTGTTTACTACCAGTTTGAACTTGCCTTAGTTGGTGACTCAGCCCTTCTATAGGCACAAAGGAATCCCGTTACAGGGAGGAGCACTGAAATGAAGTCAGTGCGCCATGAGATAAGGCTTATTTTGTTCTTTGCTGTGTTTGACCTTTGCCTTATTCTTTGCACGTCCCCCCTTTAAGAGTCTGTATTATCTCAGAATATCAAATAGAGTGAAAATTAAAAAAAACAACCTGCAAAGGAACTGTTATTCTGTTTACCTATGATAAACTGACAACCTCTGATCTGACCAGCGAAAATCTCATTGACAAAGCATTTCTATTCCACGCCCCGGTATGCAACCAGTGAACTCACCACAGGCTTTGCCCGTGCTACAGATGCAATTGGTTAAACAGCCTGTATCCAAAGGGGATGGCCCAGGAAAAATGGAAAGTGTTTCACGGAGAATTTTCAGTTACTTTTGGCACTTATTGTGTCTGAGTGTGTTGCTTTTTATGCCTAGGTGGGGTTTCAATGTTTGTTTCTATTTCCATTTCCTTTCTTTCTTTGCCCTCCCTTGTTTGTCACACACTGCATCTTGCACAACCTTGAAATCACCAAGTCAGTTTACACACTATTTTTGTGTGCAGTAGTACATAACCAGTTCCTCCCAATAGTTGGTTTGGTGGCCTTTTTCTCCAGTTCATTTTGCTGCCCTCTGCTCTTCTCTTAAAGGATCTTCATTTGAGGGAAGCTTGTTGTTGGGTTTAGGGAACAGGGCATGATTCACAGGGTCAGTAATAGGTTGTGTTGTTTGTTTTTTATGCTGAGGTCACCAGTTTAAATCCAGTGAGCCTCGAGAGTGACTGAAAGCATCTGAGGACAGCTGGGTGGTTTGTGTGAAATGCCAGCAAGTCTCAGGCCATGTCCAGTGGTTTTGTGCCTCTGTCATAGAAAGCCACTCTGTAATCAGTGCTAATTGGCAAGCTCAGCAGAGCAGAACTCTTCACTTACCTACACAGGCCGCTGTAATGAAATGGTGCAGTGCTGCTGCATCTGCTCTGCCTTGCCTGTGAGCCAGAAGAAAACTTTCACCTCCCAAAGTTGGCACCTCTCAGCAGCATGACATTTTCTGAAAATAAGTGGTTTGGTCTTTACATTGAGTGTATCTACACGTGCATTAATACACTTCAGTTAATGCACATTAAATCTAGTACCTCCATTGTGAGGTCCTGGGAAAATGCGCATTAGCCTGTCTTAATGTGCATAGCACAGGGTGCCTAAAGAGGTGCTGCAGGGCTGCTCCGATGCACTGTAATTCCAGCACATCAGAGCAGACCTGGTTAATTAAGTCTGCTGGAGCATGGCAATTGCTGTGCTGTGCTGCAGCCAGCCTCTGCATCTCACGTATTAGTGTCCCCACACTTCAAGATGGCAGTGGGGGCACTTGAACTAAAGTTTGTCAAATGAGCTTTAGTTCAAGTGAGATGCTGCAGCACTTTAATAAGAGTGGCTCTGGAGCCACCCTAATTAAAGTGCCTCCCCACCCACCAGAGCACGTGTAAAAGTACTCACAGTTTTTAAGTGATCCTTAGGATGCCTATACACGTAGAGTGAGGCTGCTCCAATGTGCTGTAATTACAGCTTGTTGGAGCACGCTCAATTAATCGAGTCTGCTGGAGCATGGTAATTACCGTGCTCCAGCAGACTCCAGCGTCACATGTATCAGCATCCCCATGCTGAAAAATGGCGGCAGAGGTACTTTAACTAAAGCTCGTTCGACAAGCTTTAGTTCAAGTACCCGTGTCGCCATTTTTCAGCACAGGGACGCCAATACACGTGATGCTCCGGGCACCTTAATTAGAGTGGCTCTGTGAATTAACTAAATAACATGGTTTTTCAGTGATGCTTTAATGCACATTAAAATAGGCTAATGCACATTCAAGTGTACCTATAGATGTAGCCATTGTAATGCAGAAAAGTTCCATATAGGCTGCCGGGTTTGGGTATGAACAACAAACCTCCCTTGACCCTGTCCCTAGGCCTTACCAAGAAACACAGCTTCCTCTTCTAATCCCCAATGGAGGTCACTTGCAACACTGACTTGTATCATTATGCTAGCAGGTGCTCTTGGATGGTTCAGGTAGCTTAGGCTCAGGATTCTTTGTATGCCCTGCTAGGTCTTCCCACACCCGACTAGCTTCCCATCCATCAGAAGGCAGCTGGTTTAGGAAGCTGTCTTCTGTGCTCCACAGGAAGGGTTTTTTTGATCGGAAGTACGGGACTCTCACAAGGTTTCCGCTGGAATTCCCAGCTGGGAAAGGAAGTTTCTCAGAAAGGAAATCCATGTGGCACTTTCACTCCTCTGTCCTAGGCCAATCATGGGGATTGTCTGCTAAACTGCGTGGATACACGTGGAAAAGGGAACTGACCACAATTCAAGAGACTTTTTGCACACACAACAGAGCAATGTATGCTGCCTCTACACCCACTCTGTTCCCTCCCAGCCACATGGGTCAGAAGGAAGAGGAACAAACATGGGATGGTAAGTGAGTAGAGGAGAGTGGTTCATCCCAAATGCGGAACAGGCCTGCCTCTGTGGGGAAAACTCAGTGGAAACAGCAGTGGTGACATGCACACTTGTCAACAGCACTTGCTGGGCAGATGCAGCCACAGCTGCATTGCTCACTCAGGGGTTACACTGAAGCAAACTATTAAGGGAAGCTACTTTTCAAAGGAAGCAAGCGTAGGTCCTAGAAGCCCTTTGCACACAGAGAACCTGATGGCTGTAGGGTGCTGGGGTATTGCTGACAAGTGCTTTCAAAACAGGTTGGAGAAATTATGGAGGTGCAACAACTTCCCAAACTGGCCATCAGCATCCCCCTGCTTTACCTGCGGCAGGTTGGGGTGCTGCGCTTCATGGCTGTGCAACGGGGTTGTCTGCGCAGTTTTAGCAATAGGCGAGACCAGGATTTCCCCTCACGAGGTTTCCTTTGGGATCCCCAGCTGGGAAAGGAAAACCCCACGGCTCTCGCAAGCTTGCAGTGACCGAAAGCGGGGCAGCTTCTGCTTCTGCCGTAACTCCATTGAGTCCGTGCCGTTATGCCAGCGGATAATTTGGCTTGGCCAGGGATGAGCCTGTCTCAGGCAGGAGGCTGGACTAGACGACTTGCTGCGGTCCCTTCCTGCCCTACTTTCCCAAATGGACACAAGGGCGTTCTTTTTCACCCAGCGTGTAATTAATTAAAGGAGGAATTCATTGCCACCAGGGGTCCCGGCCGGGTTTAGCCAGACTCACAACGGGATAGGGCATGTCCTTGGGGGACAGGGGGGTCGGTAGCTACTGAGCACAGGGGCGCGGGGCACGGCCTCCGAATCCGAGCTTTCTAGGCCTGACATGAATTATTTTTAAATAAATGTTTCGTGTCCCCAGCCAAATCAAGTCCAAATCCACAAGTCAGTCCAGAACCGTACGTGGACTAAAAACAACAAACACCCTCCACCCCCATCTGGGGCTTCAGACATTTCCAGAGGCTTTTGGCGGGCAGCCTGCCTGCCCTCAGCCATACGGAGGAGCCTCCCATTCCCATCAAGTACGCTTTAAGCCCCAGCACCTCGGCGAGAAGTTACGGCTCGAAGTCGGCATGCGGGCATCGGTGATATCACGGCAGTGAGGTCACGCCCGCCGGCGGTGACGTCACAGGGACTCCGCGCAGGCTCGGTCGGGCTGGCG
>NW_005842345.1:1437404-1438902 GCF_000455745.1 Alligator sinensis
CGGGGGGAAGCGGCAGAGTTGTGCTGCGGCGGCCGCAGCAGGGTGGGGGTGGGTCCGTGACGCCGCCGTGGGTCCCTAACGGAAAAATCGTGCCAGTCGTGTTGTTTGACACGTTTATATTGTTCAGTCTGTGTATTGTTTATGATCCAGTTTAATATGGCATAGCACCCTTGAAAGGATCTCGAGGCACCCCAGGGGGCTGCGCCCGCTAGTGTTAAAATAACACACAGTGGCGACTGTTGGGACAAGCTGAAGGAAAACAGTGATTTTTTTAGCTACTCCATTTTGCTTCCTTTGTGCATCTGACAGACTTCTGTGCCCACTTGCCAGCTATGAAAGCTGCAGGCAGCTAACCTCTGTTTTTATTTGTGTCATTTTCTGTTGCATCGCAAAAGAGAGGAAGATGGGGGAATTCCTGTAATCTCAGAAGATCAGCATGATAATTTGTGGCTAAAGGAAGTCCTTGTATATGCAAATTGATATGTAGGAAGCAGAGATTCACATGGGTGCCCCAGCCAGGGCGAGACAGTCCTGGGGAAGTGGTGCCGAACTGTGAGCAAAGTGCGCAGGGCTTCCCAAGATGCTTCTCCACAGACTTGTGTGACCTGATGCCTGCCCCGAGCATGGGCTAGCTGCGTTCAGTTCAGTAACGTGTGCGCTGTCTGTCTTTGCAGACGTGGCAAACTGCAGAGGGAGTCGGACTTCATAGCCAGTGTAGACAGCAGCTGGATCTCCTGGGGTGTGGGAGTCTTCATTTTGAAGCCTCTGAAGTGGACCCTGTCAAGTGTGCTAGGTGACAGCAAAGTGCCGGAGGAAGAGGAGATCCTGATTTTTGTGGAGCTACTTCAAGTGAGTTTGCCCTGACAATAGGACAAGAAGGTTTGTGAAGGGAGTGGGAGTTGAGCTGAATTTTCACCCATTATTAGTGAAGGATTGAAGTTTAATGTGACACCTTCAGTTATACTTTGAATGCTTGAATTATACTTTGAAACCTAAGGAAGGGGGATAAAAAGTCCAGTGGATGCAGTATATGTTCATACATTCTTAAGCTAATGAAACAGTTTGAGTTGAAAGAGGATTTCTGACTTCGTAGTTTTGCTAAGATTGACCCAACCTAAAAGTTAAGTACAATTTTTATGGTTCTTTTGGACTGGGAGCTGGGGGGGCAGACTTCAAAAAGAGGTCGCTTAAACAGTAGCTATAAAACCATAAACACTGATAATGTTGGGGGTAGCTGGAATATATAGTACTATTTCTACCTTCTGAGGTGATTGGATTTCACGTTTGTGCCCTTTCATTTTAAACAAAAAACCTCCTCCTCATCCCATGACAACACAATTGATCCATTTGTTTTGCAGCTTTAAAAAAAGGTGTTTGAGTTGTGGCCAAGTTGAAAACACTTACAGGAGCATAGAAAGCTCAGCAGAGTGGTTCACTCGCATGATTTGGTAAAGGAAACAGGAAACCTGCAACCCTAGTTCCTCAGAAACTGAGGGGA
>NW_005842345.1:1438933-1463475 GCF_000455745.1 Alligator sinensis
AAGAGTCATTCTGTATGCAATTAGTGGTATAAATGCAAACTTCCATTAACAAAGTTATTTTTCAAGCGGCATAAACATTTACCTCTTCAAAACTCTACGAACCTTCCTGGTCTGTCTCCAAACACTAATATTTTCAGGAACATTACTGTGCAATATACGCAGAAACTAGGAACCTTTTTATATGCACCATAAAAAGATTCCTAGTTTCTAAACAACAAAAATTGCCGCCACCTCAACGTTTTAAACCAGAGCTATGATACTAAGAAACTTAGAAACGTCTGTAAAGAGGTGCTGGTGCATGTGGAAGACAGGAATAATTTGATACAGACCAGGAGAGACATTGCATACCAGCTGATATGAGATCTGACAAGAGCAAAAATCCTTCCTCCTCCTTGTGAAGTGTAACGGGCGTGAGAGGTGAAGTGGCTCGTCTCTCTGGGCAATACACCTCTACAGCATCTGGCTGCTATTTCTGTGCTCCCAGGACCATCCAGTGCTGTAGGTTGCAGTAAAGGAGCTTTATGTCATTTGGCATGTGAAATAGTCCTCCTAGGTATATCTGGCTCACACGCTAATGTTATGATTATTTGCCGGGGTTTAGGTTGTAGCCGTGTTGGTCTAAGGACATAGGCAGACAAGGTTCCTTGGGTGAATTTGATATCTTTTATTAGACCAACCCAAATAGTTGGAGAATAGTTATTAAGCAAGCTTTCGAGTTCAAAAACCCTTCGTCAGGCTAAGGAAGTTTCAGCAGTTGGTGTGTGCTCTTCCTGGAAAAGACTTTTCATTCCATCCAGGAAGAGCACACACCAACTGCTGAAACTTCCTTAGCCTGATGAAGGGTTTTTGAACCCAAAAACTTGCTTAATAACTATTCTCCAACTATTTGGGTTGGTCTAATAAAAGATATCAAATTCACCCAAGGAACCTTGTCTGCCTATGATTATTTACTGGCATATGCAGTTTTTCTTGGCCCACACTTAAGGAAGGATGTGTCACTTATTGCAGGGCTAGGAAGGAGATCCCTGTGTAAACTGACAGTTGGTTTTATTGCTTTCCTTCAGGAGAAGGCAGAGGAAATGTATCGCCTGTATCAGAACTCGACACTTTCTTCTCACCCGGTTGTTGCCCTCTCAGAATTGCGTTTGCTCTGTGCCAACATGTGTCCGGATGAGAGGACGTTCTATTTGTTGCTGCTCCAGCTCCAGAAGGAAAAGAAGGTCACAGTCTTGGAACAGAATGGAGAGAAGGTACAGAGTAAAAGTGACAGTTTTGGGGTGTGATCCCATCCCTGTCATGCTTCCTGTTTGGCTTTCAGGGTACTTATTTTGATGGCTAAATGTCAGCATCTTCCAGTGGAATTGGCTAGGTTCCCCTATAACAGCATGTAACCTCTTGGTGGAGGGATAAAGCTCCAGAGTGTTCGGGAAGTGAAGGGTCTTAATTCCTCTCAGCAGTCAATAACTTTGTGGTTAATGTGGTGCTATTCACCCCCAAAGATTCTATACTGCATAACCTGGCAGGCAATCTGTAGACATGGGGACAGTTCAGCTACTCGGAGCAACATTGCACAGCAGTTTAGGAGAGGAATCGGGAGAACTTCATATCCAGTTGAAAATGCAGGAGAGATTTGGAGAGACTGAATCCAACTCTCAAATAGGAATAAGGCCACAACTTTGGGATTACTACTGCAACTCTGACAAAGTGATTACAACCTAAGTTTCACTTCTGATCTAAACAGTGGCATTTCTGTTAGCCCAGTGCTCTTTAAATATCAGCCAGGGTCATTGTCTGAATAGTATTTGGCAACTTCGCATTTCAAAAAGTCGTGCAAACCCAAAGCAATTGGTGCTGAATGAGAAGAGCATTTCTGAAATTGCAAATGCGACTCCTGCAGCTTTTTGCTTCCTTAGAAGCAGCCCAGCTGCATACAGATACAGTTGAATCCTGTTCGGTTTGTGATCTTGTACAGGATTGTAGCACAGCTGGCCTTAGTCCTTTTTTAGACTTGAGGTCATCAGTGTCCCTTTCAGTATTGTGGTGCTCCAAGCTGGAAAAATGGCTACAGGACTCTTGTAAAAAGGCCGTGTAAAGATAAAATCCATCTCCTCAATGTAGCTGTCACGTTACAGATTCCTGCTTGGTGGAACACAGCTTCAGCAGGACGGCAACTCAACAGCTTTTTCCTCTTTCTAGATTGTAAAATTTGCCCGGGGTCTTCACACCAAAGTGTCCCCAGTTAATGACGTGGACATCGGGGTATATCAGCTGATGCAGAGTGAGCAGCTGCTGTCACGGAAGGTGGAGTCCCTCTCTCAGGAAGCCGAGAGGTAATGAGTGTATTACTCAGCTCTAAGGAAAAGCTGCTTGTGAACTACAACTTCTTGCTCACGTGTTATGTCCTAGATCACCTTGTTCGTGCTACTGTCTAAAGTCAAGGGATTTCTCTGATTTGCCTATCAGAGTTCCTTGTTTTTACCCTCTGTCCCTCTATTCAGCCATGTGAATTTTTCTGTCCTTGGATGCACCCCAGCTTTTTGTCATTTTATACAAGGTATCTTGGATAGTGCTTACACTGTTGTAGGGTACATTGGGTCTGAGCCTGTGGCAGTTGGTGGAACAGGAATCTTCAGGGCAGAAGAAGAAGGATGGAAGGAAAGCTGGCTGTTTTGTGAACCCTCTCCTGCATGTGATTTGATTTAATTTCTCCTTTTCTGGACTTCCAGGTGTAAAGAGGAGGCCCGAAGTGCTTGTAGAGCTGGGAAAAAACAGCTGGTAAGTGGTGCTGCTCGACTGCTGCTGTTTGGGAGATGTGGTCTTGGAACTGTGATGTGAGCAGCTTCCAAAGTTGTGTTGCATTCAAGCCATTCTGTGATCTACAAGATTTCCTGAGGCAGAGAGGCTCAATTCATATGAGATGCCCTCTTTGTGAGTATACTCCCTGCGTGTGAGACGTACAAGAGTGATGTCTCTCCTAAAGCCAACTGTGCTGTCTTCCTTGTTGTGCTTGGGATAGTTGTTTAAAGAAGGGACTTATTTGAATGCTGCCTGGTTTCTGATCTGTTTCTGCATCTTTTTCTTCTAGGCACTTAGATGTTTAAAATCAAAGCGAAGGACAGAGAGACGGATTGAAGAGCTCCATTCCAAGCTGGATACAGTGCAGGGTATACTGGATCGTATATATGCTTCACAGACGGATCAGATGGTAATGTACACAGTGTGTTATGGTAGAGCAGCCAGTAGTCCTTTCTTGGGTCAAGAGATGTGTCCCCATTAAAGTGAAATATCTTTTCTCTCCCTCCACCCCCCATTTAGGTGTTTAATGCCTACCAAGCTGGAGTAGGAGCTCTAAAACTGTCCATGAAGGATGTCACTGTGGAAAAGGCAGAGAACCTGGTGGATCAGATTCAGGAGGTAAAGTAACTGGAATGAGATGCTTGAACAGTAGCTTGTGACTGAGTGAGAAAATGCTGGTGGCTATGTTATAGACATGTTTTCCAAATCTTTGCCTGAGGCTCCTGACAATTATGTCTGTATGTGCCTCCTGTTTCTAGGGTGGCTCAATTTTTTTTTTTTTAATGAAAGTGAGATAAATCACCATTTTACTCTTGATTTTAATCAGGAAACCTTGGTTGTAATCTTTACATTTGTGTTTACTTCCTTAAAGAAAAGCTCTGTCTTACCGATTGGTAGCCATTAAAGCACATTTATAGAGAGAGTTTTTGCCTAAATTTGGCATATCTTCATGTTATGGAGAATACCACCTACTAATTCATGACTCCT
Organism: Alligator sinensis; assembly: GCF_000455745.1. Classification (NCBI taxonomy): domain Eukaryota; kingdom Metazoa; phylum Chordata; order Crocodylia; family Alligatoridae; genus Alligator; species Alligator sinensis. The sequence goes on from NW_005842345.1 coordinate 1,442,717, forward strand.
GTCAAGATTGGGATGGAAACTTGTGCATTTCATTGCATTCTAACAAAAACTTATTTTATTTAAATCATCTTAAATGTACTAGATACATAAAAATAAGGTGTAAGGGATTTTTTTAGGCTAAACTTCAGGATTTCTTTTTGGCGCCTATGTTCACATTTTAAATCAAATGGGACTCTCAGCTTATTTATTTATGGATTGGAAGAGGAAAAACATCCTTCCCTGTTTTGACAATCTCCTTATCCATCTCTTATTTCTGAAAAATGCAACTAAACTGACCTAGTTGAGTGAACTGAAATCAAGAAAATAGTCCCTCTGCTCCTGCAGGAACAGCCATTCATGTCAGGCTATATTTTTACTTCCATAAATTCTTGTCCCAGATTCTAAAACTGTGACTTGCACCAGCCTTTTAAAATGTTGGGAGCAAACACGTAGTGATTAGTATTTGTATTTTAGCTAATTTTTATTTGGATGGTTTGTAAGAAGCTTAGGCCTTAATATATTTGCTGTAATTCTAATATAAAAATAGTATAATTTGGAAAAGGAAAAAAAAGAACTTATTGTATTCATTCTGCTTATCAGTTGCATCCTTGATCTTCTATGAAATCAATCGTCACATTAATCGCTCAGCTTGTTAATGTTTTGCAACTTATTTGTGACGTTAGCCCTTTAGGTCTTTCAGTGCTGATAGATGCTATCTATAAAGTTCCTTTGTAGTCTTCTATTTAACTTCATCAAGATCAGCTTTGAGCATTGTATTTCAAGGCTGCACACTGTTCCTTCTCTTTGCAGCTTTGTGATACCCAAGATGAAGTTGCCCAGACTTTGGCAGGGGTGGGGATCAATGGTCTGGGTAAGTACACGCCTTGCACAGGCTTCTCATCCTTTTGCTTACCACCACCCACAAATGACGGTGCAGCTGGCTCTCCTTCCTCAGAGAGTAGGCGGTTGTTCTCAGCAGTTTGGAGGAAGGAACTGGTCATTTGTTATAGAGGGAGAAAGATTTAACAGGGTAGTTCTGTATGTCTCTGCTAACTTCTACTGATCTGCTGAGCCACTTGCAAATGGAACATGGACTCCCCTAAACACGTGCATGTATGAAAGTGCCAGTGGCCCTCAGAAGTTGGGTTGTGAACACTTTTTAGGATGGTATCATTAGTTCTAATTGGGGAGGCCCCTTTCTTCCTGTTGGTTTCATAGCACCTTACTGTGTCATTTATCTATCTTTTCTGGAACACTTTCCCCATCCCCTTGGCACCTCCACCTTCCCAAACATACAGGCTTCTGCAGTGACTCTTCCTTAGCCTGAAGTCTGGCTGTACCTCCAGGTGCTTAACGATGTAGAGTTCTGCCACCCCAAGGGACTGACAGTTTGTTTTCTTTGACCAGCAGAAGTTGACACTGAGGAACTTGAGAAGGAGCTAGATAGTCTTCTTGTGGACTCGACTAAAGAGACTCTGGATCTGCCTCCCGTGCCCCAGAAGCCGCTGCTTCCCACCGTTTCTGATGCAGAGCTTGAAGCTGAGTTGGAGAAACTTTCCTTGTCAGACAGAGGTATGCGTAGATGCCAGCAAACAGCCTTACTCATGTGTCTGCTGTTGGGAACGGGCACAACCAAGGGTCTGTATTCGCAACCTGTATGGTAGAGTGTCTAGCATTACTGCATTGGAAATTGGTGACCTCTGGCAGTCTGGGCATAGAAGACAAATGTGCTTTGGGTCCAGGAGACTTCCTCATGTTTCTTATCTGTATAGGTGAGGCTTAAAAGTTGAGGCACAGCAGAGTGAGCAGTGTAGGGTGGAGAGGGGAGCTTAGTCTCATGAGGTCACTGTTGTACCTAGTCTGTGGACAGCGATTGCTGAATTTATGGCTGACAATATGGAAATGCCATAGAGCAAGGGGACGTCCTCCTCTCTTCAGCCTTCATACTGTGGGATAGGAAAGTATGCTGCAGCAAGGTGTGTTGTGCATAATTCCTTTTAAAACTAAAGCACCCAGAAAGCTGCGTGAGGTTACCTGGTGTGTATTTGGTGGTTTTTATGTAACCAATAACTCTCGAGAGGGCCTTGATGACTCAGTACCTAAAATACTGACTTCTCGGCCAAGTTCTTGAATAAGCTACATCCCAGATCAGTTGTTCAAGGGCCTTCATTTCTTCCTGCCTCCTGTCTTGTAGGCACAGGCTCAGCGGGCCTTGAAGTTAATAACCTACAAAAAAACTGTACTGGATCAGATGCCTAGTCCCTCTTGTCTCAAGTAGGAGTAAATTTCAGGTGCTTCAGATATTCTTTTGTTGAAGACAGATTATAGAATGGCCTGCCCATAGAACATTCTTTGTGTTTGTATAGTTAGTAATGACCTTTTCTGGACTGAAACATGAAGGTTACATGTTTAGAAATATCACTTAGGCCTTCTGTTTAACACTTTTGAAACTGAGACAGTTCCTCAGGCCTGTATAAGTACATTATTTTTTCTTGTCTTCAGGTTTAGCTGGTCTCTAACCCATCCTGCTGCTAAGCATTCACTTGTCTTTTTTCATCTTCCTTTGTAGGTTTGGCACAAAAGACTGTCTCTACTTCCTCTGAGCCCAAAAGAGTGGTGGCACTGGATCTCTGAAGATACAACAGCACCCTGCTGCTATGATTTGAGAATAGTCTTAAGTTTGCTTAAATAGTGACCATAATTTTAAAGAGTAACTTTGGACGGTGGGCTAACACCCTTCTCTTTTTACTGGATATCACTTGCTAAGTGACATGATCTACTGCCATGACAATCCACCCTCTCTGGAACTGATACCAGCTGGTGTTGCTGTCATCTTAGTGCCAATATCTACATTGGTCCCAGTTTGACTGGTTATCCCAAGTCGCCTTCGGTGTTCATTATTTTCCTGGTGAGCTGTCTTCCCTACTGGGATTACAGCCCTCGCTGTTATGTCCAATGAAGATGAGAGCTCTTCTTCATAACTGCTTGATTTTGTTGCAGCTGATGTTGAGGAGAACCTGAAAAGCAGCAGTATCGCAGTTGCTCAACGTCTGGCTAGTTGTGTGGTTGTGTAAAACATTTGGCACATTACATATATACTGTCCTTAACAGTCAAGTGTCTGCAATAAGCTTGCACACCTGTCGATAGTGCTACCTATCTTTTCCTGTTTGTATTTGCACGGTTGTGGACAACTAGACATGTGACTCTTTAACTGTAGGAAACTTTGTTCTTGTTGCCACAAGGGGGCAGCAGTTGCCAGCACAAAATGACACTTTCTCCTCTTTCTGTAATAACAAGGCCTTAAAAAGAGACCTGCAAAGGGCTTAAAAATGAAGGTGTTGCTTTTTATGCTGTGATGAGATGGGCCTGCAAAGCTGATTTAAAAAAAATAAACTGCTTAGTTTGTGTTTTTGGGTTTTGTTTTTTTTTAACCTGTGAAAACAGCAGGTACTTCAAGTTTTACCTTCCCTGTTTTTTGCAGGAGATTTTTGGGAGTCAGAGGGGGATTAAATGAGAGGTTCTTTTTTTTTGCACTACCAGGGAGAATTTGGGGGGTATAGTAGTCTTCTCCAAAGTGTATGGGGGCTCTTGAATCCTTCACACAATGCAACTCCTCCCCTTCAGTTTTCAGTCTTGAGGCATAACACTACGAGCTGAGCTAGAGGAGAACTGCATTTTTAATGTACACAACCCAAGCAGAGCCTTTATTCGTCAGAACAAAGTGCAGTCTTTTTGTCCCCATTTGCAGGTCACTTTTACTATGCTTATCATGTACACAGAAGAGGGTAAACCTGGCTAATCATGCTTCAGTTGCTTCCAGTGGGACTGGGTGACCTCTTTTGGGAGAGGCAGATGTTTCCACCTGTGCTCTGTGTATCCTGGCTCCTGATGGGAGATCCATAGTGGGGTTGGTACCAAGCACATGTGAGCCTGGGGAAGTCTGTGGGGTTTTGCTGAGTAGGTGTTTGTTTGTAATTGGTGTCCTGCTTCTGTCCCTCCTTTGAGGTAGAATGTATTATTTGTTGTACTAGTTTCATGCCTGCCTCTGCTACCAGTAGCTGCCCACTTCCCAGGGCACACAAAGGACAGGTTGCTTGAACTAGCAGTAATGAGTCATGGAATAATAATCAAAGCAGGGAAAAAGGAGCTCTAGACATAGCCCAACTTCTGGAGATGAGAGAGAGAACTGCCAGGGAGGTAACTTCAGTGTGCTGCATCTGAACACAGCCAGCTCCTCTACCAGATCCCCTCACCAACACCACTACTGTTCCTGAGTGCAAGCTCCTCAGACAGAGGGGCAAGGTGCAGCAGGTAAGCAGTTCATGTGAGCTAAAAGCAGAATCACAGTAAATACAGTCAGTGTGTTCCTTTCCTTTCTGTACAAAAGGGGAAAAAAGATTGCTGGTCTTTACTACCTGCCATGTAATAAAGGGAGGAAAAATCAAGAGTGTAATGTGCTTTTTCTCTTGCATATTATTTTTTTTCCATTGATCGTCTTGGTATTAATGTAGCTCCAGCTGTGCTGCTGTTTCTGGAAAAGTCTATTAAATACAAATAGGCAGGTCCTTCAGCTTTGATCTTAAAAACCAAGCCATGAATAATCAATGCACCAGCCAGCTCTGTTTACCTGAAGCCTGGCTGCTTCTCAGAAAAGCAGCTGTGCTCTGCATTGTCTCTACAACCTGTTGCTTAGAAGAGGTGGCCTGACAAGTGACCGTTGCTTCTGGGCATCATGCTGATGTACAATTCCACTTGTTCCATTTCTCTCTGTGAGAGGCAATGTGCAAAGTGATGAGAGAGCAAGAAAAAATGGGGGGGGGGTGCAGGCATGCATACACCCACAAATGGGGTGCTTCTACTGCACGTACATATAAATTTCTTGCAACAACAGTTGTTTTAGGAGGACTGGCAGTGACTCATAAGAGTTAAAACCCAGGCAGCTGCTGTCTTACTTGAAGTGGATTGTAATTTTTGTGCTTTGACTCCAAGTGGGAATGTAATCAAGCAGGCTCAATGGAAAGAAAACATCAAGATGTAACTATGAAAGAAAAAGAGGAAAATGGTGGAAGGGTAATATACATAGATGGCATATTGCTGAAATATGAGAGAGAAAATACAAGAACATCAAGTGCTAATGAGTTGCCATCAAAATGAAATCTTCCCACAGAAGAAGTGCTTTGCAAAATATAAACACAGTACCCATTTGATTCTCTATTGAAAGGTCAGCCACTTCTCTCATGAAATGCATAGTGACTTAAGGTGACTCTGCAATGCAGATCCTTGGTCTTGCATCTTGGTGGAAAGGCTGTTTCCCTAGTACCATGGCAATGCATGGGAGCCAGATGACTGCAAAATGGAAGAGTGCTCTCAACTAATAAATCATCTACATGGCCTGCTCTAGCTTTTACTCAAATGCTTCCTATGCAAGAACTTGGCTGGGTTACCTTGTGGTCTCCAACTGTACTGTGAGTATCGTGGCTGACGGCAGGGTGAGATTCAGTTCCCAGACAGAACTCTATGCTGAGACTGCCATATTTTCCTGGGTGCCTTATTTGTTAAAAGACCTTGGCAATCTAGACGGTGCCGAGGGAGCACAGTGGTGAATGCCCTATCACAATAACACCGGTGCATGGCACAAGGCTGCAGTTTGCCAAGGCCCTTTGTCGGATGGGCTGCATCTATGTATAACGCACCAAATCTGTGCAACAAAAGCCATACAGCTGGCTGCTTGGATATGGTTTTCTCATTGCAGATGTGTCCTAGCCAGGAGTGCCTGGTGTCTCTGTGCTTAACATTTGTCCTCCTGCCTTTGCTGAAATGCCTTAGTCCATTTATGTAATTTAAGTAATAATAACAGTTTCACAGAGCAAACTAGCCTTCAGTCCCTGGGTCTTCCTCCTTGGAGTAAATACTTGGCAGGAGCTTGCTACAAAGTGATGGAGTTAATGAGACCATTAAATGAAGCCCTGGCAAGCTGTTACTGCAAAATATTTAGCTAGTTCCTTTAACGTGCACATTGCTGCAAAGGAAGTCATGTCACAAAACAACAGTATCCTCTTCTTGGTAAAAACACAATCACTGCCTTGAATGAATGGGGAGGGAGGAGAGGAGTATATCAACTATATTTCACCTCAAAGATATGAAAACTGAATAGTCCTGAAACATCTTGTATTAAATGTGAGATCACAGAGTGCCTGGGCTATGGGCTACAGCTAATTAAACAAAAGCTGGGTAGAGTTGTGGGTTTTTCTTTTCTCCTTCCCCATAAAAGACTGGCAGCTGCTTCCTCTCAGAAATGGTGTATCAAACAGGCAGAGATTAAAGTCACTGCAATATTTTAACAGCAAACCCTGGCTAATTAACAAGCTTAACGCTGAGGTTGGACTTGTTTCTTGGGGCGTTAACCTTGGAAGGATTTTTTTGCTGCTTGTTTCTCAGTGCATTTGCCAGAGTGGGATTTCTCCAACTGTCTATGGAGTTAAATGCCAAGCACTTTCTTAAGAGCTGGATTCTCAGGAAATGTAGCCTGAAATCCCACAGGAGCTAATTTGGCGGGGGGTAGGAGGGAACTGCTGTTGTTAGATCATCTCTCTAGTAACTAGTAGCAGATGTGATTCTGTGCAGATAGTGAGCTGGCTTGGGAACCAGATGCAAAAGGCTTGTGAAGGGATGTAGGTGCCGGGGGCGGGGGGTGGCACTTTGTTTTAATGGAGTAATGATTTTCTTGGCCCTGTTCTCTTTCTCTCTCTCCTTCTCATGCACTGAAATCTCCAGCCTCCTAGGCAAAGGGATCCCTGCTGTAACTACTTAAGTCAATGGAGTTTCAGTGTTGGTGGATATGGCCTGTTAATTTTTAACATGTAGCTGCAACTGAGAGAAAGTGAGTCCTGATTCCTAATACAGCAGCATAGCTTGCCTAATGCAAAGGAGGATGTGAGGAGAGTAGCTTGAGGCTGTGGCTTGTTGGGGTCACAGTGGGAGTCAATGGGAGGCAGTTCCACTATTAACACTATTCTGCACTTCTAGCCCTGGTGGTGATGGGAAACTCTTCTCCCTTAAGAGATGAGATGTAAATATAGAGCAAGGCAGTTGAGCCACTTCCCCTGCCATGCTGTAGATGAGATGATAAGGTGAGACCACTCTAGCTTTCCCCAGATGCACTCCATAAAGGGGACAGGAAATGGTAAGTCACTGCTGAATGATTCGCAGTAGGCGTCAGCACTGTTTTTGGGCAGAGTACCAAAAACACCCACAACCTTGACTTGGAAGATGTTGGAACGCCAGGGCAGGTGGTAGGGGAGCAGCAGGGGGGCCAATCCTTGTTGTGCCAGTGCAGCCTTAGCCACTTCCCTGCCATCTGCTTGGAGGCATGTGCACCAAGCAAAATGCCTTCACTTGCCACATTCTGGCACACATGCTGGGGGGTTGCCTACCCCTGATTTGGAGGCTCAGGGAACAGACTTCCTTGCAGTGACTCCTGGCTAGTCAGCCCTGTCCTAGAGGTCCCTATCAGCCTGGAAAAGGGACTGTGCTCTAAAGGCACTTGGATTGCATACTAATGTAGGAAGAGTTTTTGTTTTCAGTCCATCACTCTGCCAGAGTGGACTGCGGAGGGCTTGAGACACCCCTTCACCATGCTTTAAAAAAGGAATGCATTCACACCTGGAGTTCACTGAGAAACTTGCTTGGTTTTTTCTGTTAAAAGTGAACAAACTTAGTCCCGCTATCAAACTACTCGCTCAAGCTGCATTCAACATTTGGGGTTTTCTTAGATAAGAGCTACTCCCTTCAAATCTTAAAAGAGAACACTGCATAACTGCTCACTCTAATAGGCGCCGTTAGGAGGAAAAGGACCATGAGCGGATTAGACTCTAATACCTGGAGGTCTTTTATACAGTGGTTCATCTACAGACTTTAATATCTCTTACAATAGGAAGTAAACACCATTATCTAGTATATCTATGTTGGGATGACAAGGAAATGAGGTACAGAGGGGAAAATGTCCTGCCTAAAACCATGCAGTTAGGCAGTGGCAGAGTGGGGAAAAAAACCTGGTTCTCCAGTGTCGTATCCACCGCTGCTATAATCTGCTCATGCTGTCTGCCACTATGAGCATTAACATGACCTGGTTTCCCACCCTGACTGCTGCTATGTTTGATACAAGACCTGTCTGACTGCTCATCGCCTCAGCCCCAGAACCTCTTGCCTGTTTCCTGACCTTCTCTGCAGCCTATACCTTCCCCAGTTTTGGTGGAAGATCCTCCAGCCCCATCTAAAAACAAACTGGGCAGGAACTGGCAAATAGGGACCTGGTGTGAGATGAGAAGAGATGGGAAGAGATCTCACCTGAGGGAAATCCAGTGGAAGTTAGCAAGAGAGGAAAGAGCAGAGACAGCAAAACAGTCTGGTGCGTGAGCTGAGAAGCAGAGAGCATCCATCAGCAACAGCAGAGAGCAAGCCCAGTTCCTCCTCACATCTGGCAGCAAGTCCCAGCCTGGCCAGTACAAAAGGGACTGACTGGGATTGTACAGCCAGCAAATAGATCAGCAAGAGCTGATGAGCTGCTGAAAGAGGAGAGGGGAGGGAAGCTGGAAGCAGAGCCCACCCACCCTGCACAAGTGCAGGAGGTGAGCACGGGCTCTTTGTGAGCAGCAAGCTGTAAAAGAAAGAAAAGTGTGTGCGCGCGCTTTGGAGAAAGGTGGCTGAGAGCTGGGGAGAATGCCAGGCTGTCTGCAGGAGGTTTGGAAAGGAGCAAAAGGTTGGAGCACTTCTTGGGACCGGGAGATCTGGCGGAGCTGCGGGAGTTTGAGAGCTGGGAGAATCGCTAACTGCGACACTGGGATGCTAGCAGAGGAGTGACAAAGACATAGCTTTGTGCTGATGGGGACTTAGTGCTGGTGAGACCCCTGAGGACAGCAAGGACACACAGGGAACTCATGGATGGGCTTTACTTCTCCAGAGAGGCAGACGGGCTGGCAACGATCAATGACACCCTCAGCAGGGAGAGCTGGGGGGAGGAAGTCAACTCAGAGCTGTCCCTTCGGGTGGTGACAGGTGTCCTCCTCTTCCTCCTTATCCTGTCCACCCTCTTGGGCAACACCCTGGTGTGCGCGGCTGTGGTCAAGTTCAGACACCTGCGTTCCAAGGTCACCAACTTCTTTGTCATCTCGTTGGCTGTCTCCGACCTCTTTGTGGCTGTGCTAGTGATGCCCTGGAAGGCAGTTACCGAGGTGGCTGGCTTTTGGCCCTTTGGGGGCTTCTGTGACATCTGGGTGGCCTTTGACATTATGTGCTCCACTGCTTCCATCCTCAACCTGTGCGTCATCAGTGTGGACCGCTACTGGGCCATCTCCAGTCCCTTCCGCTATGAAAGGAAGATGACTCGGCGCGTGGCTTTTGTCATGATCGGGGTGGCATGGCTGCTCTCCATCTTGATCTCCTTCATCCCTGTGCAGCTGCAGTGGCACAAAGCCAGCGAGCTCCTTCCACCCCAAGAGTTGAGCTTCAACATCAGCCAGGAGGAGAACTGCGACTCCAGCCTCAGCCGGACCTATGCCATCTCTTCCTCCCTCATCAGCTTCTACATCCCGGTTGCCATCATGATTGTGACGTATACACGGATCTTCCGCATCGCCCAGCACCAGATTCGCCGCATCTCCTCCCTAGAAAGGGCAGTGGAGCATGCCCAAAATTGCCACAGCAGTGACTGTTCGCATGAGGCCTCCTTGAAGAACTCTTTCAGAAAGGAGACCAAAGTCCTCAAGACCCTCTCCATCATTATGGGTGTCTTTGTCTTCTGCTGGCTGCCCTTCTTTGTGCTCAACTGCATGGTGCCTTTCTGCGACTTCAGTCGGCATGAACCTGGTGAGCTGCCTTGTGTTAGTGAGACAGTCTTCAACATCTTCATCTGGTTTGGCTGGGCCAACTCCTCCCTCAACCCCATCATCTATGCTTTCAATGCTGACTTCAGGAAAGCCTTTGCCACCATCCTAGGCTGCAATCGCCTCTGCCCCAGCAATGCAGTGGAGACAGTGAACTTCAGCAATGAGCTGGTCTCCTACCACCATGACACCACCTACCAGAAAGAGGTGGTGACCCTCAGCTACCCGCACATCCTCCCCCATGCTGCCATGCAGGCAGAAGACCATGAGGTGACTTTCGACAAGGTGTCTCAAATTTCCCAGACTTCGCACAACAACCATCCCGGTCCTGTCTTACCTGCTGTGGTCCACGTGGAGTGTGAGGTGGCTGTATCACTGGAAAAGATCACGCCATTCACCCCCAGTGTCATGGGTTGAAAAGGGACTGGGGGCAGGGAGCATGGGGAGGGCAGACATAGCAGACAATACCCTGCTGCAATCAATCAGTTTCTGAGAATGTGACAATGCACAGAGCGGTTATGGGGCACGGGGGTTGCATGGGGTCACTTTTCCTGTCTTTCTGGCATAACCAACATGACTTTCCAGGGGATCAGAAAGCTCAGGGGATCTGAAGCAGGGTATGGTGCTTTCCCCTCTAACGTTGGGGGTTCAAACCCAGCCCAGGCTGGCACTCAATGAAAGCTTCAGGTGGCCTCTGATTCACATTCATATTCTGCGAGTACAGTAGAGAACTAGGCCGCAATTTTAGAGGGAAGAGGCTGAACGTGGTGGCTTTATTGCTCACCCCTATTCTCAGTCATACTACTGTGTCTTGTTCCCTTTCTTAATTTTTTCTCCTCCCCTTTCACCCATGGTCTCTCCAAACCTCCTTCCTCCCTGAGTACTCTCCACACTGTCTCAGCCGCTGCCTCATTTCAATAACAATTGTTTTTAAAGATTCTCTCTTTTCTCACTCACCTGTACTTTTTAATTAGCATCTTCTTTGCATATTCAAACTTGAGTCTAGTAGCTCCAGCGTCAGGGTGGAACGGCCACGGGAGCAGCTCCTTGCCTTTCACTGCAAAAAGGTGACATGGGTTATTTTAGCAGTGTGTTTTGACAGGTACTTGTTTAAACATTTGCAGCAGAAAACATTGCATGTCCATGCCACCCTGAATCCAAGGCATCTGCAGCTCCTTGGCACTGCCAAAACGCCTTGTCATCTTTCTCCCCAATAAACCTTAACAAAGAGAAAAATCAGAAGGTGATAATTATAGTGTAACAGTAATTATTAAATACAGCCCAATTACAGTCAAGTCACAGCACAGTGGGCGTGGGAGAGGAGCACAGCACACTGTGCTCCTGGGGTTGTTCTTACAATTTCTCTGTGGAAGCATGGATAGGACTGACTGTTGCTCATAACCAGCTCAGAATAGCGGAGGGGTGGCAGTGGGAGAGTGGTTAGAGCAGGAGTTAGGCTTTCAAGGCTGTATCCTCTTGGAGAAAGTATATGTGATTCACTTACATCCTTGCACAAGACCCAGACCAAAGTGAGTCCTAGCCTGGTTGAGTCCTTGGGGTATTTAGTGGGTTATGTGTGATAAATAATAAGGAAGGTCCTCTCAAAATGAACTTCCTAATGGCCCCTGGGAGTCTGGACTCCAGGGGAGTGTTAGAGGGGGTAGGACAGGGGCCAGAATTGCAGTTTTACTGCTGACCTAGGCAGATCATTTAGCTTCTCCCTCTTGGTTTCTCTGTCTGTAATGAGTCGAATAATACCTACCTCACAGCAGTGTTGTGAGGCATAATTATGAGCATGCATGAAATGTTTTGCAAAGGGTGCTTAGCAGATAGCACCATTACCTCTGACAATGGTTGGTTAAACCTGCAACATGCCAGACAAAAGAGAACTTGGCCCTTTGACCTGGAGCTGACCAGACAGGAGTGAATGAGCAGAGCTGGGGGATAAAAAGAATGTTTGTCTGCATTGAAATAGAGGGTGTTTCAAATAGCCCTTCAAGGTTCTTTGGGTAAATTTGATATCTATTATTAGAGCAACTCAAATAGTTGGAAAAATTCTTCTTAGCAAGCTTTCGGGTATAAATACCAACACAGCCACAACCTATACCCCTGTCAACTAGCCCGTGTGTGTTTTACTCGAGCCCTTGTGTGCATGTTGGGATGAGGTGGCAGTGGCAAAGGTCCCTTCTTCCATTCCCGGAGGCTGGTTCTTTCCTCCAGTGTCTGTTCATTCCTCCAGCTTGTATCGCAATGCTTGTTTTGTGGCCTGGCAACATGCACCAGTGATTGATCCTTTCCTTGTTTTTGCAGTAGAATAGTCAAGAGAATGACTATAAACTGAACTCTCAGTCTCTGGGACACTGGCCTCTTTGTGCAAGAGGGACTCCCGATGCCCTGGCTGGGATATGGACAGCAACTTCAAAACCACATGTATTTCTGTGTTTTGCTAAGGTTTTTCTTAGTCTGGCAAAAATACACCTCATTCCTCTCTGTGCAGGGTGGTTTTCTTTGGGTTTTGCTGCAAATAATGATGGGAATGGGTGGGGTACACAGGCAGAAGCACAGAAGAATGTGATACCAGGATGCAGGATTGAGGCAACACTTCTAATCCTCTGCTGAGGCTACCCTCAGTATACCTGGGGAACCTCACAACAGTGCAAGGAGATGTTGCAAGGAAAGCATTCAAGTCTCTTTCCAGGGTCCGGTACATTGACTCCCACGAGCCACAATTCCCAGCAGTGTGACCAGTATGCATTTCCTCTGTGTTGTTTCACCTTAATGGTGTTGGGCTCCTGGCTCTTAGGAAGCAAAGTGTCTGAGCCAAACCTATTCCCATTTGGCTCTGTCCTTGTTCACTGCCCATCTCAGCCTTTTGGGTCTTGGGAGGACCCCTCTCGAAGACAAAGTGGTAAGCCAAGTCCTTCTCATTTGTGGTTTCAGTCTGATGCTTTTGGATGATTTCAGCCAAGCTGTATGGTGCCTTCTGCCTCTCAGTTTTCCCCTGCAGTTTCACTGGGACACAGATTCCCCGGGACACAGATTCCCCATGATTTCCACCCTAAGCACTTGTCATGTGCTAGGATGCACTACTGAGTGGTGAGTCATTCGAGTCCCATTTGTAAACTGTGATGGGACCCTGAGACAGAAATGCCGTCTCACAGCAAGGAAAGAGTTCTTTCTGTCTGTCCTAACAGCTGTGCTTCATGCTGTGTGGTTTAACAAACTGAGAACAGGCTGTGAGGTTGGATTACAAGAAGAAAGTGAAGTGTCCTGCGATCTGTTATTTGCTCTTGGATATGCGGGGGCTACTTGTTAAAGCAAAAGGATCAGGGAGTCAAGACTCCAAAGTTCGGTTCTGTTCCTATCCCTGACACTGACTTGCTGCAAGACCCTCTGTAAGTCCCTTCACCTCTCTGTGCTGTGTTCCCAATCACAAATTGAGGGTAGCAAGATTGAGTTACCCTGCAGAAAGGCTGTGAAGATTAAATCTTTGAAAAGCATCAGTCTCTCTGTAGTATAAGGATCTAGGGCTATAATTGTTGGGTGCAGAGGGAAAGTGTTCAGAGAGAAAACTAAGAACAATGGGACAAAATGAAGCAAAAGAAACTTGGAGCTAGCTAACATGGGAAATGCTGGATGTGCTCTCTCTTAGATTGGAATGATCTCTTTGGAGAAAGCCCCAAACTTTTGGGACCATTAAAGCTCAACTCATGCCTAGAGAAAATATGGTAAGGAAGCGAAATGCAGTAATTCTTTTATGAGAGTAAGAGAGAACCTGATTGTCTTACACTAGTTTCAAACTTTCTTTTTCAGAGGCCAGACAATGAAATAACCTAGAGTAGTATCCCCAGAAAGTGTGTATATGTGGCAGGGAAGGGCACAGACCCACTCAGCCACAATTAAGAAGGAATTAAAAGCAGACTTCTCTCTCCAAAGAGCATTGGATGCCGATTTCAGACCTTGTTCTGTGATTCCTAATGCTCTGAGCTTGACTGTGCCACCGCTTATAGCAGTTGTGCCACACTTTCTGGCATCATTCAGATTATCTTGTTTAGTCCCCTGAATGTTTGCTATGTGAAGAGAGCCCCTTGAAAGCGGAGAGTTCTCCCTGGCTCCCTTCAGGCACTATTCAAGAGGTTAAACCCATTTTCTGAGGCTCGGCACAGCCAGGTGGCTCATTGGGAAGCAGTATTAAAACCTTAATTTAAATGGAAATTGGGGGCCGTTCTTGAGAGGAACTGAAGGGCGACTAGTAGCCCTGAGAACAGCAGAGAGGAGAAGCTCATTGGAAAACTATATGTGGTGGCTGGGCCTCATCTCCCACCTGTCTCCTGGCAGGAAAGTGAATGATGCTCAGCTGGGAAAGCTTGTCCAGAAGGAACTAGGAGGTGAAGTCGCTAACCTACCACTGGAGTGATGGAGGAATACTCAAATATCAGCTGACAGCAGGAGGGGGCTGTCTCTATACCTCTCCCCCTTCAAGGATGGAGGGCTATTTGTTGTTCTTAAATCCCTGGGACCCTTCCCTAGGAAGGGACGGCTTCTGGATCCCTACCCCCAGTTCCTTTCTTCCACACGTGCAAACACGTTCTCCAGCCCCTGCCTGCTGCCAAAAGATGCTGGTCTCAGAACCTCTGGCACATCGTCCTCCCGCTCTCTGTTCCCCAGCTGGGCTTATGTATTTTTTCTGTTTATTCTGCCCGAAGCTCACACTGCGGTGATGAATAGCAAATGCCTGGGTGACATTTAGCGTGATGGGCTTGGTTACCGGGATACACAGGAGAGTGCCCAAAACTGCTGCTGCTCGGGAGGAGCTGCTCTGAAGTCTATCAGACACAAAGGCTCATGATTCATCTCTGTTCCCTGAAGTAAATGCCATAGGAAAGTCTCTTTTGCATTGCCTGTCTTCCAAGCCAATTGGGGAAACGAGGGCTACGGGGTGAGGGAGCTGGTCCTGACCCCAGCCTTCAGGGGGTGAGAGCGTACCTCCTGGCTGTCCAAGCTGACAAAGAGCTGAATGAACCAAAATGGCAACTTTCCTTCTGAAGGCAGGATAAGGTAGGTGATGGCTCTGCAGCCACAGAGGAACAGTTTAAACTGGCCATCACTGCCATCAGGGTTTTTAGCTCAAGTGGGGGAGACTTGTGCTACTGAACCCAAAGTCCAGGGTCAAGCCTCCATGATAATCCCAAACAGGTGGTTGTCTTGGACAGGCACAGTGTTTTTACGCACCCAAACCTAGCCCAGGAATCATTCATTAACTAAAACCACTGCCCAGCCACAGGCTACCAGGAAGGGAAAGCAGCCCCTTCCCATCTTACAGCTCTCTAGGATTAACCATGCATTGCTC
Source organism: Alligator sinensis (assembly GCF_000455745.1). NCBI lineage: Eukaryota > Metazoa > Chordata > Crocodylia > Alligatoridae > Alligator > Alligator sinensis. The sequence goes on from NW_005842345.1 coordinate 1,457,928, forward strand.
TGTGAATCACTGATAAAATTAGCAGGTAGCCTGGCTGTTGGGCAGAAAGAGATAGCTAGAGACTGCTGTTGCAGGAGATTTGAAATCCGCTGGGGTGAGTGGATAGACACAGAAGCAGAGCCTACTGCCATGCTTTCCCACCAGGGCTATGAGAGTGTGGTCAGGGACTCTGGGGCTGCAGGGAAAGATGTACCATCCTAATCATGAATGGGAGTAGTGAGAAAGGAAGCAGAACACAGCCTTGGAAGGGATGGGAACAAGGCAGAAACTGGGGAGGACATGGCTGACGTGCTTTTTCTGATCCGGCTTCTGGGGCTGGTCAGAAATCAGCCTATTTAGATCATCACTGCTCCCAAGCTGGTTTCCAAATTGGAGTCATTAGATGCAGGAGTCTCATCAGGCAGGGCAGGTGCAGGCAGGGGCTCGCCTCTAAGGAAAGCAAAGCCTCCGGAGGAATCAAGGAACTGGCAGAGGGTCTCTGGCCTCTTGAAAGAGCCTGACAGAGGCTCTTGCGAAATCACAGGCCCGGCTTATTCAATCTGTATGGTAATTGGAAGCAATCAACATGGTTGAGGGGGAGAGGCAGGAGAGATTAACTCTTAGATGCTTCAGGCCAAAATATAGACTAATATCTCATAGCTGGGGTGGGGAAGGAAGTATTTAGCATATTGGAGAGTAGACAGGGAATCTGCTGTGTTCCGGGTTTCTCTGGATGGCAGATGGGGTGTATGTGGAGACAAAGGATGGGAAGATGACGTCCCATGTGAGATATGCAGACCCTTGCATGAACCACGTCTCTCCCAACCTCCTCAGTCACTTTTCTTTTGCAACATTTTGTCCTCATCCAAGCAAAATAGTGAGAAACTGTCACTGAGCTCCCAGACAGATAAGGATGCATTTGGCTTAGGGCAGAACTTGGGTCTTTGTCCTTGTCCCCAGTCAGATACTGCCTGTGCTTCCTCCAGAACTCCCTTTGTAGCAGGGCAGTGATTCCCACCAGTGGGAAGGGAAAAGCCAGTCGCCAAGTTTGGGAAGCAGCAGTCCACGAAAAATAGCCTGTCAGCCTTAACTTGGATTTGGCAGACAACCCCAAATGCTCAGAGAAATGAAGGTGACAAATGTAGTTTCTAGCTGGGAAGCTACTGGCTGCTCAGAGCTGAGGAACTGAATGTGTGTGGGAGGGAGGAGAAGGGGGAAAGAGGATCGGAGGTGAGCAGGGTGCTCATCTGGGTCCATTTCTTACGAACAAGCCTCCGGATCATTAGAAGCTAAACGCAGCATGCACAGACCAGGGATAAATTACTATCCATAAAGGCAAGCATCCGAGAGAGAGACAAAATGCAAACTTCTAGTTGGACTTTGAATGAGACCTCAAACCTGGGAAACATCAAGACAGATCCACTGAGAGTGGGAGTTACTTCTCAATAAAAAAGTCAGCACCAGGACTGTAGTGGAATGTATGAGCTCTCTTCAGCAGAGTATCTGTGCTTTCAGTCCATTGTCTGATGCAGTAAAACCCTCATCCCTGACGTGGGTCCTTAGCTGTTACTGCAGAAGTAATAATGAGGTCATCATTAGGAACACTTCACTAACGGACTATCAGCTTATTGTGACCTTAACTCAATTCTTGTGTCTAGAAGGAGCCGTGTTTTAATCGGGTACCACAGTGTGCCATCTACTGTTCATCTCCGCTCACAGCTAGATTTTGCAAATGCCGGAAAGAGTTCCAGATTTCATAGGATTATTTCCCTGAGCTAGAGACTATGCCACAATGTGGCACAATGGCAGGGCTCAGCGGGGCAGTGATTAACAATCAAATGCATCTGGGTATAGACTTCCCTGCATTTTTTGCCAGGAGTAAAAATCCATCTGGCTCCTACATACACAGCCCATGGATGTATTCTTTTTTTCATCTTCACCTTCACCATCCACTGCTTGTCTCTAGCCATAAGGAGATCTTTCTTTTGCATCCTATATTTTTCTAAATTCTTTGGTCTTTTGCTCAACTCTCTAGTAGTCCTGCTCCAAATGCTTGTTTAGACGCTGGGGTTTTTTTGTTTGCTTGTTTGTTTTTTGTGCCCACCATCGGGAGTGTAGGATAGCTCCCATTTATTTAATTGAAAGACACACAGCAGCTCTGAAAATTGGCTCGGGTTTTCTTAAGCTGGCCACCCAAAAATGGAGGTGCTCAAAATCAGTGGCTGCTCATCTGCTTTGTTGCTAATTGCTCTGCCTCCATTTCTCCATCAACAACAAGAGACTGATTGCTGTCCCCCTCTATACAATCCTTTGAGATCCTTGGATGGCACAAACCGTATCCTATTTATTTTGCCGCTTGGAAAGTGAGTCAAATAACAGATGAATTGTCACCTGTGTGAGATGTTCTTGCCTTGAGGGACTTGCAACCTAACACACAGATCCTGTAAACTACTCTGCAGACATGTACCCCATGGACTGACCTTTAGGAGACTCACCCGGCATAGAATTAGTGCCAGGATCAGACCCTAAAAGTCTGGATGGGTGCAACGGTGAACACGTAGTTGAATGTGGTCATCACGGTAGAAATGCTTTGTGAAGCAATGCAAGTTTGAAGAAGTCTGTCTAGATTGCCTGAGACAGTGCTTCCAAATGTTAGAACTGTTAGCAGGTTAGAAGTAGAATTGTTTCCATAACCCAGATGTGATGGTGGACTATGTTCAAGTGCTCTTGTGCATTTCAAACCACAATCTCTCTCCTTATTTTGATGATACTCTTTTTTTGACCTGGGTGGCCCAAAGTTTAGGATCCTACAGGTGGCTGCAGGTGAGAGAAGAAGCTGGTGATGGAACTGGGTGTTTCTTTGATGCAGTCCTGCTTGTTCAGAGAAAGCGTGCTAGACCCTGTTTCCCTGAAAACAACAGCAGCCTGACAGCGAGAGGTTGCAATTCCAAGTCCCTTCTTCTCAGGACTTTGTTCCCAGTACAATCAGAACAAGCTATTAGGGTGGGAGCTTCTTTTCTGTCTTCTTCCCCCCTACCCCCCATTTTAAAGAAATGTTAGCTAGTAAAAACCCTCTGCCCAGAGATGCCTTGCACATTTCTCTGACTTGGACGATAGCACATGCCTGTGTTCGATTGGAGAGAGCTCTCGTTTCAGTTATCTGGCTCCACAAAGGAGATCCACTGTTTCTCACAACTCTGTGAATGAAGACTGGTGGCTGCACCACCCAGTTCCAGCACAGTTTAATCCAATCCTTACCAGTATCATGACAGATTAGCAAAATGGCAATAGGTGGAAAACCTGGTTGCTTGGCATTTTAAAAACCAACTGGTTCAATTCCGATTTTCAAACACCAGCAGCATGTGGGCCCTGCAGGTCTTGTAAAAGCTTTATACAGGGTGTTTAATTTCAGGGTCAGCTCTTGCATCCCTTTGAAGCACTGGCTGGGGGGTGTGATTGTTCGGTCAATGGCACTCAAGGCAGGGTGTCTGTGATGGTCCTTTAAGGGCCAAGATAGTCATTCTGGAATGAGGAAGGGTTCTAGGTCAGTTGACCAGAGGAAATCTCAGCAGCAGCTTCTTCAGCCTCAGGTAAGTTGCCCTGCAGGGGTCTTCCTTGTTTAGACAGGAAAGAAGAGCACACGGTGCCTTGGAGTCAAGCCAGACCGTGTAGAGCGATGCAGGACTAGCAATAGATGGGACCTGCTAAGTACTGAGCATGCATGTTCCCCTTGGCCTCAGGGGTTGCTTAGAAACCTCTGCACCTCTGAAAACCAAGCTGAAGCTGTGAAACCTGTGTTTAGGTGCTGCTTGTAATAAGCCCTCCCTTGTCCTCAATCACCAATTTAAAAGCCTCAGCCACTGGAGCCTCATTTGATCTTTAATTAAAGTCTTGAGCTGTCTTGGCTGGCAAAGTTTCACCAGTTCCTCAAATAACTACGTTTCGCAAGTTCATCATCTCAGCCCTTTGAGGTTGTAAAAGCACTGCAGAACAATGATTTTGGGTGTGACTTATTAAAAAAAAAAATAGAACAACTTCCAGGTGGACAGTGATTGTTAGGGGGGAGCATATTAGAAAGGGAAGGGATGACTTCACCAGAAGGCAAGGAAATACCCTCTTGCATTCAAGTACTGTGTCACACTCGGAAGAGTTCAGCACAGAGGGAAAGGGAGGAGGACTAAGAGGAAACACAGCATCCTCAGAAGCAGACAAGGCTTTAAAGAGGCCTAAAGGCCAAAATACTTAGAGGAGCCTCTGGCATGGTATGGTGACTGCCTGTTACTGATTTCTGTGGCAGTACATCTCCATGCATTACTTTTTTCTGGTTCTGCAGTCTGCGCCCCATCCTGCTGTGCTGCACGTTGTGGGTGTGGGTGGAAGCCACTGAGCACGTACAAATTCACAAACTGTTTGTAAGCCTATATGGCGTGATTCTTTCCAGTCTGATTCTCCGACGGGTGTCACAGGGGGACAGGAGGTGATAGGCTGGTAAATGATGCAACCCTGAGAGTGGCTTACAAAGCTTTCATTGAGGAAGAGATGTTCACAGACTTCTAAGGAAAACTATTTGCATAGAGCGATGTTCCCCTGGAAGCAGCTGACTCTGCATCAGACGGAGTTTTTGGGCAAGGGAGTGACTACCCAGCTTGACTTCTCCTTGCTGACTCGTGGGGTTGCAGGACCAGGCCTGCAAAGCCTGACTTGCCCCAGTCCTATTCTGAGAGGCGGTGCTCAGACTCCAGCTCAAAGCCAAGGAGGGAGAGAGTGGTGCTTGGGACTGGAGAAACACAATGCAGTGGAGGAGCTGGCAGCATTGCTCTGGGCCCGTGACCGCAGAATAATTCTCCTTGCAGACCGCTGGAGCAAATCACGATACAGCACAGCATGCGCACAACGCAAGCATGCTACGGCGCAGTGCTCAAGTAGCTCCTGTGCTGGACATCCAACCTGTCCCTTGGGGAGTACCTCTAGAGGAGGCAGAGGGAAGCTGGGGGGAGGAGAAGGTGTTGGGAGGAGCAGCCCCTAAACTCCTCCAAACTAGGCCAAGCTTCTCCTCCGTCCAGTTGCAGTGTCACCCTGCAGATCCCCCTGGCCCAGCATGCTCATAGCGAGGGCACCTCTGGGGTAGGGTTGCCAACTCCAAGGCTTCCTGGGACACGCAGCACACACATGCCTGTGTGCTTGCGTGTATCAGTTACGGATTACGGTGCATCGACTTCACGGCAGGAAAGCAAGTGCATTTTAAACCCCCCCTGCGTAAATCGGATTCAACAGGCGGAGGTTTGCAAGGCCAGAGCTTTGCCTGGGAGCATCTAGCTGGGAACGATCCTGCTTTGAGCAAGGGGTTGGACGAGACTCCCACCCTCATTTCTATGGGCTAATGCTTATGCTAATGGATGCCCCCTCGTTGATCTTTCAGCCCCTCCTGGAGGTTTCTAGCGGGCTGTGCGTGCCTCTGGGCTTGTGCTGCCCCAGCAGGGTCGGGTTTGCAAGCTGCGGGCCGGGCTGGCCATGCTTCCCCCGCACCGCGGGGCGGCGCAGGCTGCTGCCGGCTCGGTGCGGCGCAGCT
>NW_005842345.1:1463536-1522438 GCF_000455745.1 Alligator sinensis
AGGGGGGTGCGGGTGCGGGTCGGGGCCGTGGGGTGGCAGGAGTCGCCACGTGCGCCCCCGCAGGGCCCTGCCCGCCGCCGCCCTGGCGCTGCACTGCCTGGACGGGGTCTTCCTCTCCCCCAGCGAGAATGACTTCGTGAGCCGGGTGGCCGAGGAGCTGGAGCTCTTCCTGCTGCACAACCAGCACGAGAGGTAAGCGGCTTGGCCGGGCCCTTGCAGGGCGAGGGAGGGTGGGCAGCGGGCAAGCAGGCGCTGCTTGGGCCTCTGCAGGGGAAAGGGCCGGGCTCTCTTGTGGGCGCTTACACGGGCACGAAAATGGTGAAAATAATCATCGTTATCATCGTTATCGCCGGCCAAGCGGGGCCCGAGACAAAAAGTTTGCTCGCCGAGTCTGCGGTGGCCGCCTCCACGCTGCTGCTGTGGCTCCTTTTCTTTTTTCAGGGTCCTGCTGTTCCCGCCCTTGTCCAGCCGCCTCCGGTACCTGATCCACAGGACCGCGGACAATGTCGACTTGTTAAGCAGCTTCTCTGTTGGGGAAGGCTGGAAGAGGAGGACGGTTATCTGTCACTCGGCCATACGGTATAATAGCCCTTAGATCCGCCGTTCCCTTCTGTTTGGGGCTCCAGACCCTGCTTTGGGGCAAGCCCAGGCCCTAGGAGTTGCAGTCCTGCTTTTGAGTGTAGTTGTCCCAAGTTTGGGATTCTTGCTCTAATAGTGATGTCCCAGGTTGGGTTTGTTCACAGCCATCCTCACATGGGTGCTTCCCATCCTGCAGCTGAGGCAGCGGCAGACCCTTGCCAAGCGACTTGTCGAAGGTCGTGCAGCAGATCAGCTGCAAACAAAATGTAGGAGTCCTGCCTGCTCTGCAAGGCTGCCATTCCTCCCGCCCTGCCCGGTACCCAAGTGATGACATGCAATATGACTGGAATCCAGAACCGCGGGTAACTTCACACCTTGGGATTCAAGTTAGACCTTGGCCTGTGTCAAAGTAGAAACCACGATGACTACCAAATGCTGTAGTAGTGACTACACCCCAAAACAAAGTCAGGACGCCTGGGATCTGCACCCAGATTTGGGAGTGCCATCTGCCTGACGGAGCAATGGGGTAGAAGAGGGGACTTCCAACTTCCACTTCTATCCCTGTCTTTCTTCCCTTGGTAATCTTAATCTAATGTTGGCCCAGCTAAAAGGAGAATATCAATTTTTGCAACACAAATAATAATGCATTTAACAAACACCTGTTTGTTACTAACATCTTGCTCATTTTTCATTTGCTGCTTAAGTTTTGGCATCTACACAAGTATAATACAAACAGATAAAGTACACCATTTTACCAGCTGACCTTAACTATGCTGACAACATTAACTATTGGATCCAATAATAAACAAATAGGTTAACACTTAGTGATCTATGTTTTAAAACAGCAGCATCTGTTTATACAACCCTGGTTGGCCTCAGCTGTTATTCTTATTTAGGTACAGAGACCTCACCAGAAGGAAAAATAGGCCAAGGAAAGAAATGTGAGGAAATGGAGGAGAAAAGAGAGAAGATACTTAAAAAAGGAACCAAAAGGAAAGATCTGGAGATGATAGTGTGGAGAGCAGGGGAAGGAGATTATTAAATGTTAGGAGGGCATTAGCCTGTGTCCTGAAAGGCATCCCATATGTAGAAATCTTTCCTGGGCATTTTTATTACAGCACATCTGCTGCCATGTTGTTGTTGCAGTGTTCAATTTTGGGGCACTTTTGTGCTTCCATTTCCAGAACGCTCATCTCTGAGTAGTCAATACTGTTCTGTGAGCCAAAGCTTTTCTTTTTAAATTCAGCTTCCACACACTATTTATCAGGCTCCAATTACATGGCTAGCTCAATATAATTCACTGTCATTTGGCATGAACAATATATTCAGTGCAATTTTGCCCCCTCACTCTTAATCATGTAAAGCATTAGATGTAAATTCACTTTGCTTTTTAGCAAATTCATGTTTGCTGTGTGGGTCTTCTCTAAGTGGAAAATAATCAGCAGAGTGGCTTTAACAACTGTCTGTAGTTGCTTTCATTTTCATTTACTCACTTCTGCTATGCTAGGGTTATAAATATTTCCCTGGAGCACTTGTATGCATTCCCATTGAGATTTTAAACAGCAGTTGGGACATTTCTCTTTATCTTAGTGTTTTCTGAAACTGGTTTTTTTTAAGGTAATAATTCTTTTTTCAAATTTGCATTGACAAATGCCTTTGAAAGGGTCCATTTTAACTGCCTTAAGGAGTCCTTAACAATGACGCTGAAGTGAAGCCAAAGTGCGTGTGATATCCCTTTTAGCTGGCCCGACATGATTCTAGATAGAGAAAAGAAGCTTTATAATGTTGGAGCAGCAGGATGAACATTGGCTCTAAAAGACATTTTTGTTGCATCAAAAAATTAGGTTTTTCCCTACCATTTTTTTAAAGGGTCAAAAATTGCAATTCCCAATCCAATGTAAATTGAGATTAGTATCCCTTTCAGGACTATGGAAAGTGTAGATGAAGCGTAGCAAAACAGCATGCTGAGTTTTGCTGGCTGATACCTGAAGCTGCTGTTGTGTTGCCCTGCAGAAAAATGAAGGGCTTTGTCTGTTCCTCAGGGTTTTGAGGCTTTTATGAACAGCTCTTGATGATGAAGATCCCACAGACGGTTCAATTCAGCTCCTGGACACATACAATATAGCCAGATTACAGAATGAATGTCCCTTCCCTTCTTTTTCTGTCTGATTCTTGTGCTGCTTTGCCACCTGGTCCAATCTCCTATTGTTTGATTCTGCCTTCTCCACCTGTATTTACTGCCTGATCACTCCCCTCTTCCTGCTGCTGCTCCCCTGGAAATGCTGTCTGGTTGTTCTCAGACCTTTCCCCTCTACATCTCAAGACAACCCTCTCCTGCTTCTTTCAAGACTGTTACAGTTTCCTCCTGTTCCTCTAGAGTTGAATCTACCAGGATGGCTGTTCCCTGCCAGCAGCTGCTTTCACAGACCTCTATGTGCCCCTGCAGTGGGGAGCTTTTGAGTCCTGTGGAAGCAACAGGAGAGGGCAGGTCAGAGCCAGATGTTATCAGCTAGCTCCCTGCAGGTCACCGGCAAGTGCTGCTGGTTACAAAGGATGCATGCATGCAATACATTCTGGTCTGTGAGGCATGCCTCCTTGCAGTCAGAGAGGGGAGCTAATTCTGCTGCAGCTAATGTGGAGCACTGTAACGCATCTTGTTTCTGCCTTCTGTTTTGGTGGTAGGTTGCCCGATGAGGCTGGCGATCAAAATGGCTCTTGCAGCAACACATCAAGATCACACCGCCCTCTCCAGTCAAGAGGCAGGGGAGGCCGGGCCGCAGGGCTGCGCCACACAGAAATGCTTGCTGATGGCTCTAGAACCAACCGAGGAACTGGCAGGACCAGGAGGCAGCCCCGGAGGAAGCCAGATAAAGCTCTGTATGTCCCTAGAGCAATGCGCAAGAAACAGGAGGAATGGAAAGATGAAGCACTGGCAGCACCTGCATCTGAGCCAGGAGCTGAGGTGCAAGAGGAGGGGAACTGCCTTGAAAGCACACCTGAACAGGCCCCTGATGAGCTAGCAAGCTGTGAAAGCATCATAGGTCCCAGCCAGGAAGTGGACATTATCCCTCCAGCACCTGACGAGAAACTGTCTGAAGTCCAGGTGCCTTGCGAGATGCTTGAAGAGCAAGCAGTGAGTGAAATCAGGAATGAGGAAGGTAGCAAGTGTCCAGTGAATTGTTTGGACACCTCTGTAATGGAGCATATTAAGAACTTAGCAGTCCTGGAAGGTCAGGAGAACAGCTCTGCAAGTACCACTATACTGGAGTGCAGCAAAAAGCTATGCCAACCAGAAGATCAAGATAGAGACACTGTGGACTCCAGTGTATCAGGGTATAGCAAAAATGCAGTCCTATCAGGAAGCCAAACTAAAGATTGTACTGTAACAGAGGGCAGCAAAACCTCCTCAGTACTGGAAAACCAGGATCATGGTGCCACTATATTGGACAGTGAAAATTTACCCCTGCTGGCAGATCCTAATAAGGACTGTGTGGAGGCCACCATGCTGGGTCACAACAAGAACTTGTCTGAATTGGAAGACCAGGATAAAGATTGTACAGGTGCTGCCACATTGGAATATAGCCAGCACTTAGGCCTTCTGGAAGATCAGGTGGATGCCTCTGTACCAGAGCATGGTGAAAACCCATCAGTATTTGATGAACAGGATAAGTCCTCCATGGATAATTCTGAACCAGATCATGGCAAAAAGGAACCCTTGCCAGAAAAGCAGGCTAAGAACTGTACAGTCTTGGCTGGCACGCTATGGGCTGGATTGGAACTGTCTGCCGGAGATAAAAGCATGACAAATTCAACAGTCAGTGAGCAGGAAGAGTGCTGTTTGGAGGATGAGTGCAGTGCTGAGCTCTTGGAAGAGGTAAGTTTCACCATAATCATTTCCTCAAAACTGTTCCCCAGAGGCAGTCATGAGTAGAGCCTGGGCTCCAAGTTAGCCAGGTGGGTGGGATTTCAGTAGTCCTAACAAAAGAAAGGAAGAGCATGTCTGACAGCTCTTTTGTGATACGGACTTCTACCGAGCCCTTTCAGTGGGGACAGTGGCCTGAGGAGGCTTGTCCATGAAGCTGTTCAAGTGCTGCCCAGGGTCACATAGATTCCCATCTACTGAACATTTTCTGAATTACATTGTTGGATCTTGCTCCACTTCCTAGCAGCCAGGAGTGTGAACCCAAGCCTGTAACTCCCCACAACTTAATTGGCATTTTCAGGGCAAGAATTGAATGGACCTCAGGAGCTCAGCTGAGCCCTGGGTCAAGCCTTCCAAAGCAAGGTTGCAGTTCATTGGCAGCAGTGTGCATGGGAGGGAAATTGGTGCCCCTCCTGTGGCCACGCACGGAGCCTGTCACACTAGTCCTGAGCACCTTATCTTTGTTCCTCTTTCTGGAGTGCTGAAGCACCTCCTTAATGCAGTTATCTTTGCCATACAGGCTGTGAAGTAGGGAGGTGTTATTCTCACGTTTTGCAGGTGAGAGGCTGAGAGACTTCCCCAAGGTGTTGGGGGGCTGGGGGGGGAACTGGCCCAGGTGTCCAAATTAGCATCCTAATTTGCAAGCCTGATCTGTGGGTTGGAATGCTGCTTTTCAAGAGCCCCCAAATAGCTTTGCTCCTAGACTTTGGCAGTGCTTAAAAATGCACCCTCACATGTAACACTGTCCTCCCCTCAGATTGCAGCATACTTAACAGTGAAAAACATCAGCATTGAGAAGATCCAGTTTGATTACTCTAGCTATGGTGATGCACAGATCAATGAGGGAGACTTTGGTCACGTGATAGAGATCTACGACTTCTTGCCATCTCTGAAAACAGAGCATCTGATGGAAGCATTTTCTGAGTTCCAGTAAGTACATGCCCAAGGGTAAGGCTGTGGAGGCAGGTTGTGCCAACCTAAATACTCCAGCTGACATTGCTGGAGCTCCGTGCCTGAGCAGAGTGAGCAGTGCTTGGCTTTTTAAAATACTAACATTATATGTGCAGAGCCCAGTAACAGACTCTAATGATGTTGCACTGAGTTTTAGCTCTGGCTGCATGATTAAGGCTTTTGTGGAAGACTTTAATCCAGTGGAATCCTTTTTTTTTCTCTGCAAGTGATGCCTGGCTTTGAGAGAGAAATTCTCTGGTGTTTGTAAGTCTGAGCATGCAGGCACCCTCATGCACACTTTACTGATGAGAGTATGAGTGTCTCCAGTGAGGTTGTAAGTTATCAAGGTGTTCATGTAGCCCTCATCGTTGTGGGAGCTCAGTGTCCCAAGTAAAGTTGCCCACATATATAACTGTACACAAAATCTAGCCCTTTTCTTTGTGATGGCATATCATTTGAAATATAGAGCAAGGAGACAGCAATCCATTGGTATTCCCATAAGGAATGCACTGCTTATAGTGAAAGAACAAAATTCATCTCCACTTCCGGTTTAAACCTGAGACAGCAGCAACTTTTAATACCCCGTTGTCCACTCTGCAAACATGCGTTCCCAAACACCAATTCATATGCTTCCTTAATATACCTTATGGATTGATATAAACTCTGTCTGTCACAGTGTGTGTATAGCTGAATTCTAAGACTAGGGAAGAAGCAGCATGTTTTTAGGTGCATGTTGTATATTGACTTGATACCTTTCATTCCCAACAGTCAACCTGGGATGAAAACTACCAGTAACGTTGTTACAGGGAAAACAGTTCTTTCCTGTGCTTCAGGAAAATCTTTGAAATCCTACTATCAAGTTTTAAAAAAATATGGAAACACTTTTAAAATATTTTCTTGTGATTAAATGCTCTCCACATCAGGTTTTGTACCTCAGTTACTCTTGCACTTCCTAAACTTAAGTCTACACAAGCATTCGAATCATGCCATAATGTTTGTAAAGGTTTCCATGAGTTTCTGCTTACCAAGCTCTCCTTTTATCTTTTTCCTTTCTTTTTTCAAGTGAAAGTGGTTTCAAAATTCAGTGGGTTGATGATACGCACGCTCTGGGTATCTTCTCCAGTCTGGCAGCAGGTATGGTGACTTCTTTATGCCAGTAAAAACAGTCTTGTTTGGATTTAGTCAGTAAAGCACAGTAAGAGGTTCTGGAGCCTTAGACGTTTACTTACCCTAGAACATGAAATCCACTTAGTATCGCTGGATTCCCATTAGAAAAAAAACTATGACGTCCTATTCCTGCCAAAAAGTAGACAATTTAAGATGCAGGTCCATGGAGTCCTATTTAGATTTAAAACCAATCACACATCCCTTATTCCTACTGGCAGTTGTAAAGAAGCCTATTTCCCAAGGGGGTACAGAGCTCTTTGTAGTTTACCACCAGCCAGATAAACCCTTTGGAGGTGGAAGGCTTTTTTCTCCCAGCCCTGTTAGGTCCTGCTCCCTTCATGAAGGAGCCTGCTGTAATGCACATTAATGCAACCTCTGGTGCATGCTGGTTCATTCCTGCAGAGAGTCCAAGCAGTTGCAGACTTTACTTTCAATTCTTCCCTTTCTCCCCAATCTTAGACTTGAAACATTTAAAAAATACAGCTCAACTTCCCACTCACGACTCTAGAATGACTTATTATTCATGTCCTTCAGTTGTTGTTGTATAGAAACTCTGGCTTGGGTAATAATCAGGACATGGGAGTGCTGGTATAAGGAGCAAGTGTTTTAAATCATCATTCTTTTCTAGGAATGAATTTGTACTGCCAGCTTAGGTTATCCTTGCAACTAACAAAATTCCAACAAATCCACAACACTTGTGAATCTCAATGGCCATCATTAATACTGCAGTATCTAGGTCAAATGCAAAATACTTTGGCCAAGTGATTCTTGCACTGAAACACTACCCTATGCTACAGATCAGGACCTAGCTTAGAGGAGTTTGTTTTCTGATCCTGTGTGGATTCAAAAAGTCTGCAGCCAATGTCTTGGGACACAACTGTATACTCTTAAACCCTCCCCAAAACTTCTGTTGAGTTCAGTGGGAGTCTTGCAGGCACAAGGAATGCAAGCTTCAACACTTGGGTGAAAAGACTAAATTGTGCTGCTCCACTAAAAAATCTTGACTCAGATCATCAGATGGCATGAAATGGTGCAACTCCATTGATTTCAGTGGTATTATACCCAGGGGGGGAACCTGGTCTGTGTCTGAACTTTATGATGAGGGTTTCCAAAATGCAGCCTGCTAACACTGTTGATCTGTTCTCTTTGAAGCATCTCAGGCCCTGGGACAGAGTTATGCCACTTTAAAGATCCGACCGTTGATCCACGGGACAAGACAGTCTAAAATCAAGGCACTTCAGCGACCAAGTATGCAATCCCTTATTTATTCCTTGTTTGGCATGTTACTGATCCCGAAGGGAGGGTAGGGGGACTAATTTTATTGGAATTAAAACTTGTACTGCTTTAAGAACAACACTTTGATCCTTTCAGTCTTATCAATGCACTGCTGCAGGAGACTTAGCTTAGCTATTGTGCCAATGCACTGCTGCAGTAGATTTCGCTTAGCCTCATGCATCAGTAGGAAAATAGTTACCATAATTCTGCACTTGGAACATTTCTGGGCGTGAAGATCCTGAAGCCAGAGAATCTTGATAAGGGCCTAATTTTTCTGTGCTACTTGGTTGTCTTGTGCTTAACACAAATGAAACTAGCATACAGGAACAAGGTCTGCTTTCACCATTACCGAGCTTGCATACATAATTTCCTTGAATTGTGCTAAACAATTAAATTTTATAGATAAAATGAAACCAATGGCAGTTGTACTTTGGTTGGCATAATTTTATTTTTCAGTATCAGATGAAGATAAAACTGTTACTTAAGCTTAGCCATTCATATTTAGTAACATTTAGTTCATTTTATTACCTTATTTTAAAATCATACTGCAATCACTTGTCTCCCACAATAAAGTTTAAAGGTCATGAATCTTGTAGCAAGAGAGAATACTGAACATACAAGCATACTCTTACTCATAGGGTACATTGCAGTCAAACAAAAAGTGTCAATATTAACCATTTAAAGGGACTCTCTCACTTTTAGTATTTCCTGAGTTACTAACATTGCTAGAATATTTAAGAGAATGGGATTTGCTTTCCAACCTTGTTCAGCTAGCTTGATGAAAGGACTAGTCCAGTCTCACTTCCTCAATCTCCTGCACTAGGCTAATGCTGCAATATTTGGGTTGCAAACACTGCAGAGGAGTCCTGAAATTAGAACAAAGATGTATTTAATTAAAATCACATGCTTTCCCCCCAAAACTTCCACTTGAATTAGCTCACCCTGTCCCCCTGAAGACTGGTTGAGAGTGATAGGCAATTTATTTTCCAAACTTTGAATCCTCTGAGCCTTTTTTTTTTTTTTTTTAATATTTTATTTTTTTAAGCTGTCAGGCTGCCCTTGGTTGTTGGGGGGAAAAAATGTCTTCTCAAAATCTAAGCAAAGCTCCATAAAAAACTGGATAAATTAAATTTGTAGATAGTTACTTTTAAAAGATCACATTTTTCCAGCTCCTTTGCATGTGAAACCAAGACTTCTTCGGTTGGCAGTTTTGAATAGGTCAGATTTTGGCACTTGTTTCTTAAATAAATAATTTGATCTTTCAAAAGCTTTTAATAAGTGAGGTGATGACTAGTAACTGTTGGCACATGACCTCTTAAAACCGTCCATATACCTCTCCATTAAAAATGTGCAGTAAAAGCTGAAGTATTCTACTTTTCCACTCTGCCACTTGCTGGGGGTTTATAGTGATACTTTTAGTGCATTTCAAATAAGATCTGTTTCTACATGGGTAGAAAACTGGATGACACCATAGCTTTTTGTTGATAGTATTGGTAAAATTTAGCAATTCAGATGCTGAGTGATTATTAAGCTACTTTCAAAAGAGAACCTTTAAGATTAGCAATCACTGCAGCAGAGAGCTGGAGTTTTCCCTGTTTGAATGTAGTCTTTTGTACTACCATGGTGCCTTCCATCTGTCAACCGACAGCATTCTACAGACACTAATGAAGTTAGCCTCCCAACAGCCCAAGGAGGCAAGTCTTTGTTACAGGAGGTATTTGAGGCACAGAGGTAAAGTGACTGGCTTATAAATCACACAGCAAGTCAGTGGAAGAGCTGGGAGTAGAATTAAGCCTTCCTGGCTCCCAGCTCTGTAATTTATCTATGAAAATATTCCTGAAATAGCAGGATTTAATTCTCCTTCCTTGCTAACCATTTCATTTCTGAACCATTTTATTTAGAGCTTCTTCAGCTTGCTAAAGAGAGACCCCAGACAGACACAGCAGTGGCTAGAAGGCTGGTGACAAGGGCATTGGGACTACAGCACAAGAAGCAGCGGGTCCCTGGCAGTGCAGTGTTACAGCCAGAGAACGTGGACCAGGAAGAGTGAGCCAGATGAGCGCGTCTCTGCTATTAAACTGCATGCAGAACAGTGGGTTGTCATTAGGACATTCTTCTGTGGGTTAGTGTGGGGTTTTCTTTCTAAGTTGGCAAGGGAAAAGTTTACTATTGTTGAGATATCCAACTCCCTCGTTGCACGCTGGGAACAAGGCCTTTTAGCATTTTCAACATGCTACAGCAATATGGGCACAAGGGCCACCACAGCTCTTCATCATGAAGAGCATCTTATCCTGTCCCACAGCAGCCTCCCAAAACAGCTCTTACCCATTTGGCCTTGATTGTCAACACACTTATCATGCGGCTGGGCCCCTTGCGTGAGCAGAGCAGAGATTGCCCAAGCCTCCCAGAGGTGGTCTGCACTGAATCCATCCTTAACTCAGGCCAGGGGATCTCTGGCCACTAAGTTAGTTCTACACATGTAAAACAACAGTAAGAGCTGCTCTGGAAAGAAGATGAAGTGGGAAAGGTGGAATGTCTTTGGCCAAAACTTGACCTTAAGCAAAAGACAGAGCAACACATTTGCAGGAGTTGGTATCTATTTAATGTTTACTTCATTTGTAAAGCTGTTTTTTCCCTTTGTTTAAAATAAAGTTATACCACAAAACTGATGAGCAGCAAATGCATGGCGAACCTTTGGTTTTTATATAAATACAGTGTATTTAACCAGCACGATCAGGTTTGTGGTGTCGCAGTATTTCAAGGAGAGTTCTTTTCTACCGATTAAGGAAAAAGTCAGAACTTGACATTGTGCTTTTATTGTTGTAGAGCCTGATCCTGAGACTCTCCCCCCACCCCTCGTTGCATTCAGAATGGAGGGTGCTTGACATCCTCCGGCTTCAGGCCTTCAGTAAACAGTCTCACCCTTCCCCCTGATACGGCTTGGAGTTTTCCAAGTTCCAGTAGGCTAAAACCTTTGTTCAATGCCAGTATACAGGCACTGGATGAGTATTACAAGCACCTCTGACAGGCAATAACCAATGATGGAACTGCCATCCTTTAACCCTCACAACACCCCTGTGAGGTAGGTTACAGAGAGCAAACGTTAGGTTAAAAGGGACACAGCCAACAGCAATCACATAACAGACTGAAACCATTTAATCTGTTGTTACACACTTAAGGCAAGTCTAGCATTCAACAGCCATATTGGTTGAGTCAAATTCACAGTTTCCTGTTCATGTGGGTCCTTTTTTTCCTTTTTTCTTTTTTAAACACACACAAACGGAGGGAGAATTAAGGCCACAATAGTGTCATGGTGCCACAGGACCTGGTGCAATACCTGTATTTAAAGATGAAGGACTTCAAGCCATTGGTGTCTCTACACGATTTCCCTGAAGTCCAAGCCAGTGGGAGTAAAACCCAAAGATCCTGACACACAGTCCTTTGCTCTACCCACACAGTGGAGAGGAGACAGAATTCAGCGAAAATACACATACATTGCATATAAAGCATTCTTCTGCCCAAAACAGATTTTTATTTCAAGTAGGTGTGTGTCTGCAAACACTGTTCTGCCTCAAACAAACAGAGGAGTACAGTTAGCACCAATATGCAGTTATGGAAGTGTAAAAGTTATCAACTTATACAGGTGGTCTGACATAGCATGTGGTCCAGATCTGTGACAAAAAAGGCCAATAAGTTATCATTGCAAAGTATATTGGTGTCGCACTTTAACATCTTTTACAGAAAAGGCACCAATTTAATATCCAGCTTAAAGGTGCTGGAAGGAAATATACAGCTGCACATAGGATTTACTGGGTGAATTAACTTGCTGTGGAAAATAAATATATTCTAGTGGACTCCTGCCACAAGGAGGCATACGAGATTTCATGAATGAGTTGTTGCTTGGTCGAGGTCTGGTAATCTCAGCACTGTGTAAGTACACAGTGCTGAGAGGGCCTGCTTTAGATGTTAAGAAGATTGCGATGCAAGTAGAGTGTTTGGATCTAAAAATTGTGTCACAGTATTACATTACGCTTTCTCCCCTCTTCTCAGAAAGGCTGCTCCAGTTTCTCTCTTAGACATACCAGCCACTTCCTTGCTAAACTGGGTATTTGCATGGCATTATTTCCAAGAAGCTATATCACAAATGTAGGTTTTTGCATTAGGGGCATGCTCAGACTTGACTTAAAGCTAAAACATTGCGAGAAGGGGATAAGGCAGCCAAGGTTGAAGTGCATTTAAAAGCGGAATACAGAAATGCATTCCTATTATCATCACCCAAATGCAACCACCATACCCATACTCTACTAACTGCAGCCTAGAAGGTTTGCAAGAGAGGAAGGGAGCTCTAGTGAAAGGTAAGACTGGACGGATAGATGGATATGCAGCCCAATTTTTAGGGGAGTAGGGCCTAGTAGAATTACAGCCTGGTCCAAAATCAGAACATTAAGGATGAGGACTACAGAGTTAGCTCCTTATTGTGCTGAGCACCTGGAATAAGTATGGAGGGCATCACTGAAAATAACTTACACAGCTAACTTAAGTTCATGATTGCTTGCTTGATTCTTTTTCTGTGCAGTGGTTAGGGAAGTCACTGAGAGGCATCCCTGCTTCCTTAAATAGAGTGGGGGGCGAGGCAAGGCTGTTCTATCGAGTGGACACCCGATTATTTGTCAGTCCGCTGAAATGATCAAACTTCTCTTCTGTTTCTTCGCTGAAGGAGCCACCTGTGGAGGCCAGGGAGACAACACTGCAGTCAGAAAAGACTACCTAAATTATGTGCATTACACATGGATGCTGAATGCATCAGGCCACTGAAATATTAGGGTTATGTAGTGTGCAATTGCTTCTGTAGTGATGCTGTGACAACACAATCTACCTTTCTAGCATCTTTCTTCTGATAATGGAGAGCTTGAAGCATCAGAAATGGTACAGATAGGAAAGCTGAAACATTAGGTAGTAAAGTGATTCTGCCCAGGGCAGTACAGCTCTGCCTGACTGTCACAGCTTGGACCCAGAGAATTCTGTCAGTGAAATTATGGATTTCACTGACAACCCCTTCTTTACCATGTTTTTGTAAACTTTAAAGGCCCCATGTTTTGAATGTTTATGAGGGTGACTAGACCTTGCTTTCTAGCTTATTTTTCATTCAGTTGATCTCTACATCATGGAGGCAGGAACTATATGTATGTGGCATGTTTCATCTGAGAATCATTAACTGCCCTAAGGAGATTTCATCTAACATTTTCCCTTGGATCCATAACTCAGCCCTTGCACGCAGCTGGAAACTGCAACTGCTTCTAAGTAAATGACTTGTCAGTAAGACACGGTGAGCGAGCATTAATGAAGCCCAGGAATCCTGACTGCCAGTACCTGCTCTAACCTGCAGCAAATGCTTCAAGTGATATAGCTGTGCTTCAGAAAGATCAGCTCACACTACAACATCCCCCTGCTCACCTATATGGCAGTTATACATCCAGATGCGCTGACCGTCATATCGGCTCCTGCATTTCATCACATTGTTTGAATAATCAGATTCTGCAACTTCAAAGTTTGGGTTGATGACCACCTGAGAAAAGATTAAAGTTATCATGGTCAATTAATGATGTGCAGTGGCCTGGAAATGACATAAAAGAATTAGCTAAAGCTGGTTAGAAAACAAAAGAATGAAGAATATTTTTTAAAACATGTTCCTTGCTCTGGCTGACACTACAAGAGACTTCCTTAGAGGACACAAAAGAAAGAAGGCAAGGTTCTCTCTTTAAACTGAAGTAAGGTGTACAGTGGAGACTTTCCTTCTATTCAGTTGCAATATATCTCTGTAAGTTAGTAGTGCTGTCTCTACCCCAGTACTTGCCAACACTGGAAAAGAATATTTATGCTTGTGGCATGGTTAGGCATACCAATCTATCTTTAAGGACAGCTGGGAAATGGCAGTGAGGGTGCTGTGGCATGGATTGAATGCAGGCCGGATGCACCTGCTGAGGATATACTTGCTAGGTATATACTGATGTGACCAAAACCTGTATTGCTACATCCTCATTTCTAGCTTTGTTCTTGCTAGTGAGATAACAGTAGCTCAAGTGGATATATCTACCACGGAAGACAATACCTTCCCTTGCAGCACAAACGTACTCTCCAGAAACTTCCCAGCTCAAGAAAGAACTAAATGTATTTAACTGGACAGCAGGGAAGACATTAAAAATCCCCCCCTCTCTCAAAACTGACACAGAATTTAGAATTGAATGGATTCTTCCTGCACCTACCATTTGGAGGGTGACCAGGGTCCTACATTCGATTCTTCGCACTGCATTGTGAGGTGAAAACAAGGCATAAGAAGGATGCAATGCTTTCACTAAATTTAAAGAAGAGATAAGGCATGCTTCTCATCTCATGGGTTCTAAAATACTTTGGTTTCTCAGTTGTGGTCCCAAAACCACTTAAGGACATTCCATACAGATCAGCAATAACTATTTGGTGCAGGATATATATATATAATTTTAAGAAAATTAAATTTACGGTAGAAGCCAGCTGCACGTGGTCTGTAGGTTCCTTAAAGTGGTGCTTTGGAGTTTATTTTGGTGGCCTGTGGGAACTACATCCTCCAATGACAACCTACTGTTCTATTCAGCAGTGTGCATTTATACCAGTTACCTGTGTCCTATGAATACCTTCAACAACCTCAGAAAAATTAGGTAGTTCTCAAAATGCTGCTCAGGCAAATGATTGGGCTGTTTTTCATGATCTGTCTGCAGTTCTGGTCTCACTGTCTTCAATGTATTCTGATATATGCCTATCCATCTATAGAAGAGAACTAGTTTGTTGCCGACTCCCAGTAGATAAGAAACATCAGCAGCTTGCTTCCCAGCTCTCCCTGTACCTGGAAGAGGTAATCTCCTGGTGGAGTATCAGTAATATCAATCCACTGGCAGTCAATATCATGGCGATACACATCCCAACATCCAACTGAGATCCCTTGTTCACCAAAATTGGCACATTCATACTGTTTCTGCACATCTGAAAAAGAAAGAAATATAACTGCTAAGTAACATCAGAAAAAACAGAGTCTGCTCTGGATTTGAGAGGCACTTAAACTTGGCTGAAAGAGGCAATAAAATGCATCCCTTAAGGGCATCAGTAAAGGTATTGCCAGAAGAGAGAGAAAAGTATAAATGATACTGTACAAGGCACTGGGGAGAGCTCATTTGAAACGCTTTGTATTATTCTGGTCACTCATGTTCAAGAAATATGAATTTAAACAAAACAGAGGCAGAGAAGGCCTAATGGGATGTTAAGGGGAACAGAGGGCATCTTTACATGTGCTCCAGGGTCATTCATCAAGATTACTTGAGTTTGCTCTGATGGGTGCTAATTAACACGCATCTGAGCAGGCATCACACGTGTACAGATGCCCAAAGAATCTACCTTACAGCATAGACTAGAAGAGGTTGGCTTGCCTAGCATAGCAAGGCTATAAACACTTCAGGGGGTAAAAAACGAAGGAAGGAGAAGACAGGAAGACGGTAAAGGACAACACTGATACAAGAACAAAGGGGTATAAACCAGCCATGAAAAAAAATTGAGCCAGAAATTAGAAGGAAGCTTCTAACTGGCAGAACAAGGAGGTTCCATATAACCTGCCAATAGGTTACTTTGCCCTCACTAATCCTGGCAAGCAGCAAGATTAAACTCGTGGAGCTCATGAACTTGGGGACTGTGGCGTCGACACCTACACAGTCAAATGGGTCGCTAACTGGCTGGAGGGCCGCACCCAGAGAGTGGTGGTGGATGGGTCATTTTCGACCTGGAGGGATGTGAGCAGTGGGGTCCCCCAGGGCTCGGTCCTCAGACCCGCGCTGTTCAACATCTTCATCAGTGATTTGGACGAGGAGGTAAAAAGCACCCTGTTCAAATTTGCTGACGACACTAAGATGTGGGAGGATGTGGGCACGCTATAAGGGAGGAATAGGTTGCAATCAGACCTAGACAGGTTACAGGGGTGGGCAGATGAGAACAGGATGGGTTTCAACACTGAAAAGTGAAAGGTGCTGCACCTGGGGAGGAAGAACCAGCAGCACACCTACAGGCTGGGGAACTCCCTTCCCATCAGCACAGAGGCAGAAAAGGATCTTGGAGTCATTATTGACGCCAAAATGAACATGGGCCGACAGTGTGGGGACGCGGTCAGGAAGGCCAACCGTACCTTGTCATGCATCCACAGATGCATCACGAGCAGGTCCAAAGAAGTGATCCTCCTGCTCTATGCGACACTGGTCAGGCCGCAGTCAGAGTACTGCGTCCAGTTCTAGGCACCGCACTTCAGGAGGGATGTGGACAACTTGGAGCGGGTCCAGAGGAGGGCCACCCGCATGATCAGGGGGCAGCAGGGCAGGCCCTTTGAGGAGAGGCTGAGGGACCTGAACCTGTTCAGCCTCCACAAGAGAAGGCTGAGGGGGGATCTAGTGGCCTGTTACAAACTAGTCAGGGGGGACCAGCAGGCACTGGGGGAGTCCCTGTTCCCCTGAGCACTACCAGGAGTGACTAGAAATAACGGTCACAAGCTGGCAGAGGGTAGATTCAGACTGGACATCAGGAGGCGCTACTTCACAGTCAGGGCGGCTAGGACCTGGAACTAACTTCCAAGAGAAGTGGTGCTTGCTCCTACCAGGGGTCTTTAAGAGGAGGTTAGACAAACACCTTGCTGGGGTCGTTTGACTCCAGTACTTTTTCCTGCCATGGCAGAGGGTTGGACTTGATGATCTGCTCAGGTCCCTTCCGACCCTACCAACTATGAAACTATGAAGGGAACTGTACAATGTGGGCTCTATGTTTTCTCCCTGTAGAGATTATGGACTCAGCACACTTAACTTAAGATAGCACCTTTTGTTCTGAAGCTATGCAGCCATTTTGGGGTTGGAACTCAACCACTTCCAGTTGTCATGAGGAGGCAAGACTCTATCTTTGAAACTAGAGACTATTGGAAGGCAGACAGAGAGAACCTCCTCTCCTGGATCAAGGCTAACTTTGCAAAGATTGTCATTGGGGAGACTTGGGTCTCCTCCACTGAGCTGAAGTCAGCACAGGCCTTTTCTGGGCCATGAAGTCTGTGTGTATATGTTTTGGTGGTTGGGAACAAATGCACATAATGCACATAACCTTGTCTCCTGCCAAACATCTAAAGCTGTGTTTTGGAAACACTGCATTCACAGGAGTCAGAAATATAAGGCCAGGTAATTCAGAAGTGCTCAGCTCCAAATGCAACAATGGCCAGATTTTCAAAACCATTAATCAGCCAATAAAATGAGCTCTTGTGGGACTCCTGTCCCTGTGCCACATCACTAAGGACCTTTTGTAAGAACAGGGATACTGTTAATGTTATGCTGCTGAGACCAAGCATCCTTGGATCCCAACCACTCTGCTCTACTTAGCTTCAAGTGCAACTGCAGTTCTTGGGGGATCACTTTGCAGACTGTGGAGAGCCCCTAGAGCAGTGATTCTCAGTTCAGGTGCCAGGGCACCCTGGGGTGCCTTGAAATCCTTTCAATGGTACTACAGGGTGCCATGCAATGTTTGCACTGTTAGGTGTGCAAACATGATTCCCATGATAAACCTAAAGATTTCAACGAAGAATCCAGAGTGTTAAAAACATTCTTCCCTTTTGTGATCTTTCCGAGTTCTTTGCAACAGAAGAAGTGCTCTTTTATTTTCCTATAGTCCAAAAACAAGTGAAAACTAACAGCTGGAATTTTCCTAGGGGTGCCTCAAATCTAAGAAGTTTGAGAACCACTGCCATATACTAGCAATAATACTAGCAATGAACTCAGCACAAGGTGTCTATACTGACAATACCTGCTTCGCATTCACTGTCTTCCAAACAGAAACTGGCTTTGTGTCCTTCAGCTATCTTGGTCCCATTGAGGTTCAGCAGATCATAGTGTGTGAAGACTTCCATACTGTGATAATGCCTGTAAGAGAGAAGGAAACAACAGTCTTGAAATAAGGCTCAGTTATCCTGCAAGAGCAGGACAAGAACACCTTCTACCCCAATGACGCTGGGACCTTGGCACCTGGGGTTCTGGGCATTCCTCCTGTCCCCAGCAGAGTTGTTGCATTTTGCATGAAGTAGTCATTGGGTAAAATACATAGAGTAAAATGCGCAGTCACTCTGGTCCTTAGAAAATGGATTTGAAAGAGAGAGATGCATAGAAGTGTCAAAGGGACTGGTTGTGCCATGGCTACTGCAGAAATCCTGTGCAGCCTAGTGCTCTTGACCAGAAAAACCGGTGCACCAGAGCCCATTTCCTAACCAGCACCGAGGGGAGCAGAGACCTCCCCATGCAGCACTGCCAGTTGTCCAAGAGTGGTGTAAGTAGAACCCAGTGGCCCATACCCTCCAGCCAGATGAATCCCTCAGCAATAGAAGGGACAAGTACACGCTTCTAATTCAAGCTTCAAACCCAGCCAGCTGGAGCCAGGAGCCCATCCTGTTAGCTGGAGCTTGCAAGAACCCAGTGTGCAGAGCTCTTAGCTCTCCGCCGAGAGGAAGTTTTACCAGCACTTACAAGCACTTTACCATGTATAGTTTAAGCTGCTGCAGCAAGACTTTAGCTCTTTGGAGACCAGGTCACCTGTTTTGGCTTAAAGCTAGATCCAGAGGCTGAAAGTTAGTTATCTTTCAATGCCCGATTTGGGCACAGGCTAGTTCCCTGCCCCAAGTAACTCTGAATCAGAACCACATTTCCTAACAGCAAGGGGAAAAGAGAAATCCATAGCCATTGGCAGACAAATCATAATTTCTGGTGACCGTGCCATTGCTCCCTAGGCCAAGAAACATCAATTATCTCCTGCTTCCACTGGCTCTCTAGCAACAATCTCTGAATAGAGCAGAATGTACCCAGCTACCAATCCAGCTTGTGGGATTTTTCTGTATAAAGAAAAAATAATGTATTATGAACCCACTGAAAGGAAATTAACAACAGATGAGGTAAATTTATCTCTCAGCATGTTTTCCCCTGCCCTAAACAACCCAACAGCTGGGTTCACATACACAACAGTTTCATAATGTTAACAGGGTACTGATAGAGTCAGCCTGACTCTATCTGCCCTTCTAGCAAAAGCGCTCCAGCTCTGTGCAACACAGCTGAGTTGGGATCATTCCCCTTTGCAATGTGGGCTGTGCATGTGCACGTCTGATACCAGGGTTGCACAACTGATGCCAAGCAAAGACCATGGCACAAGTTGGGGAACGTTGCTCCCAGGAAGAACTCTCTGCATCCAGTCAGTGATTCAACAAAAGTGCCTTGGTAAAGTTAAGCCCAGGCTGACATCCAGCTAAAGTCAGTGGGGTAGATTCAAGTGGTTTGCTGAATAAAGATGGACTTAAGCACATGCCTGAAAGTTAAACAAGTGCTTTACTCAGTCAGGGTCCAGATTCTGACTCATGTTATCCTGATGTAACAGAGACCAGAATATGTCCTTTTGCCCACCAAACTAGTGATAAAGCCAATTTCTGCAATATTGTTCTTGGGAGCCAGGACAGCCACAGCCTCAGATACCGTGGTTATGGACATTCAGACAGAACAAACCCTGCATCTTCCAATCAGATCCCCGCAAGTGGATCCATACAAACCTCGTCTTTTCCTGCCCAAGTGCAGGGGGGCTGGATCTGTTGATCTGTAAGGTCTCTCCCAGCCCCTAACAGCTATGAAATTATAAAACTATGATTTCTGCAACCCTGTACCTGGGTATACATGTCAGCCACTACAGGCTGGATTGCAAGACTGGGGAAACTGAGCAGACAGAGGTAATTCAAGAAGTACACTGCTGATGAGTTCTAAGAGTAGAATTCCCTTTCTCTTCCAGCTGCAAAAATCATCACAGCTTAACAATGAATGGCACAATTTTCCTACAGACAGTGTAGGTTGAAGCACCCATCCATGCATGTTTTATTTAACCACAATTTGCTCACAGAAGTAACAAAACACCTTTTTTTTTTTTTTTTTTTTTTTTACTATGGGGAAACAACATTTTTCTTTACTCTTGGTTCCCTCCCTTCTTTCCCCTTCCACTACCCCCAGAAAGTCACCATAGCTAAACTGCTGGCAGAAGTTCTCAAGTTCCCCTTCACTTTGCCATTAAGTGCCTTTTTCCCATTTTTGTCCTGCTTCTGTGTCATAAACCTGTTGGACAGAAGCTCACAGAGACAGTAAAAAAAGGAGTCATTCTCTGGTGGCTGAGCTATTGACTTTGAAGTAGTCTACTTTGGCTGCCTCTGATTTAAAAAAAAAATTAAACCTTAAGTCTGACTCAGTTCCTAAAATATGTCTGCATCATTCAACTAGGCGTTTATATTATAGTGTTTACAGACTGGAAAAACTGAACAGGAATTGAGTTCATAATCCTCTATATAAACAGAATCTGGTTTAAAACACGCAGACTGCCAGTAGCCTCTTCCTGATCTTCTCCTTGCCTCACCTTGCTTCACTTAACACGTCTCCCCAATGTTGCAGAGCCTTGCTCCTTTCAAGCAGGCTAAGACATGACTTGCATTCCATTGTGCTGTGATATTATGCTGCTTCTGTGAATAACTCTGATCCCTCTACAGCAGAAGTGGGCAAAATCTGGCCCGTGGGCCAAATCCAGCCCTCAGAGGGATTTTGTCTGGCCTGCAGTGAGCCCTTCAGTCCTGCTTGGCCCAGCTGCTGACTTTTTTCTGGCTGCCTCCGCCACCGGGCCCAGCCCCATGGAGAGGGGCTGGGACCCTTGCACGAGCACCTGCATGAGCAGAGCCCAAGCCCCAGGATGAGAGCGCAGGCCCAGCCCTGATCCGCCCCACTTCGGGGGATTGGGGTCCCTGAAGTGCCCGCTTTGGACCCGCCTGCCCTGGCCATGATGAGCAGCGGTGGCAGCCAGGCAGGAGCAGCTGGGTGCTGGGAAAAAGTGGGACCTGGTGGCAGGCATGGCTCTGTCCCTCTCACTGCTGCCAGGCCCTTCTTGCTGTGGCCACCCAGAGCTCTCCTCCCTGCCACCACTGGCACCAACACTGGCTCCAGGCTGAGCTGGGCCCCTGCGCCCAGAAAGGCAGGAGTGGGGAGGAGAACCGCAGTGCAGGCTCTGGGTGGCAAGAAAGGCCCAGCAGTAGCAAGGGGGTGGGAACTGCACCTGCCACCAGGTCCTGATTATTCCCAGTGCCCAGTAGCAGCTTCTGCCCGGCCACAAATGCTACTCATTGTGGCCAGGGTGGGTGGGTCAGGAGTGGGTACTGTAGGGATTCTGATACACAGGGCTGGAACTATGCACTCAGCCTGGGGCTGGGCAGAAGCTGCTGCTGGACACCGGGGAAAAAGTGGGACCTGGTTGTGGGCACAGCTGCCCCGTTCACCACTGCTAGGGCCTTCTCACTGTGGCCACCCAGAGACTGTGCCATAGCAGTTACCCTGTGGCTCCTCCCCACCACCCTGCTGGGCATGGGGTGGCCTGGAGGCAACGCTGGTGTCGTTGGCCTCAGCTGGACTGCCTCTGCTGAAGCTGCTACCCACCTGCACCCACATCAGTTCCCTGCCCACCCGTGGCCCCATCTCACATAGTGAAGTTTGGTGAGCAGTTGCATGGGGGGGGGGGCCAGAGGTACTGACCTGGCCCACAACAGCTCCCCGAAACGCCCTATGTGGCCCACGGGCCCAAATAATTGCCCACCCTTGCTCTAGTGTAGCCCATTGTTGAAAAACCTGTCTGCTGAAGAGCAAGCAGCCAGAGAACAATCTCATTAGAAGGTGCTGTAGGGTCAAACCCTCCTGCATTGTTCTGCGGATCCTCAATAAATCCCTGCTAATTACAGATGTCTTCTGTCTGCCAAGTTAGGACAAATATGATTTGGGAGTTTTCTTTTCTCAAAAGCAGCCCCTCCAAGCCTTTCCAGTCCTAGCTGGTTTTCCTTTTCCATTTACCATGCATCATCTCCTGTTCATTTTCACCCTGTGGTGTCAGTATTGCCCACTCTGATCCAGTGGCAGGCAATAGTATGTGAAGCTGTTCCTTTGCCAGTCCGCACTGTGCTTATCCTGGACTTTTATGAAACAAACCAGAGCCTGGTGTGGTTGGAGTAATTAAATGGGAGGCACCTTTTGAGTCTCGGAGGAAGGAGATATGGGAAGAATGGGATCTTGCTGGTCAGAGATGGAGGGGATCTATGGAAGCAGAGTTTGACACCTGCCTCCTAACTTCAGATCAGCAGAGGACTCCAGTTTTGAAGGTAATGGTGCCATTAAGGTTTCCAACATGCTTTGGTTGGACCGTCAGCTAATGACAGACTGTGCCAAGTGATCCCATTTTGTGGATTCCTTGTTGCATGCTTAAGACATCTCTTTCTAGCAATGGCCATTTAAGTCACCCTTGATCCTGCCAGAGTGTCTGACAGAGTTGTTTACCTTTATTTTCAACTGAGAAATAACTGCAGAATCTCAGATATCTCTGGGTTATATGTGTGTCCATGCTAATTTGATAACTGGAACCACAGGCACCTCTTGTAACTAATCCTAATCCATACTATGGATGCAACTTTGCGAGTGTTCAGAACCACTGTGTATGAGATCTCTGGCTCCCATTGACATCAGTGGGTTCTGGTAGTACTCAGCATCCTCAAACAGCCAGGCTACAGATGCTTCTTCCTCTCCCCTCCTACTTCCTTTCCACAGAGACATTTAATGGCCAGAACATGCGACAGATCCACTCATTTGTACCAACTGAAGGCTTAGTGCAAATTTTTTTTTTTTAACAGCACGGGTGATGTGTGTCCCTCTTAAAATTTCAACTCAGCTCCTTTCACTATAACTGGCAATGCAATGGAAAAAAACACCTGACCTTACTGTATTTCATTAGGGCTGATTTTGTACTGAGTAGCTTTGTGTGTATAGCTAAATTACAGAAAGTAGTGTAGATATGTATATCTGTATGCTGTGCAAACAGTATCCTAGCTACATACATAATATGTATATGCAGATAATATTTCTCTCAGTATATTCAAGCACGTAAACACCCCTGACTCTTGCTGTGCATCTGGATCTCGGTCATATACAGATTCATTTTGCGCAATATTCATCTCTACAATGTTAGCATTATAGCTGTATAACCACACAGGGACTTTTCACCCAATATTCTTCCCAAAAAGCAGCCTACTATCACCCCCCTGGTTTATGACCAAACTCTGATATTCTGAACACTATATATATATATTTTTTTTTTTAACTGCCTTTGGAAACACGCTTCCTTTTTCTAAACAGAGAAGGGCCAAAATGGCCCACAACCAGCTGAGCCCAGAAAGGCTCTGTGTGCAAAAGCATACTGGAAAGTAGGTTTCCATGGAGGATATTTGCTGACGGGATCGAAAGACAGCTTTCAGACGATTCCAAGTAATGATCCAAGAAGACAGGAGCTTGCAGAGCAAGAGGCTCTTTGTGAAATTATTTTATAAACTGCCTTCTGAGGCAGTTGTCTTTTATAAGGAATGCAGAGGTGCCTTTCCTTACCTGCGTAGGGCTGCTGAATAGCCCACTGAAAAGGGCTGCGAGGATCATAGCATTCAACTGTTGTTAAATATCCTCTTTGCATTATCTACTCACATCTGATCTGCATTTCAAATCAGTCATTTCAACCTACAGCACACTGTTTGTGTTCTGATGCTCTGTGCATGTTGTAGAGGGTGGTATGACAAACCCTTTTGTATTGTCCAGGAGGAATCCAGAGACTTTACCTGGAAGCACCTCTGGGTCTGCAACATCTGGTGTTCTTCAGTTTTGCAATTTCTTGACAAAGTGAATCACAATAGGATTCTAACACTGCCTGGCAACATCAGTGGTTTTCTATTGGAATAAACCTGCTACGTGTGTATGTACACTGCTCCAGGCCTGTATTTTTCAAGTGGGCTGTTCCCAGCTCTGTCCCAGGACATTCTGAGTGGCTGGGGTATGCAACATAAATGACACCCACTCAGAGAGGCTTCTGAGTACCAGTTGTGCCAGATGGCTTTGATATGTGGGTACATGTCCATGCAGAACAGACCCAAAACCCATAGCATTTGCTGCACTGCCAGCAGGGACAGCAGAGCAGGTTATGCTCTTTGTGCCTGCTGCAATACCTTCACAGAACCCAAGGAGCTGAAGAGTGTTAGCACAAGAGGCGAAAAGGGGAGCAACCTGTGTACTCACCTGTGACAGTCATGCCAGATCCAGGCGTGGCGGCCATTCTTTGGGCGGAAGTCAGACTGCCCATTGTTGTGGATCTGGGAAGAGAACCGCAGGAGCCTCCGGTAGCCTGAGGTAATGGATGTGTTGGCAGCAGAAGAAGCCAGGCAGTTCTCCTCCAGCGCACACTGCAGCATGAACATCGGCCGGTCCTCCAGGTAAGAGGTTTGCTCCACCAGCTCGGCGTTGAGCACCAGGTCAGGGGCAGCTGAGGGCAGGGAGAGGAAAACGTGACACCAACTTCTTAAGAGATGTCTACACCAAAGTGATGACCTGCCATGCACTAGTCACATCTCAGCTGCAGACACTGGCTTTGCACCCTAGCCAGAACAGGTATTAGCCACAAGTCAGTGCACCAGCTTAACCCTCTGTAGGAAGTCATGCACAAGCCAGCCAGCTCAGGCAAAGAAAGCTAAGGGAAGTAAACCAGTTTTGAAGAAGAGAAGCAGGGCACACTGAGGGTCATGGGAAAAAGGAGGAGGTGATCAAGGAAAGAGCTGCAGCAGATGGAGAGTTTGAGGAAAGGACAGGGGAGAATTCCAAATATAGAGCCCTCCAAGCAGTTATATACCCTGTTCTCTACCCCCCGCATCATGGACATTTTAGTGCTGCATTTCTCATGCAGTCCCTGCCCCCCACTTCCTCTCCTGCATCCCATAACAGGGATGGCTCCAGTATTGGCCTTGGTTGTCTATGCATCTCGAATAAGAGAAAATAAAAGGAACTCACTTTCTGAGCAGGAAACTCCTGCAGCAAAGCGGCCACCACCCCTGGGACATGAAACTCTGGTGCCATCATGCCGACAGTGACCCAGGGACATCTCCGTGCCTGAACACTTCACGCCACTCATAATGACATCATCAGCACTGATGTCTCCATGCCAGTACCAAGTTTCCTAGGGAAAGGGACAGAAACAGGTTATTGGATACACTTCTCAGCCTTTTGAAGGCTCAGATCAAGTGGCTCAGATCTATCAAGGGGCACATGCCATCAGCAGGACAGATCTGGATGGTGTTAAAGCCTGCATCCTGCATTTCTGAATTCCAGATGCAGAAAGTATATGAGAAAGACAGCAAAAAAGGAGACAGCATCAAGTTTTAGGTTAAAAGGATGTGCATTTGCATTTGGAACAGGCAACAAAGCCCTCTTCCGCTGCAGGGAGAAGTGGTGCTCCCCACACAGAAGCCTATTTAGTGAAGCAGCACAACTCTGAAAGAGCTCTCATAAGTCTCCAGGTCAGTCTCCTCTGTTTTGGAGCATATAGGATCATAGAAAATGAGGGTTGGAAGGGACCTCAGGAGATCATCTAGTCCAACCCCTTGCTCAAAGCAGGACCATACCCACCTATATCATCCCACACAAGGCTTTATCTACTTAAGCCTTAAAAACCTCTAAGGATAGAGATTCCACCACCTCTCTGGGTGACCTGTTCCAGTGTTTTACTGCCCTCCTAGGGAGGATGATTTTCCTAATACCAACTTAAACCTCCCTTGCTGCAACTTGAGACCATTGTTCCTTGTTCTGTCATGTGTCACCACTGAGAACAGTGCAGCTCCATCCTCTTTGGAACCAGCCTTCAGGTAGTTGAAAGCTGCTGTTAAATCCCCTCAATCTTCTCTTCTCCAGCCCAGCTTCCTCAGCCTCTCCTCACAAGTCATGTCCCCTAGCCCCCAAACTATTTTTGCTGCTCTCCGCTGGACTCTCTCCAATTTGTCTGCATTCTTTTTGTAATGGGAGGTCAAAAACTGGACACAGGACTCCAGATATGGCCTCACCAGCGCTGAACAGAGGGGAAATCACTTCCCTCAATCTGCTGGCAATGTTCCTACTAATATCTATTTGCTTATTTCACAAAGCCAAGTTTTCTTTAGAAGGCATCTCTAACATGCTCTGTTCTAGAGAAGACGGAGGGTTTTGATCTTAATTCAACATTTTCAAAAACAGTTGGTGATTTTTGGTGTCCAACTGCAAACCTTTAAAGGGGCCTAATTTTCATATAGTGCTGAGCACCTTCCTGAAAATCAGTCTCTGTTAAGAGATCTCAACATGGGCACCGAAAGCACCAGTCCCTTCAGAAAATCTTTGTCCTACACTTTATGGACACAGCATGTCCTTGGAGCCATGTCTGTAACCCAATGATTCTTGCTCCATGCAAAGATCTGGCTTCTGTGCCAGTCTTGGTCATGAACCACATGTATTTTTAGATTTCCTAGAGCAGGGGTGGGCAATTATTTTGGGCAGAGGGCCACTTACTGAGTTTTGGCAAGCCATCAAGGGTTTTGTAAATTAATTTTCTAAATTTTTTAGGGGCCCCATGGGCCAGATAGAAAGGCCTGGCGAGCCACATCCGGCCCCCGGGCCGAATTTTGCCCACCCCTGTCTAGAGCAAGGCTAAGATTTGCCCGAGGTGATTTAATTAAAGTATGAAAAGTTAACATGCCTTGGTTCTAAATTCACCAGCTCACCAGGCTTTGGCAGCCAGCTTGGAAACACAGGAGCAGCTCAGTAAATGGTGAGCTACGCAGTTCATCAGCTTTTCCATACACAACATTTATCAGGAGCTGCTACTAATGAGCTGATTGTGAATTCCTTAGCCCTTAATGGCACCATGCCCCCCTGAGCATCTGAGCAGCCACTGTTATACTCTACTATGCTATACTGTGTGCTATGCACTGGCAGCAGACAACAAAGACATACAATAGCTACTCTAGGTGGACTGAAAGCAACACTTGTGCCCAGTTACCAGAGGGCAAACTTAAAGAAACACAGTGATTTTCTTTTCCTAAAAAAAATAAGGAACTAGGGGGGAAAAAAGCTAACTTAACAATATCCAAACATCCAGATACCACAGTTTAATCTGTCAGTTTATTAACACAAGAATGCCTGTATCAGGTTTGCTGCAGCTTTGCAGAAATTGAGATCTTCATTAATAAGACATCAGTGAGATGCTTTGACTAGTCTGCAACCCACTGGTTTATGCTGCTGAGATTTTGTACTGTACTAAGTCAAAGGAATGCTACAGCAATCTCTGTGCAGTTTACATAGTTGCCAACATAAAGCATAGTCAGAGGCTTATACCCCCAGGTCCCATCCCACTCCATCACACTTTAATCACTGCACTTCATACTAGGCAAATTGTAGCAATCTGTGTGCATGACCTGAAACTGTTGCCAGAAGGTACTTTATCAGATGGAGCCTCCTGCTTGCAGTGAAAGTACTGAAGCCCCTGAGCTATCTCAGACATCTCGAATAATACTTAGTTAGCACTTCACATCTTCAAGGCACCATACAGACTACTTAACCTATACAACATCCCTGTTGTTTGTGCCATACAGGTAGTGATAGTGAGGAAAAGAATGATAAATAACTTTTCAAGGGCCACACAATAAATCAGTAGCAGAAGAAAGAACATAATTCAGGGGATCTGACTACACACAAGATCACAGTGTCCTCCCCAACCCCGCTACATATGAGAGAAGACCCTTAGGGCTAGGGACAGACATTATACATAAACCAGTTTCAGTGATCAGAAACTGGTTTAAACCTGTAACAGAACAGATGTTCAGTGCACATAAACCAGTTTGAAAATGACTGAAACTGGTTTGAGATAAGTCTGATACTACATTCAACCAGGTTTAACTGATTTGGCTCAAACCGGTTTATGCAATGTCTGTCCCAGACCCCTTGCTGGTTTAAGATAAACCAGACTCCCCCAGCATGCTTTCTGGGCTGGGCGGGGCTCTCTCCTCCACAGCAGGGCTGGCCCCTCCCCCTCTGCTCCCTGGCTGGAGCTTTGGCAGAGACTGCAGGCATTTGCCTGGCTTCTCCCTGCTAAGTAGGGATTATTCCCCCTGCCCGTCTGCTTTACACAGACACCTCTCAGCTTTAGCTAGCAGACCACATGCTGACTACAGTCCTTGCTATGGGAGATGACAGAGGCAGGCAGGCTTTTTGGACCAACCTGCAAAGATTGAATCAATTCAGGCTCAGGCTTTTTGAATGTCTGTCCCTAGCCCAGCAGTCTTGCCTCCCAATCTCTCTTGGTAAACATGAAAGCTGAAGTTCATCTCTGCTCCAATTTGGTTTGCAACTCTGCCTTGCTGTCATCCAACTCAAATTCCCATCTCCACCCAGCTCTCCCTGTCCAGTTTATGAATTCATCCTCAGTCTGTTTCCAGTCAGATAAGCTGCCACAATGGGTTAGATGGCAAGCAAC
Organism: Alligator sinensis; assembly: GCF_000455745.1. Lineage (NCBI taxonomy): Eukaryota > Metazoa > Chordata > Crocodylia > Alligatoridae > Alligator > Alligator sinensis. The sequence goes on from NW_005842345.1 coordinate 1,491,882, forward strand.
TAATCCCATCTCCTTTGCGACATCTGTGCAGCATGGAGGACAACAGGAAGCTCCAAAGTGAGATCAAAACACTGGTGCATGACTAATGGCCTGCACCAGCCCAGCAAACTACAAAGAGCATTCAGGAGCCAAACCCATCCCCACAGCAACGCCCTCTCCAAATATCATTTGGGGGCCAAATCCTGAAGTCTCCGATGTCTCAGGGGCTTTGCATGGTTCAAAGGCATAGCTTGCAAGATCCTTGTCAGAAAGGTCATGCACTCTCTGGACTTTGTGAAGTGCTGACTGCTGAAACCAAGAAGGGACTTCTCTTACTGCGCGTGAAGCAGAAGCCTGGGATCCAGATTTTTCATCTGAGAGTTTCAAAGCCATGGAAATGCATGAATGATGTGTTAAAATTCCTGTCCTACTCTGAAAGCTCTCAGGATATGCACTTCTGCCACTGCAGAACATAACCTTTCTGTGCTTCAGTTTCCCTCTCTATATAGGGACAGAAATTCTCTCCCTCCCTGACAGGAGTGCCAGGAGGCTCAACTGTTTAAGGGGACAAATGATCTAACAATTAAGGCACTCATCTGGGATTCAAGGGTCAATTCCTAGCTCTGCCACGATCTCACTGCTACACCTGGGGCAAGTCATGTAGCTTCCCTGTGCCATAGCACTTATCTCATTGCTCTTTTCATATTTCAATAGGTCTTTTCTACTTGAATTGCAAGCTATGAAGGGCAGAACTGTCTCTTACTATGTGTTCATACCATGCCTAGCCCTAATCTTGCTACTGTATTTCTATTTGAGAAATTCCTGGAGATGTTTGGATGAAGAGAATTTCATCTCCTTGGTGAGAAATCACCTTATTCTGCTCTCCTCTGAGGAAGCATCAAAGCTGAGAGTTCCTTTCAGAAGAGGAGGACATCCTGTACCAATGCTCCTGTTGCAACACCTTTGTTAGCAATCCCTTTTTTGCACACATATGTGCACAAAGGGCTGTTCCTCTTCCACACGTGTTGCTTTATGTTCTTGTATAAGATATAGCCTGGAACCATATAAGGACTTTTTATGTTCTCAATACCAGCAGCCCGTGCAGAAGGAAAATGCCTTTTTTCAAGCCAGGCTATCAGTGCTCTGTCAACTGGGAAGAATGCCATTAGATGCACACAGCTGCCCTGGGTTTTCACACTCCGACTTGGCAGCCGCACAAGAAAATAAATGGAAAACCAGCGAAGTGGTTAGTGTAAGTAGATTGCTGCACTAGCTGTGAATGCAAAGTCTTGTATGCAGAGACTGCAGCAAAAACTAGAACCTGCACCCTCCCCAACCTGGAGAATTAGGCCCCTCTGAATGGTGCTGGAGACATGAAGGTGGGTGACCACCACTACCATCAGGGCGGGTTTGGTCTCCCACTTAGAGGACAGACATTCAGTCTCTGTAGGTCTTCCAGGGACCCGTACACAACACTACTGCCCCTGCAACTGCTGAACACTTAAGTTGTTTGCAATATGCCCCATCAATATGGCTTAATATTTAAATCTTCTCCCTCAGTATCCCAAACCCAGTAATTTATTACAAAGGAAGCAATAATTTATCTACAAAAAAGAAGCATTCCCTGGACCCAAATGTGGAAGAGGAAACCACCAGCTTTGCTTATAGTCTCTTTTCACTATCTGATGAACTTCCCTAGTTGCCTTCAGGATGCTTGGCTCACCTGATAAACCTTACCCTTTACCTCCCTGATGCCCCCAAATCATTTCAGTTCCATATACTGCTCTTCACACTATGTCCAAAGCTACTCTGCAGTGTTTCAGCATGCTTTTAAAGGGCTAATGCATTCATATGAGGAGGTGCCTATTTTTTTTTAATGGCAATAAAAAATGTTCATCTAGACAGTCTGTGCATTGGTTTAACGGTTGCAAGGGTCCCTTGGGATTAAAGTCACGACAAACATTACATTGGTTTAACGGTTGCGAGGGTCCCTTGGGATTAAAGTCACGACAAACACTGCACCAAAAGTTCAGCAAAAACCAGCAGAAAGGTGTTAGAAATTGGTGCCCTGAAAAGACAAAGGTGTTTCCAGATGTCTTATTTTTCTTGACAGTCCTGCTATTTCTGTCCCTAGCCCAAGGGTCACATCCCTAGCATGTGCCTATCAACCCTGCTATACTTCATACTGCCCTGTGTTAGAGAAAATCTTTCTGAGCTCACCATGAGATAAAGACTCTGAGCCATGCATTTCTACAGAGGAATTCCTGGTGATCTGTGAGTTTGACTTGGAAGATGACAAAAAGTCACGAACCTACTTTGAGCTGATGCTGGTTATGCTCCGTAGGTATAACAGTCATGATGTAGGCCAATGATTTCATGGAGGACTTTAAAAAAAACCCACACTCCTTAGCTTGCTCACTGAATCCTCTGCATTTTGGTAGCACTGCTGCAAAGCTAGTCCTGTCTCCCTGGCTGATGCACGTGGGGAAGATGAATGGGGCCAAGTCCCTGGGTCCTAAGGGACTTGGAAGGTACCGGGGAAGGGGGTGTGGAGCCTCTCTATGCGTGGAAATAAAATGGTTACCATCTGATTACCAGCTAGGGGCTCCTATGAAGAAAAATGTATTTTACAGTGGGGATCTAGGAGATGCCTGTCCATGATATTTACACCACCATCACTGCTGGCTTTCTGAGCAGGAAGGCCAAGCACAGAGCAAGCCACAGTGACTGAATCATCACGTTCCTCAGAGACTGACCCTCTAAGCAAGGGCTGAGGTACACCTGAGAAGCTCACCCAGATCCTGCCCAGGCTATGCAGATAAGCATGGCATAAGGGCAAAGCTACCATCATTTGCCTGAGCTCAGGCCAACCCGCAGGTGCACGAGGAGAGGGTGACATACCTGAAAGGCATGGCTAGCAAAGCCAAGGCCCAACTGGCGACAAACCACCATGGCTTCCACGGTGCTCCATTTCTCACTGCAGACTGTCCCCCACTTCAAGGTCCCATTGCGCTCCATGAGGACTTCTACCCGGCCCTCATATGGGTTGCGGCCACCACTCAGACGCAGCTAGAGGGAAGGAGAAGAAAAAAAAAAAAGATTTCTGTTCAGCTCTCTAAAAGCAATTGCCAGGAATTTCTCTGCTGACCTAGTTCCATGTATGAAGAGATGCCGGGCTTGCAGAAGTGGGCAGCGGATGAATTCTCCACTCACATTTGAATGTGTTATTTATAAAGCCATGTTAGAGCTGGTGGTATACAGAGCTATTTGCAACAGCTGGCATGGGAGAGTTCAAAGTCTTCAAGTTTTATCAAAGCTTGTGGTTAGGGCACCAGACTGAAGCAATCCAAGTTCAATTCTGGCTCTGCCACAGATTGTGTGATCCTGGGCCACTCAGTTAATCTCTCTGGGTTTCTGTCCTCTAACAGACTGATGATCATACTGCCCTTCTCTAATCCTCTGGCTATCTGAGGAACTGACTGGATCATTCCTGTGGTCTAATTATTCTAATGTCCTCTCTCTACTGGGATCCAATACCAGTTGTTTCACAGGCAGCCGAAAGAATCAGTGCTGCTGGCAGTAATCAAATAAAATGCCCCCAAGCAATGTTTTGCCCCAGCTCCCATAGTAAGAAGATTGGGTTATGCCCTAAAAGCAGGAGGTTTACAGGTCTTGCCTATATGTTATTGCCCCATCTAGTTAGACTGCATGGCCCTTAGGGCAGGGAATCTCTCTATGTCCTAGTGTAGCACCCAGCACAATAGGGTCTCATTCTAAGTTGAAGACTCTACACACTAGTGTACTAAGAATAAATAACAGCTCATTTGGATAAGCAGGAGCCTGAACCAACCCCTCAGGGCTGCTGGAATTATTTATCAAGTGCTGAGTGTATGACATGCAAATGGTGCTCTGCATCTTTCTTGCTTAGATCTCAGAGCCCCCTACCAAATAAAAAAATCCAGTGCCATGATCCCTATATTACACATAATAGTGGAAGAGACTGCCCAGGGTCATAACACAGGTCAAAGGCCCAACAGAGAACATAACTCAGACCTGCAAACTCTCAGCCCAGCAAGCCAACTAAATGATCAATATGAGACCTTTAAATTGTTCAATGTTCCTCAAAAGATTTGCAGGTCTTAACTTGTCTTTCAGGGACCTTTTTTCTCTTTTCCCTCCCAACAATTATCCTCTGTATCTATATTACAAGTTTGCCAGAGCATAGGTTTTCTCCCTGTTTACCAAGGCCTACCACAGCAGGGCCCCTATGTGCTACTACAACACAAAAACTGACGGGTTGCAAGCACACAGGGCTCAAATATGGCCTAGGCTATGAGCTGACTCTGAACAGGGAGGAACCGTATGCCTGCAGTGACACGAGGCACTGGACTTAGATAGCATCGAGGAGGGGCCTCACAGAAAAATAAGCAGCTGGGGAAATATTGTTCCACTGCTCAAAATGTATTTTCCTCCTTGGTCTAATACAATACAGATGTTCAAATGAAATGGTACAAGAAGAGCTGAGCCAAAATTATTCCAACATAAATCACAAGTGCCTGCTGCTCTTTCTGCCAAGAGGGTCTGGAGGTGAGTTGAAGTGCTGTGGCAGAGCACCAGCAGCTGCCACAAACTTTTGCAGAAGCCCACAAACTGCCTCCAGACAGGCCCAGCCCCACAGGTTTCTCCGCTACACCACCCTTCTCTTTTTTGTCATATAAAGAAAATAAACTACCACATATCTGATTAGTAAGTTTAACTTAAGCCGTGACCGCATTCCAAGCACAACTGCATTTTATTACTTCTAAAAAGACCTGGGATTCCCAAGATAACCTCACAGGGTAGTGTTGCTCCCCTATAGGCTTCTGCAGGGTGAGGGACTGGGACACCCCCCTTGACACACACAGTACCTTGCTTGCAAATGCAGCTAAGTTTCCCTGTGCCATTCAGCACCTGGGAATGAAAGTCCTTCCCAGATATACCCGAGTACCCTTTAAGGGACAGCTGCATTATAACCTTCATTTTACAGACAGGAAAACTAAGATCCAGAGGAGGAGTTTATGACCATATTTCCAAGTGGCCTCTGTGTTCATCACTCCCTGGGCACCCAGCTTTAAACACTGAAGGACAGATCCACAAAGGTGCCAACTCCTATCTAGGCACAGACTCCCTTTGAAATCAATGGGATCTAGGTGCCTAAATATCTTTGAGAATCATGGCCCTATTCTCTGAGCACTAGCCTTTCTCATTGATGCCAAGTGCAGTCAGGTACCAGGTGTTTAAAGCTGGGCAACCAGAAGACAGATGCACACAAAAATGTTAAGTCTCCTTTAGAGCCTGGCCTTAAATGATCTGCCCAGGTCCACACAGGAAGTCTATGTTTGAACAGAGAGCACAGCCCAAGCCAAGTGGCTAAACCACAACGGCATCTCTGCATAAAACCTCCCAGTATGCTTAAAGGGCTATCGGGTTAATTCATACATGCCACCTCAACTATGAAAGTCTCTCCAGGGAAGATGCATAGCAGTTCAATGATAAGTCTGCCCTTGGGGCATTCTCAAGAAAAGCCTCTGTTGTTCTCAAGGGGGAAAACTCCCCATAGTGCAGAGCCAATGCAAAGTCACCATACTAAACCCTACCTGAATGTCAGGGTGCGATGTAAATGGCACAAAGACCACTACAGAGCCACTGCAGAGAAGGGAATTTTACCCTTGGCCCTTTGGCACCGACATAAAAAGGCAGAACGTACATGATCAGGATCAGTCAGTCCATCAGGAGCCGCAAGCCTTGGGATTGCCTTTAGAAGGCACAGCTGTTGAATCCTGGTATTTCCTCAGAGTATTATTTTTCACTGAAAAAACATAGCCACAAGACAACTACTCTCTAGCTCCTCTGAAAGGTGTTTGATTGCAGCTACAAAACATCAGGTAGTTGTTGCACTGTTTTGTTTTCCAGGAATGTTGAACATAAACAATATCTTGAGGCCAGTAATCACACGAAGCCGTCTGAACCACACAATTCCTGGCACACAACAGAGCTTGAGCCTGTCTTTTATCATCCATCGGGCAACCCATACAATACATTTCCTCTCCTAGTCTCCAATCAAGTGTACTAGATTATTTTAGGGCAGATGCCTTGTGTAAAGGTAACCGGACATTCTTAAAAGGACAGCTACCCTCTATTCAGGCCGATTGTAGCATTAAAACCAACTCGGGGCATCACTCTTCTTCCAAAACACCACTAGACAAAATGACAGGAGAGATCCCATATTAAATTAATTTCCTTTAAACAGCTTAATGAATGTGCATGTTCCACTCATGCAGACTTCCAGGGTGAGGAAGTTAATGCTTAAGCAATGATGGTTTTATTTCTATAGTAGATTTATAAAGCCACTGCAAAGCTGAAGAGGCTGCTCTGCTTAACAGAAAAACCTATTTGGTCATCTCCCAAGTCACATTTTCAGAAGTGACCTGGGCACTTGGCTTTTATCTCCAACTGACCTTGACATTTAGGAGTCTCAGGCCTTAGGTGTCAGATTTTTAAGAGGTATTTTACGGTCAGCCCAGGACAATTTTCAACTATGTATTTTACAGTGTTTTCTCCAGTCTTCTTTTCAATGCTCAATAATGACAGAGATTCTACCACTTCCTTTGAGTTACTATTCCCACAGTCAATTAGATGTTTTAACAAGCCTTGTAAGCACCTGGAAAGAGAAGTCACTAAGCTTGCTATGCTTTTTTATCCAGAGAATTTGACTTCTCACCTGATTCTGGAAACCCATGGCTGGAATGTTGCACCTTACAGCAGCATCTTCCTCATGATTACAACGCAGCGACTCTGTATTGAACTTGCAGTCCGTGATGGATTTTTCTGACCCTGTACATGCTATTTCATTTAGGTGAATAGGACCGATCCCTTCAAGAGAAATAAATGTGTAGTCATTATTCCCCCACATTATTCCCAAGGTGAGTGCGCCTAACAGCAATAAAACATTATATTGTAAGACACAACAGCATCCAGATTCCAACACACTATTCTTGGGAGAATCTATGTCATTTCTTCTAAGGCCAACTCACAGCTTGTCTTCAGTCTTCAGAAATTATTTTCAGTAGTCTACTTTTTTTTTTCAAATGGGCCAAAAATAAAGGAAAAGCCAAGTTTCCATTGCTCTGCAATCTACAGACTTCAGCCAGAGAATTTTTTAAATTATGACCCATTTTTCTGGCAGGGTTATACAACAGGAACCTGCACTTGATCAAGCCCCGATGTTTGAAATGGCAACATGTATATCTATTTTCCAGAACAGTAGGACAAATTATGCAGGGATTTATAAAAACCCAAGCAAATAAGTAATCTCAAATACAGGTGTGCCATTGAGGAGTCCAAGAAAACTGACATTAATAAGGATCCAAGAATGGGAACATTGGTTGATACCAAAGAACTACCTTGAGAGACAGCTACAGCAGCAGTCCCCACATTGCCTCAGCACAGTAATAGATGCCTGTTGAAATAGCTCACGCCTGACTTGCAACACTGAAATGCTTGCAAGTAATCAACAGTTTGATCCAATAGGGCTGTAACTTCCACCCAGTAATGCCATATTACTATTCAACAGAAAAGTGCAGAAAAGTGCAAGCACAACACACATGGGGGCAGTTGGGATACTTGCATCGGTTAGCAGCTTCCTGGCTTTTATCAGCTCGTTCAGGCTTCATTCTTTATCCTGATTTCTGCCTGCTGGCTCCTTGCTCCCGATTTGCCAGATCCTGAATCCCCCTCAACCCCTTTGCTCTAAACACTTTATTTCGTTCTAGACTCGTGACGTGGCATGTTTTGCAGATGGATAATTTAACTGCACCACACTGATGACTATGTCAACCTGACATCCAGCTGCTGATTCCTGGTAAGTAGCCAGTTTTTGCAGGACAATGGAAATAGAAGGCACTGCCCAGAAATGAGTTTTCCAAAAGGATGAGAAGTCTGCCCACAGTTACAAAATGTAAAATTACCGCCCCCCTCCCACACGTACCTAGTCAGCCCTTTCCGCAAGTTAGAAGAAGCAGAAATATCAACGCGCAAACATTACAGTGTCATTTCCTTTTTGACATGTATGGCACATAGCAGCTGCTGCAGAGAGGCAGTCGAATCTATTTCTGGTTCTGTCCTTGGAAGGACAGAAAACTGTGCTGCAAACACCTAATGGCAGGCAGGTGAATGACAAGAGCAATATGTTTATTACCAATATTGACACATGCAGCTGATTTTTTAGTCCCCGATATTATGGGGCTAGAGACCCTGTGCGAGATTGAGGCCCCATTGTGCTCCCCATACACATCATAAGAAATAGTTCATGCCCCGAAGGGTTCACCTTTCATATAGACAAGGAGGAAGTAGAATCTCATCTTCTCACTGTACACCCAAGAAACGGAGGTACTGAGAATTTAAATGACTTGCCCAAGGTGACACAGGAAGTCAATGGCAGAGCCAGGGACAGAACCTGATCTTCCAAGCCTCAGACCCTCAGCCACAAAACCATCTTTGTGTAGTCCTCAACAAAGAAATATATGTATTTTCTCTTTTTAACCTCCACCTCAGAAGAAACAGCTGAGGAAGGAAGGCAGCAGATGATAGTTGGTTTAACAGTAATAGGACCCTTTTCAGTGGGTATGACCCCACCCCTTTTTTTTTTCTTTTTTTTGAAAACTCCTATTGAATCTGACTGACAGCCAGCAAGCAGAGGCTGGAGAACTAGGGGCCCAGATGTGCACAGCTGTTTGTTAGCTACAGTCTAAACAATCAGCCTGAAGAATGTGCCACATGGTCAGACTTCTGCAGATTCAAGAGAGGGCAAAGTACACAGGGGCTCCACAGTCCAGTTCTGAAGAACATTTTTATTCACTGCTTCCTTCCTTAATTCATAGGGATAGAAAGGAGCAATCACATCACCCAGACCATACCTGATGGACCTGATGTTTCTCTTCCTTGATATTTGGACCTTCCTTGATACTTGGACCTTGATATTGCCCTCAGACTAAGCTAGGCATAAGATTTATTTAGAGGACATTAACACTGAAAACCAAGAGGGAATCTGCTTTTCACAGAACATTATCCTAAAATCAGAGGTTTGGAAGGGACCTCAAGGACCACTTAGTCCAATTCCCTGTGCAGAGGCAGGATGAACTATTCCTGTACTCACTTTTACTGCTCTGTCATACTAAAAAAAAAAAATCTTTCTTGTAATCTATATTCAGAGAACATTCAGAGAGGGCAAAATTAATGCAATTGTTCTGGCCTCTGTCAAACAGGTCAAGTAGCAACATTGTAGTTGTGATGGTCCATTAAAAAAAAAGAAGTAGTAAGATTCATTTAAAAATATCTTTTCATCAGACCAGCTCTATAGTTGGGAGAGAAGTCAGACAAGCTTTCGGGCACAAAATGCCATTCCTCAGGTTTGCGAAAGAATCAGGTACAATCTGAGCTAAATGTCAAAAGAACAAGAGCAATTGTTCTAATTAGTGTCTTCCTGATGGCACTGCTGACTTACCTCTCTCTTCCACTGCTCCCCACCTAATTCTGCCTTTTTGTCTCAATGTTTCCGAGGGCATTTGACTAACACTGTCCATGGGGTAGAGGGTACGTTTGCCAAACAGAAACATCCTTTTTGGTGCATGTCACAAGGCCTCTGAGCCAGGAGACGCATGACATTTGCTGTGTTTCGTAAGTGGAACTGTTTTTTTTCCTAAACAGAGCACTCCAGAATGGTCCTAATTATAATGGAAACTGCAAATTTCCCCTCTCCCATCTGTAATATTTTCATTGGACTGAGGCATTTTGTGTACATCAAATTATATAAGGAGAACACTGGTGTGTGCCACCCTTTCAGAGCCCCCTTCTCACAGGAAAAGCAGCATGGCTGGCATGAGCTCCAGGGCAGGCTGGACAAGGCATTTAAAAGTAACACCACTGAGACGCACTTCTGTGCCCAGGCTATACTTCTGTACTAGGAAGGTGATGGTTTGAATGAACAAACAGAAGGGCTGGATAATCCAACAGGACATTTCTCTCTCAGACTCCTACTGTTCTAGGTTCCAGAAATCATGACTCACCTATAACTCCCACTGAAGCCAACAGCCTGGTCAGCAGTCCCAGAGAAATCAAGGGGAGTTTTCTTCATTTTTAATTAAAAATTGAAGAACAACAATAGAGATCAAGGGGAATTCACACCCCATTTGGTTTTTAACTTTTCTCTCATAATAAAAATCTCACTTGTGGTCTCCATCTAGAGGGACAAAAACTGACCCAGTAATTTTGCCCTCTGCCAGATAGCTCAAATAGTGGGTAAAGATTGATTCTGCCCAGAACTGCAGGATGATGCACAAGGAATGCTGGGTGGATACAGAAAAAGGACTAAGGACCCAAAGCATCAAACCCATAAATTAATAGGAAAGAGAGCAGGGACCTGGTTCTTTGATGTACATAGCTCCGATGCATTTTGTCCTCCTCCATCAAGTCTCTTTGCTGACTCTGCCTGTCATTAAGACTGTCCTCCCAGCACTGGAATGTCACTATATTGCCCTGCTGTCTGCACTGAAATTATCTGATCAAATTAGTAGCAGTGTTGTTGCACTTTTCCTTCATTTCCTGTGAAGGGAATGACTTCAGTCCATATGCATTTGCACTATCCTGTAAACCTGACTCCCATGGGTAATCTCATTTAAATTCAGTGGAACGATTAACGTGAGCAAAAGGTACAAGACTTGGGCCCTGGTGAGCCATTCAGCATATCTTTTTAAGTTCTACAGATATATTTTCCCATAGGTTTTGTGGAATAAAGTGGGCTGAGAGCTGTTAAAGATTTGATGGACATATTAAAATACTGGCCTGGGACTCGCATGGCCTCAACTCTCTTCTCTGATGTGCAACAGGCTCCCTCTGTGACCATGGGCAAAAATCATTTAATCTGTGCTTTAATGGCTCATCTGTAAAATGACATCCTTCCTTTGTCATGCTTAATCAGACCGAGAACTCTGTAGGATAGGAGCTCTCCTATTATTATACATATGACAACTAACAGAGCTAGTACCTCAGCCTTGGTCAGGACTTCCAGATGGCATAGAACACAATTAAACATTTTAATTGCATCCTTTACAGTACATTATACAATATAATTCATGGGCTAAAACACCAAGCCCAGGAGAAGTGTGCTTGCCCATCTCTTTAAATCCATGTAAATGGATAAATATGCTGATAGTTAATTGTGAAAGGTGCAGCATAAGTACTCCAGTTGGAAGGCAAAGACAGCAGAGTTAAGGTCCATTGTGCCCTATGGGATTAAGAGAATCTTACCGCCTAAATATTCTGCAATATGAATTTGGATTCCTGTTTGAACCATAAGAGCCTTTTTCACACGCCAGTAGCAGAGATCAATTTCTATAAATGGAACTAAACAAGTTTTAATGACCCTAGAGACACATTTCAAAAGCTTGGGAACTTGATGTTCAGCATTCAAAGAAAAAGGAAAGAATGTAACTGGGAATGAGCAGCCACTGCTAAAAGTTTCCACGTTTGGGAAGCGACATGTTTTCTCTGGTCACGTGGCAGGAACAATTTTTGCAGGATAATAAAGTTCCTTTTTAAAGGCCTTAAACACTATATTGGCAGCGCTCTGATTCCTACCACAAGACTCCTTGGCAGTATGGGACCATAAGGGCACATCTAAAGGTTTTCTTATTCTGGACTACTCCATTATTTTTTACACATGTAATTAATTTTCCCTTCCCTTCACCAAACCACAATGGCCTGGAGGAGTTTCACCTATTTGTTTAGTTTTACAGCATGTGGCTTTGGTTTGGCAGATTTCAGTTAGGTTTTATGCTATGCATATAGGAGCAAAGATTTTAAAGGCAGGTTTGGGACAGAATCTCAAATCTAGAGAACTAACTGATACCTTTTACCAAAGTCTGAGATCCAAATGAGTCCCAGGCTCAGGAAATCCTAACCCAAATCTGGTCTGGATCTGTACAAATGATCCCTAGACTTATAATGAGCTGAATCAAGACTCCAGAGCTGAATTTAAGCCCATCTTTAGTACCAAACTGCAATAAGATATCCATCCTGGAATTTTTCTTAAGTTTTTTCATTATTTAACAATGAGTCAATAATTGTTGAAATGACAGTCTAAGGGAAGGGGTAAATTCAACATTCACAGATATCCTTAAACAAAGATTTTATCTCTTCCTAAATCATGTGGTCTTGTTCAATCAGAAGCTACCGGGTCAGCAGTCTCAGTTACAGAAGAATAAAGTCCTCCCCACCGCTGGGCACTACTTCGAAATATCTCCACCTACCTTACAAAGCAGATCCCACTCTCTCATCATAGTAACACCTTTTGCCCTTTAAATCTCTGAATATATGTAAGGCCATACCGTTTAGTTTGGCTCCCTGCTTACACAAAGATAGGGAAGTCCAACTTTCCCACATTTAAGACTTATTGAACTGTTGCTTCCTATGCTTGTCTTTTTAAAAGCTAGCAGATGAATGCTAAGTGTAGAAGAAGGAAACCTCTCCACCCCCAATACTATTGTAGCTGCTGTCATTTCCAGTTGTATGGATAAGGCATTAGTATCAATAACAATCCTATGCTATTAAGAAATGGATTGAATGTTTGTACAAGTATCTAAATATTTATGAACCTACAAATCCAACAAAATAACAATCCAATAATTTTAGTCTATACAATTACTTTTCTGCTATTCACAAAAAAGGTAAAAACATTTGTTTTCACTTTGATATGGCATATGTATCAGAAAACAGAATGCAAAAATATTAAAATATTTTAATAAAATAAAAGACAATTGTATCTTACCAAAATTGAAACAGTCCTACCATTCCAAAGGAAACAGTCCCAGAATTTTAGTTCTACATACAGGAAGTTTCAGCTTCTTATTCCAAATTGGAACCCAACTTTTTAAAATTGTGGAATCTCCTATGGAATGAAGAGTCCCGTTTCTATCCAGGTCTAACTACAATTCCCACCGACTTCCAGTGAACCTTGTTGCTTAGGCCTCCAAGTGAAACTGGGGACCTCAGCATCTCTCAGCATCTGATTCTAGGTCATGGGACTACCCAAGTTTGGAAAAAACTTCCCTGTTCATCTCAATGGAGAGTTCTCCAATGGCAGTCAGCATTGCTGGCCCACTGCATTCTCATCCTTCTTACCTTGCCCAAGCTTTGCACCTGTGATAGCTTCCTTGGCACTCCCAAAGCCCAGCTCTCGGCAGACCACACTGGCTGAAATCAGGTTCCAGTTATCATCACAAATAGTTCCCCATTCCCCATTTTTCAGCACTTCAACTCTTCCTTCTCCAGTATTGGCCCCACCTCTCAGCCTGACCAAGGGCTGCTGTAAGGAAGAAAAAAAACAGGTGTAATGTCACTTTTTATGAATGAGCATGGTACAGGTAGCCACCACCTTCTATTCAGTTTCTGCTTGGTAAAGACCCGAGCCTTACCAAGCTACTCATAAGCTTGGCCGTGAGCCCAAATTTTCAGAAGCAAATATCATGAGATACTCCCAAAGTGGTCCAGAAGGAGCAAGATAATTACAAGAACTAGTCACATCTGAAGATGTGGGCCATGAAGAGCCACCTTAATAAGAAGAGCTGCCTTAATGAGATAAGTGCCCCTTGCCCACTGATTTTTTCTGCATATGGAGTTCTCCCATTCCTATACATGGCTGAGAGGGAGGAATAGGGTACAAGATATGCTCAAGTCTTACTTGCTACTATTCTGCTCCATAGGTTTGGAAGCAAAGATGTGGAGAGAGCCTTCCCCTTCCCCGGGAACAAGCAGCAAGGAGGCAGGAGTGTCATGGCACACAGGAATGAGCTGGATGGCTTACAAACCAACCCTCGGGCCACAGTCCCTTTGAGGCTTGGGTGTTCAGTCTCATCCCTGCAGCCAGCTAACACGTTGCCTGCCAACAGCAGCGTGCATGTGAGCACGTTGCCCTGGTCCGGAAAAGCAGCAAAGAGCGTCTTGTGGGCAGGGCACGGGGCCTCCCTGTGGAATCCTGCCCTGCCTGCCAGGATTCCTGCGGCAGACAGGACACGAGGTACTGTTTACACTGTGCCAGCCAGGGCAGGGCTTGGTCTGTAGGTTGCAGACACAAGGAGGTCTTAGAGCAAAATGAAAAGGCACAGCCCTCCAGTATATCAGCATGATGAAGGGCCAAATTGTTAAGTGGTGCAAACTAGCATTGAAGTCCCCAGTTTGCACCAGCTTGGGATTTGACCCGATGTTCCTATTTGGATAAGAACACTAGGTCCCAAATGCCAACACGAACATCAACTTTCATAAGAGCTATAGGAAATGTGTTAAACATAAACTAGATTCCATCCTGTCGTCCAAGTACGTCCTGTACAGACCTTCCCGTATGATTAAAGAAACCCTCCCTATTGAAAAAGTACAGATTGTGTAACTATTAGAAGCAGAATAAATACCGCTTTTTAGGAGTAGCAAGATAACAGACAATTCCAGAACACTGATCCCAGCTGATCAGCTGATCAGGTCTTTAAACTTTGTCATTTTAATCGACATCTTCTTTTAATCCGCAAGAGCCCTGAATCTCTCCCTGAAGCAAGGGCCACATGAGTTATGCCCTATGATTGGAACATAATAAAATCCAGTTTTTCTCTTCATACTTATAAAAATGAGGAAGATTCCCTACATGATGGGTGGCAGAAGGTAGGGCAGGGTGGTACCTTAGAGACTACGTGGTTCACAGAAGCATGAGCTTTCATAGGAAACAACCAATTTCATCAGATTTTTATTGCTGCATATCAGTAAGCCACTAGAGGTCTCTGCTTTGCTGTGTAGATTTCCAGACCGTGGGAAATGGGGTAGATAGGAAAGAGAGCTGGAACTCAAGCTGAGTGGAAGTCTGTTTATCTGTGATTGAACTGTTTTTTAATAAGTGCCCCTACTTAAGGCAGGCTATGATGAACTCAGAAGGTCCACATCTCAACAAGAGAAATAATCAGTCCTACCTATCACGCGGTGTGGCAAAGCTCACTTTGTCAAGATGTGGCAAAGACATTAATGAAGGTCTTTCCAGTAAGAATCTTGGAGAACTTTGAAGGCAGGCTTGCAAATTATCTTATATTATATAGAAAGCACACAGTATCTCATCTACCTTACCTTTACAGAAGGAAAATGTATTGATTCCCTAAAAGTACATTTGTTTCAAGTCATGGCAATCTCATGAAAACAGACACTGCGCCCTATGCAATATTCCAGGCTGAATTCTATCACTATCTGATAGGTTTCTCAGCCATTTATGCTGTTAAGCATTTTTTTTAAGCAGACCATAAATATTTCACTTAATAGATGATAAAACCCAACAAAATTACAGCATGTAGTACAAAAAAAAAAAAAAGGTTGGCAGAAATTTTAAAAAGCCACACAGTAAAAGTTGGCCAAGATGACACATCATCAATCAAGTTATTGTGTCTTTAAAATGGTAACTGCAAGTTGGCCTACAGAGTTCAGCTCCCAGCCACGACTACCAAGAGATTATAAGACTGAAGAATTACCATATGCAGATAAATGACCAGGAAAGAATGAAGGACAGTCTCATGGTCAAGGGGCTACCCTGGGAGTCAAAAGGTATAGGCTTTATTACTGGCATTCCCACAAACACTCTGTATGACCACAGGCCAGCTGCTTATACACTTTGTGCCTCAGTTTTCCCATCTGCAAAATGGTGATTAATAATATTTCCCTATCTTCTCACAGGGTTGTTCTGGGGATTTCCACTTGTCAATTGCCCAGGTTCTATAGTGTTAGGGGTATCCAAGAACCTAGAAAGGCTGTGTGGTCTACACTTGTCAGAACTGTAATGAACCTTTTGATTTAAAATGTCAGTGAAAAACAAGTCAAGCAACTGAGAGGGTAAACATGTTAACAGTTGTAAGACTCTCAAAAGTTAGGCAAGTTTGGCCCAAATAAGTACTCTGGTTTATTTGATCAGCTGTACAGCTGGTAATCATTTTAAAGTATCAATTCCAACAGTATTTTCCATCAACATTTGACATTTTGAAGAAAAAGGATGAGGTTTTCATGAAAATTACATCCCATTTTCAATCCAGCCCTTTGAGACAGATTCAGCCAAGGTGTAATAACTCAGGGAACAGAAGGCAGAGCCCTTCATGTCTGGGTGACAGTTTCAAGTCCAGACCAGGATAACATTTATTTTTCACATTCAGTGCTTGTTACTGAGCTCACTGAAAAGTTTTCCAGTCCTGCCCATTACCTTCTAGAGAGAGTAGCTGCTGCTGTTACCCCTGGAGGGGGACCTACTGCTATGGAAAGCATGCCATAAATATGTGAACACTGAATGATTTGTGAGAGCCCCGAGACCAAAGAACTTAAGACTGTTTAAAGTTGGATATACATCCAATCCTTCCAGGCTGGGGTCACCTGAAGGCCATCCAAAGCCTACACTGAATGCTTACAGAATTATTTGGCAATGCGGATGGCTCAAATGGTTTACAGGACCCTTCACTTCGGAAGGCCAAAAACTTGCACAAAGATATGAGATTTCAGCCATGCAATTAGCGAATGGGAAATGCACTACACTGCAACTATGCATGGTTTATTATGTATATTGTAGTAGTGCCCCCCAGCACAAGATGAAGGCTCAATTTTGCAAGGAACATAGGGATACATAATAAGAGACAGTCCTTTTTCTTTAATAAGCCTACCACAATAGAACTGTAGGGCAGGAAGGGGCCTCAAGAGATCCCGTAGTCCCATCTCCCTGCTTTTGGGCAAGATTAAGTAGGTCAAGACCAAACCTGTTAAATATGTCTCGAGTCTTTCTTAAAAAATATCTTTCTTAAAAAAGAAGATTCCAGGCTCCACAGGTATCTTGTTCCAGTACTTTGCTATCATTGGAGAAGCTTTCCTTACATCTAACCTTTCCTACAAATGAAAGATTGTGTCTTGCCCCGAGCCCAATGAAAGTGGGGAATAACTGGTCACCGTCCTCTTCCGAACAACCTCACGTATTTGAATTATTATATTCTCCCCGTAGTCTTTCCTAACAGGTCACATTTTCCTAACTCTATTTTTCTGTTTGCCTTTGAATATTTTCCTATTTGTCAGCATATTGCTTAAGGGATGCAGGCATGGCAGTCACTGCAGCAACCGCAACATGGATTAGATGTATTCCATCTAGATTTAAATCAGCCAGCTCCGATACTGATAACAGTGTAACAGCAGCAGCAGCACAGGACTCAGTGTGGCTATCTACCCAGTTTCTAGGATGGGATTTGCAGCCTCTGTTGCGCTTCATACTATTGTGGCTAGATGCTGAGCTACAGAGGGGGCACATCAACACTACTCTGCAGCCATAGCAATGCTTTTTAAGGCTAGTAAACAAAACTGGATATACCAGGATACAACCGGACTGCACTCGATGCCTCAAAGTGCTGAATAAAGCAGGAAAATTACCTCCTGCACTTTACATAAAAGTCTCTTGTTAATACATCCGGGAATAGTATTTGCCTTTTTTGGGACAGCATCATGTTGTAGGTTTCTTTGGTTAATGGACCACGATAATCACCGGATACTTTTCTGGAGTACTTCTGCCTAAGCAATCAGGGCTCGTGGACAGAGGTGATATCTTTTATTAGACCAACAAAATCTTGTTGGTCTAATGAAAGATATCACCTCTGTCCACGAGCCCCGACTGCTTTTTCCTCTAGACCAATACAGCTACAACCTAGATAGTCTGCCTAAGCAGTTATTCCAGAAGCGGATGTATTTAGGAATATCTTGCATCAGTTTTACTGCAAAATGATACCAATAAAAATATACTTAAACACATCCTGCTTCTCATACATTCCTTCAACCATCATAACTACTGTAAAACTACCAAGCAGTTGCTCCCTCCTAACTTCAGAGATGCAGTGTGTGCATCTCTGAAGTTATATCAGGTCCTGGGTATGACTGTAAACTGCAGCCAACTGGAGGACCTCATGGCAACGTGGCGGGGCTACTTGTGGTGGAGTAGCTGCTATAAAATACCACAGCATCCAGAGTAAGGCAAATATAGGGTTCCTCAAAACCCTAGCCCCCATTGTCTTGTGGGTACTCCTTGGTTGAAGACAAAGGAACATCACCCTAACAGAAACACACTCTTGATGAGCTGTTAGGCAGTCAGCAACATCTCTAACCTGTTTCTCTCTGGCAGAAGCTCACTCTGGCCTTTGGACTCTGTTTCGGTGGCCTAAGGGGGTGGGGATGGTGGGTCCTGGGCAGCCTCCACTCTTCCATACTCTTGCCTTCGTGTATGCACTGAAGGTCTTGGTGTGATGGGTGCATAGACCTCTTGTGTGTACACCATGATCCAGAGTATTGACAGTTGCCATGTGAGACTATCTGAAGTCAGTACTTTGCACTTCTCTTTTTTGCTTTCAGACTATTTCTCCAATTTCCCCAAGATCATTTTGAATTCTGGGGCCTATCCCAAGTGCTTGCAATTCCTTTTTTGCTTGCCACTATCCACAGGTGTTATAACTGTGCTAGCTCAGGGGAGATGCACAACACCAGGGTACCATGGAGAAAACTTGCACAGCTGCTATCTGTGCTGTACCTGTTCTGGGGAATAAAAAACACAAGACTTCATTCTCCAGGGCTGCCATCAATATGGCGCTTTTTGCAAGCACACTCTCTCAAAAAACTAAGAAAGAATCTGCTAATATCTGATGTCAATCAGTATTATTTTTCAGTAGAAGGCACAAAAGGAGCAAAGAGATCCGATGGTCCATCATTATTATCTGTAGCCAGCTGAGGTTAAACAGCTATGAAAAACCAAGCCCAGCACCAACCAGGGAAATACTCAATTGGCTGAAAGAGAACAACTCAAACAAAAATGGGACAAATGCATTTTCTCACTACTTGCTTTTAGCTTTGCCAGCTTCAGTACTTAATAATGAATCCCACACCATTCCAAGCCAACCATCAAGCTAAAAAGAGTAGGAAGCCTGCAGAGGGAGGCTCCACAACCTTTCCCTTGGAATGACTGTGGATCTGTGGCGGAAGGGGAGATCTGAAACAGAAAGGATGACAGCAGGGATGATATGGGTAGCAGGGTGAGTTTGTGTTAAAGCAAGAGAGTGGAACCCAAATAACCTGACCTAGCTCTCCAACCTGTTCCTAGCTCTGCTTGCAATCCCATTAGTCATGTTACTTATAAAACTGGGTAATTTTTTTCACTTGAATAGTTCGTTTGACACCCCCCACCAAAAAAAAATCTTATTTTTAAATGGCAATGTTTTCATTTTGGTTTCTTTGAAATTAAACATTTTGATTTTTTTATTTCAAACTAGTGCTTTGCTTAGTTTTGTTTGAGGACAAATTAAGCATTTCAACTGACCTGACTCATCCCTGTCTCCATATTTGCAGGAAACACAAACAACTCTGTCAAAAATACTCAAAGGCCCTCCAGTGGTGGGGTTTTGTTTGGGGAGGGGAAGGGGGGAGAAGGGAGGGATTTAGGGGAAAGGAAAGTAAGTTATTTGGGAGGAAATTAAACTGGAAGCTGGTTAAGTTTTCACTGAAATTCCAAAAATTAAAAAAAAAAATTCCTTCAGCTCCAGTGATAGCACAATCTACCCTGAATGAATGCAGCGATTCACAGAGTTGCATAGAGACTCTTCTATAACAGAATACAGGTTGGCTTCTGCAAAGATTTGCTCAGGTACATAGGCTTTATACATTGAGTAGCTCCACTAAAGCCGATAATATTCTCAGTGCATATGACCGTACAGATGTGTCAGTCTTGGCAGAGTTTTGATTGATCTATAGAGTTACCCACCCAAAAGACAAAACCCTTTATAGAGGGATTTGTACTCCTTACCTCCTGCCTGAAAGCTTTTCGGAAGCCATTATTACTGCTGGGAGCAAAAGCCCGGCCTGGCACACAGCTCACCACAGCAGGCATCCCATTCTCACAGGTGACATTATTTTTATTGTCCACATTGAGACGGCTGCCCAGTTTGCAGCTGGAGATATGAGCCTCATTGCCAGTGCACTCCATGGAGTAACCCCAGTAGCTTAGCTTCTTCTTTTTGGCAAGCAGCCTTCAAAAAGAGGAAACACCAGAGAAAGACAGTTAGTGAAAACCATTAAAAAGCAGAGAAAGGAAATCTTTCACTGCTCAACAGCCGACCTGTGGAACTTCTTGCTCCAGGAAGTTGCCAGGACAAATACAATGGTGTGAATTTAAAAAAGTACTGGCTTAACCCGACAACCATTACTAATTTTCTAGCATACAGACCAACATAGAAAACAGTACTATCCCTTTTAGTTGTATATTTTTTTCCTCTGCTTGGACCAGGGAGATACAGGCCTGGTCTCTGATGATGCAGCCTCACTGTCTCTGGTGCCTGAGTTAGCGTGATTCAAGGCTGGTTTCATTTCTGCTATCTCATACTAGAATGATTTCCCAGTCATGGTTTGGATGTACCTGTAGTCAACTAGCTGGGAAAAGCAACAAAGGACTATCCTTTGAGTATTAGCCATGCAAGGGGATGGACATACTTGGCCATTGTCTCACACTTGTGCAGCTCTACCTGAACCATGCAGAAGATATATGCAAATGCATAGATGCTCCTTTTTCAAATATATTGGGAGGATGAAGAAGGCGCCGGGTAATGTGGGGCCCCTGCAGGATATGCTGGGCAATCTGGTGGTTGCGTCAGAGGATAAAGCAGACCTCTTTAACCAATTCTTCACCTCCGTTTTCTTGTGCAGGGACCGGGACTTCCCTGCTGTGATAGAAGCCGGACGCGAGGGGATCGCCTTCAGACCTCAGGTTGGGGAGGACCGGGTTAGAGAGCTTCTGGAGGGGCTGGACGCGTTCAAGTCAGTGGGTCCGGATGCTCTCCACCCCAGGGTGCTGAGGGAGCTAGCTGGGGTTATTGCAGGGCCCCTGGCACGGCTCTACGAGCGATCGTGGTGCTTGGGCCAGGTGCCAGACGATTGGAAGGTAGCTAATGTGGTCCCCATCTTCAAGAAAGGGAAAAGGGAGGACCCGGGCAACTATAGGCCCGTCAGTCTTACCTCAATCCTGGGGAAACTCTTTGAGAAGATCATCAAGGAGCACATTTGTGACGGGCCGGCATCAGAAATGATGCTCAGGGGCAATCAGCATGGATTTATTAGGGGGAGATCATGTCAGACCAACCTGATTGCCTTTTATGATCAGGTCACAAAGGCCATGGATGCAGGTGTCGCGGTGGATGTAGTCTTTCTGGACTTCAGCAAGGCCTTTGACACCGTCTCTCACCCCATCCTAATTAATAAACTAGGCGACTGTGGCATAGATGCCTACACAGTCAGATGGATTGCAGATTGGCTGAAGGGTCGCACTCAGAGGGTGGTGGTGGATGGATCATACTCGACTTGGGGGGAGGTGGGTAGTGGAGTCCCCCAGGGCTCGGTCCTGGGGCCTGCGCTGTTCAATTTCTTCATCAGCGATCTTGATGTTGGGGTGGAAAGCAACCTGTTTAAATTCGCTGATGACACCAAAATTTGGGGGGAGGTGAGCACGCTAGCAGGGAGAGAGAGATTGCAGAAGGATCTGGATAGGTTACAGGGGTGGGCAAACAGGAACAGGATGTGTTTCAATACGGACAAGTGCAGGGTGCTGCACTTGGGTAGTAGGAACCAGCAGCACACTTATACGATGGGGAACTCCCTACTTGAGAGCACGGAGGCGGAAAGGGATCTTGGTGTCATTATTGACTCCAAGATGAACATGGGCCGACAATGCGAGGTCATGGTTGGCAGGGCTAACCGGACCTTGTCGTGCATCCACAGGTGCATCTCGAGTAGAGCCAGGGAGGTGATCCTCCCCCTCTATGCGACGCTGGTCAGGCAGCTGGAGTACTGTGTCCAGTTCTGTGCGCCCCATTTCAGGAGGGATATGGACAACATGGAGAGGGTCCAGAGGAGGGCCACCCGCATGATCCGGGGACAACAGGGCAGACCCTACAGTGAGAGACTGCGGGACCTGAACCTATTCAGCCTCCACAAGAGAAGGCTGAGGGGGGACCTGGTGACCGTCTATAAACTCACTAGGGGGAACCAGAAGGGTTTGGGGGAGACGCTGTTTCCCCTAGCCCCCGCTGGCATAACAAGGAGTAATGGGCACAAGTTGATGGAGAGGAGGTACAGATTGGACATCCGAAAAAACTACTTCACAGTTAGGGCGGCTAGGAGCTGGAACCAACTTCCAAGGGAGGTGGTGCTGGCCCCTACCCTGGGGATCTTTAAGAAGAGGCTGGATACCTACCTGGCTGGACTCATTTGAGTCCCGTTTTTTGTTTAGGGTTCTTTTGTTGTTCCCCGCCCTGGCAGGGGGTCGGGCTAGAAGATCTATTAGGTCCCTTCCGACCCTAAAACTATGAAACTATGAATAGTAGAAAGCAAAAATGCAGGGATTTTTGTTTTCCTGCACATGCACACTGGTTCAACACAAATAATGCTGGTGCCATTTGAGGCTTTATGAGAATTTAGCCCCTACCATAGCTGCTGTGCTGGCAGGCATTACCCTATTACCTGGAAGAAAGAGGCAAACTTAGGACAGAGTAAGGGCTCTCCATCTCCTTCCAAACTGGCAGTATTAGCAACCTCAAGCCTGCAGACAGTTTTTGAGAGCAAGAGCAATTCTCTTGATGACACATTTGCAGCAGAGAAGATTGGCAGCCTTTTCCAGTGCTTGTTTCCCAACTGGAACATCTCCAGCAAACCCCATGGGCTGTAAAGGGGTGATAAGCCAGTGGAAGAAAATAATTCAGCATCTTCCAGACAGATACAAAAGGCCAGGGCTGCATTTGAGTTAAAGCAGTCAATAAAAAGTTTCCAAGCACCACCATAGGAGAGATTCTGAAAACTAAAGGATAAATTAAAACACAGAGAAGCCAACAGCCAAATGTGATCCTGCACTGACTTTGCAAGAGCCCGTTCCTCTGTTCTGGTGTTAGTAGCAAATTAGACATTGTGGTCCTAAAATTAGATACGATGCAAAACATATGGAGGTGGAGGGAGTGCCAGAAAAAGACTTTGATTGATTGTAGCATTAGCCTCATAAGACAGACAAAAAGGGGTGAGTGGGTCTGAAACTTAGTGAGTCTGAAGCTTAGGGAGCTGGTAAAAAATTAAAATCTGTCTGTGCAGTTATCAGACGCAATTCAGACAAAATGGGTAGCGACTCAACATTTTACTCCCCATCTGGCAGCAGTTTGGTGGGTCTATGTGAAAGAAACTGGAAGATCTCAGCCCACTTCACGGTGGCATGTGTCCAGCATAACAAAAGAGAAATCTAGGCTAAAACAGCTTATGGATACTGTGCCACCCTCTCTAGAGCAGGATTCCCCCCAGGACAATGTACATTGCTACAGAGCAGTGGAGGCTGACTTGTCTGTCCAGTTCTTTATTAATTTAAATTAGTATTCTCACTGGCACCAATTTAAAAAATAGATTTATATTAAGGTTCAAAGTAGAACAAAATACTAAGAAAAAGGAATAGCAGGCAAAAAACAACTTCATAATTTCATTGAAATTGTGAAATTCAAGATATTTTAAACAGCTCCTCTCCCGCCATCAGCCATCTCCACTCTGATGGCAGCTCCATAGAAGGCAACTGCAAAAGTTTAAAAGGGATTTTTTGCCTTCCTCTGTAGCAGGGGCATGGGCCTCTAACCTGGGATCTCTTGAGCATCTATTGACAACATTTCATAGAAGCAGGATGTTAGCTGCCATGGTTTCTCCTGCTTTTCCTGTGGCAGGTTAGGGTGTTTTGTCAAGGTTGACAGTAGTCTTATTCGGAGTTTAGACCAGGGGTGGGCAAAATGCGGCCCCTGGGCCAGATGCAGCCCTCCAGGCCATTCTAGCTGGCCCGCAGGGCCCCTAAAAAATTTAGAAAATTAAGATTTATTTATTTATTTAGAATATTTATTTATTTATTTAGAAAATTAATATTTATCTGCCCCTGGCTGCCTGTCATGCAGCCCTTGATAAGGCTCAGTAAGCGGCCCTCCGCCCAAAATAATTGCCCACCCCTGGTTTAGACTGTGGAGATATGAAGGATCCTGCCTCAAGCAGGGGGTTGGGCTTGGTGATCCCTGGAGGTCCCTTCTAGCAAACAATAGTACTAAGGGTGTATCTAACAGTGAGGAAACAGATTAATGGGAAATAAAGAAGTACTAATGGCCATTGGCCACCCCTTTCCCAAAGGCTGAGAGATGGATCCTTGGATATTTAGCAAGAGCCTAATGGAATTAAATGCATCTAACCCACTAAAAGTTCATGAGAATTGTGTACAAAACTCCTTTAGACTTCAGTGTGACAATAAGATGTGACCTTGGTCAACTAAAAGTGAAAAGATCACTTGGGAACACAAGCAAGGAAACCGATTCCGTAAGAGATCCTAAGGGAAATCTAGAACAAAACTGATTTCATTGAAGTCACTCCAAATTGACAGCAGTCTCGCAGGCATCACAATTTGGCCCTTTGTTGGGATATTTATGGTGGGTTGTTTTAGCATCTTCTTACTCCCAGCCTACATTTGCTAAAAAAAAAAATATAGCGTATTAACAGCATTTGCATTGGGAGCTCCAGACCTACGACATGTGGGCAAAGAGTTGCACAGATTTTGCAAGCAGGCAGGGAGAGGCATCTGCCTTAACCAGCAAATAAAAGGGACATCCTAATAGGAAACAGGAGCAGAAAATGAAGTGGTGTCATACAGCCAAAAACACTGGGGAAAATTCATCCCTGGTACAACCAACTGAAGCCAATTAACTTGGCCTATGTGCCAGGAGGTCACAGAAGGATGAGCTAATCCCATCCAACTACATTAAGGAGAAAAATTCATTAGTGGTTCTCTTCTCTGACGTCCACACAGCTGGACTGAGCAGGTTTGAGGCTCCCATTTCTGGGTGTCCTGATGGACAGCATTTCCACCTTTAACTAACTCCCCCTGGCAGGCATCTGCGTAAGTGAGAAAGTTTCCCTGTTCCAGCCCCATTGAGTTAGGCAGAGGAGCAGCCACATCCATCTCCATCTGCCAAAGCCCAGGAGACCTTATGTTGCCAGTTGGAATCCATGGAGAATGCATCGTTCAGATACGGGTGCAATTAAGTGCTCCATAAATTCTAACAGATGCATCACCTAACAAAGGTTATGTTAAGGTTGAAAACATCTGCCAGCTGCAGAGAAGATGCACGCAAGACAAGAATTCCTGTGATCAGCTCCTAGCCTCACTCTACCTCTTTTGGACAAGGAAATGGACTGCTGAGCACCTTCTGCTGACCCCAACAAAAGTTTCAGGGACCTGGCATAGCAGACCACAGACCTGCATGTATCCCAGCTTGTGCCTTTCTAAAGTGGAACTAATATTATTTGCCTCTTTCCACCAGGGCACAGCTCTGAGGAAGGATGAGTTAAATGAAAGCTCTTATATAAACATCTCTGGAGAACAAACAAAAGCATGGAAAATGCGCTAAGACTTGTTATGTTTCCTACATAAATTGCCTTGTCAAATGCAGAAAAAAGTAACATTCAGGAATACTAATAATAATAAAAAAAAATCCTTGGCAGGAAAATGATAATGAACTAAGTTGTTTTCTTTTAAGCAGGGTCCATCTGCAAATCATTTCACCTCCCACCATCATGCAAAAACAGCCCAATATCAGTTAGCTCAGCCTGTAAAGCTAGTTAGCAGAGAATGGGATTTCTGTGAGTTTAGGAGGGGGCGTTTTCAACCCCCAGCCAGGGCAATTACAAAGCCAGATGAGAAACCGAATCTGTAGTCTGGTTTCCTAGCAGCACAACAACAGTGTGAAAGGTTTCACTCTTGGAACATAGGTATTTACAAGTTATGCAGAGCACAGCCTAAAAAATGAAAAAACGTTACAAGGCTTCAAGCTCACGTGGAAAAAGGGCTTGTTCAAAGTGATCAGTAAAAGGCAGAATCTTCCCTTCCCCAAACCACTGTGTGACATGACTAGAAGGTGGGTGGAGTGAGCCATAGCACCAGACCCTCAGCCCTTGGAAGAGAATGGTACAAAACAATTGGCATCCTAGCTTCCAAGGGAGGACCGTAGAGAGACTGAAACAGAGACCATCTTTGACATCTACAGACCAGATTTCACCCAGGACCAGAAGACAGGAGGCTGGGAGTTTTACTTGGTCCCAACCTGCCTGCAGCAGAGTTGATCCAATTCAGTGCAGTCACTAATTCATTGTCTTAAGGAGTCTCTGTGTCTTATTTACAGGCTCTCTCTACCTTGGGGTACAAATGCAATGCTACAAGGTGACAACCACTGGAAGCTGAATCTTGTATACATGTCAGCCCCATAAAATTGGGATGCATGCATTAAGGAGAGAAGTAGACTTTCTGCCCAGGATAGAAGCACCCCATTTTAATTCCTGCCCCACAGTGCAGAAGTTGTGGTATTATTATTCAGACAGCCAAAGTAGTCAATTTGGCTCATTGTTCTTCACTCCACGGGTGTTAACGATCATTTTGTTTTTCTAATGGTCTTAATATTTCAAGAATCAAGACAGCCTTTCTTAGGTTTTTGCTAGCTGCTCCTTGCCTCTCTACTCCTAATTCACAGGCCTGGAAACTCTTCAGCTCTTTTCAAAATCATTGATTCATCAATGGAGACCAGTCTTCAGCAGCAGCTAGGGTTGCAGCCTTAGTAAATCAGGAAAGGAAGGGTAAGCCAGCTGAAATTAGGCTCTGCTCCCCTCTACAAAGACATAACGCTGGAAAACACATCTATTCTTCCGTCTTTTAAAAATAAAGTACGTATTTTATTCTGGGGCAGGTGTATGCAGGAAAATATGGTGTCATGTATTCTATATGTGTGGAATAATATACTATAGTTATAAGTATATATGTCTTACATATCCACATACATTATATTATACCTCATACATAACTGAACACATTATAAATACACACATAAGATTCAATTCCCAATTCTTAGAGAGAAACCATGCTAGCCAGAGCTTACCTCATGCTAAGATATTATATGGAAAGATGCTTTAGGTAGCTAGAGCCACAACACTATGCACTATTGCTGGATAAAGGATCGCTGCCGATCCAGCCTTTACATATACAGTCATTTCTAGCTATTAAATGTAAAGGTCCTTCTTGGAGACATCTATAAATGAAGAGCAGGAAGGATTTACTTTGTCTTATTAGAACAAGCTTATTTTGCCATGTGGTTCTAATGGATAGGGCTGGAGCACAACAATGCCTCTGAGATAAGCTCTCTCTCCAGCTGGGGCAAGATAATGCACATGGCTGGAAACATGTGCCACTGTAACCCAGAGCAAAGCACAAGACTGTCTGGCAGCAATTATTTCTTCATTGCTCATCCACCTTCAAAACCTGAAAACAAGAGTCCAATTGAGTCTTTTCTTTGCTGGTGCTGCTATGTGGCTTTATACTATTTCCAACCCAGGGACCTCTTCCATTGATCATCATCTTACTAAGAAAAACATGCGATACAACCAGTCTACACCAAGGAGAACCTCGAGAAACAGCCTTCATGTGAAACAAAAGAACAAGCAAAACAATCACAATTATGCCTTTAAGAATTGCATCCTCCCCTCAAGCAGCTTATGCCATGGTCGGCTTCTGGAATCAGAAGCCTGGGGAAGAAGCTTATTGGCATAAAAGCCTAAGGCAGATGTGAAATAGCTTATTTATAGCAAACTGTACAGAAAACAGTGCTTGTGTGTCACTAGCTGGAGACAAAAACAAGCCTGCAGTGTGTAAGCTTGCAATGGGCAAATGTCAGACATCCTGCTAGATTTGTTCTGCACAAGCCAAAAAGGAGAATGAGGGGTCTCCCCAAGTCCCTATATTCACTTCCCTCATTTTGAGTGCTCCAGGCTTATTTCAAAGTGCAGCACTGAAAGCCCAATCTGTCCTGCCAGAAACAACCTTGGAAGCCCTAGGACAGACATTTTAAGCATTCTGTCCTTTGCCCCTGCTCAGTGCAGGACTAAGTGATAGGGTGATTAATACAGTGGAGGCAGCTGGCAACCCAAGTAGGCAGGATTGCCAAGACCAGTGGAGCTGAACTGGTGTTGGCAACAGTGGAAGATTTATTGGAAAATTTCCCCCTTGCAGATGGCTCCCATGTAGGTAACCAGCAACTGACTCACAACCCTTCCATGCAGTGACTTGGCAGCCAAGCAGGCCAGATCTACAGAGGGTAAGCCGAGGTGAGAGCCAAATGGCAAATGCTTGGTAAACCCCAGGTAAATATGTCATCATAGATATGAGAAAGTGGATTGTATGCCAGGGAGGGAATGAGGATTCTTGTGCTATGAGACAACACAGACTGGCTTTGTTGCAGTTCTCTTTCATTAAACCTTCCATCATGCCACATGCTAGCCTCAATCCTGCAACCAGCTACATGGACTTTGGGCCTACAAGGATCAGACTATCACATATATTTATTTACACAGGCACTTACACTCACATACATATAGCACAGTATCCAGAGCCACAAAAGATTAAAAGAAAGGAAGAAAAAAGAGAGCCAACACAGGACTATGCAGTAGCAAGGAATGGAAGAGGCCTACTGAATCAAGCCCATCCCTGTGCCAATGTCAGATTTATCTTGTTTTAAGTTGATATTACACTTAATGTTCGCCAAAGGGTGGGAATCAAACAAGCCTCGTGTACCCCTAGTTACACAAGGAAGTGCCTGGTATTTAAAATGTTTACACAAAAGCAAAATCTGATCTAAAGGAATGAAGCAGTTAACTGAGGTTTTTCCACCTCCCTGTCTTCAATTTAATTTGAAATGGGTGTGTTTGAACAAGGCCTTGAGTGTTCAGGAAACATGACCGAGACTTATAAAAAGCTCTGCTCTTACTTGTAGACCTTGGTGTTATATTTCTTCTCGCCTGGAAAGCCAAACATGCCACAGATGACTCGGGAATTTTTTGTGGTCCAGTGTTTGTCACAGATCTGCTTCCAGCTCCCTCCTTCTTTCACCTCCACGTAACCCTCCGTGACTGGCACGCGCTTGCGGTAGGTAGCGAGAACCGCTCGGATTCTTACATCTTCCACTTGGATGTTCATATTCTATAAGTTAAAAAGAAAAAGAATATTTTAGGGATCCACCCTAGGGAGGCAACAGATTCTAATGGTTAGA
Source organism: Alligator sinensis (assembly GCF_000455745.1). Classification (NCBI taxonomy): domain Eukaryota; kingdom Metazoa; phylum Chordata; order Crocodylia; family Alligatoridae; genus Alligator; species Alligator sinensis. Next base: position 1,521,116 of record NW_005842345.1, read on the forward strand.
GCAGGGGAAAAGGAGTGCCTGACATACAAGCTGAGATCTCTACTTCAAACTCAATAAACTGCACAAACCACTTTGATTTCTCTGCCTTTAAGTCATTAGGGAGAGAGAAAAAGAGATAGAGACCGTGGTATCTTGTTCCCCAGTTCCACCACTAACCTTTCAGGCAAAGTCAGGCAGCCCATTTCACTTCTTTATGCTTCAGTCTCTCTATCTTACAAAAGAACTGGTATTTAACCATATGCAGAAATGTGTGGTTGTGTATGTGCCAATGTTCAATTGCTGGATCTTTTACAGTTAAAGCGGTAATTCAAATGGGATGTTTCTGAAGTTTCTGCTAAGATATTTTTATGGTTTAAATAAAGCTTAGTCTAGTTCACTTAAAACATACCACACAGGCATTGTTGCGTTATTACATGGAAAAGGTACCATTTTTATTTTGGGTATTTCAGTGGCTTAAGGATTCCTACTCCTAGGAGCACAAGGGCAGACTTGAACACCTGCCTAACTAAAGGTCTAGCTACAGCAGGTCAGTCACCTGCTCTCCATGGGCCAACTCCTGTGGCATCTTTCCATGTTGGGATAAAGAATATGATATACCATAATGGGGGAGGGGGTGGTGAGGGTGAGGACAGACTTTCTAGATGGCATTTCAGGTGTTCCTAGCTTTGGACCTAAAAATCACAGTTCCTGGGTCTGGAGCTACCCTGGTTTTCACCATCTGAGGATCTGACCACAGGATCATAAACATGAGCTGGAACTGAAGTTAACATCATAAGAGGAGCCTATTCTCATAGTATTTTGCACAGGGTCACAAGAGGCTGTCATTATTATGGAATGCATCAGTTCAACCTGACTTTGTAAAAGACAAGGGAGCAGTCTCAGAGAAGGTACTGAACACGGAGGATGGCACAGTGTTTAGGGCACCACTTGGCGTTCAATTCCTTGCTCTGCAACAGGCTTCTCTGATGACCTCTGACAAGCCCCTGGCTATGCTCAGGTCCTCAGCTGCAAATGCAAACACCACTGTCCAACATCAAGGAGATATTGTGATGATAAACACAGTAAGGATATGTCTGACAGCATAAACTGCTGAGATATCTACTAGAAAAAATCCTTTCCATGTTGCATCTGAGTCACAGGCTGGCTGATGGGAATTAATTGGCTCCTGCTGGAACGTTTACCATTCAGTGCTGCTGGCTGCTCTCTGCTGTTGTAACTTTGTCAAGATGCCCAAGACTTTTACATAGGTGTCCCTTTTTTCTATGACTTAAATCTAAATGCATACATACCAGAACTTTCTCTCTTATAAGTGTAACACAGCAG
>NW_005842345.1:1522474-1542948 GCF_000455745.1 Alligator sinensis
AGCAGGAATTAAAGTCATCCAAGAGAAAGTAAGAGTTCACACTGCCTATATGGAGTCAAAGCTGTTTGTCCTAAGCTAAGAGAGCTCGTGGAGAAGAATTAGCTTGTGTAATGTAGCATAAGGACCTATATATATTTGTAGATATGTAGATGGACCCTCCAGAGTCCATGAGCACCGGGCTATGCCGTATCTTTTAAAATACTCAGTGTCCTTAACTCAAAGGCAAGGGGCAGTTCTCAGGCTGTCTCAAGTGTCTCAAGAAGCACTATAAAACACAGCTCAGAGGAAAGCATAATTTACTAGGGCTGGCATAAAAGGCTGCAAATATGCCCATGGGTGGGCTGCACAAGAAATATTGCTGGCATACCTATGCCAGCATAATCATATCCTACACACTAACATGTGGACACTCACAAAGCAACAGTAGCTCAACTGGAAAAAAGCACTGTGGTGCCAGAATAAGACCATCCACACAAGGATGTGGGGTATACATGTCCATACAAGTACATAGGATCTAATGCAGTGAGTCAGTTGTTGGGATTTATCACATCCAGTATCTGCTGAAGTCAGACAACAGAAGGACATGGAAAAATAAGTGTTACCATACCAGAGCAGTATTGTGTCCCAAGCTTGTTAACAAAATGACTTCAGATTTATCCTGTACACACACAGAAAGGATCTTACCATCTAATTTTGGAGTGACAGCAGGAGGAAGATATAGAGGCAGACAAGGAGGAGCACAACTAATCTGCATTTCAATGTGCTTTACAACAGCAATAACAAGTCATAATAATAATGGCTACTTGTGGCATATAGCAGTTTCAATGCATTTTAGGCGCTTATGTGGCTTGTTCACATGGTATTTAAGTCCTCACCTCCAAGTAAGTACATAAAATACAAGTAACAACTGAGAACTGAAGCACAGAAATACTAAAGAAACACTAAGGAAAGTTGCTCTGAATTAACTAAAAATATGACATTAAACTATCCACTAACTTACTTTAAGTCACATTGGAAGCAAAGGCTATCCTGTGAATTGAGCCAAACTGAATGATTGCCATTTTAGTTCTCAATGAATGCACTCACACAGAAATATAATGTGGTTTAACTAGTCCACGTTATTCACAAGCGTAGTTAACATGGACTTTCCTGAGTGCCCCATGTAGACAAGCCTCAAGAGTCTCACAGGAAGTCTATAGTTAGTCAGAGCCAGGCTAGCGCCTAGCCAGCAGCCCATCCATCCATGCTCCCTCCTTTTATTTTGCAATCGCAGACATTTTAAAAGTTGGCCTCTCCATTTGTGGATTTGCACATCTTCACCATTTGCTACAACTGGATTTCTCCGTATACTGAAGACAGGGCAATGAGTCACAAAGGCTGCCTGGATTCCACATTATGAGCCTACGTGAGGACACAAGCACAGCAAGCCTCACAGGAACTCAAGCCCAGAAGTAAAGGCTGATGGGAAAAAATCTGCTGCAGCAAGCAATTAAAAAGCAATTGAAAGTTTATATTCTCCCTTGTCAAAAATATAAAGGCACATAGTTTCCAGCGGTTACATTACAGCTGTGGAATCCTCTCCTCCCCCACACAAGTTCCATCGTTTAAAAATGAAAAAAGAAATCCAGTGCCTTAAAAGGAACACGTGCTGCTTTGATGCACTGCAATCAATTAAAAATAAAGCGACTAGCAGGAAATGCGTCTGGATTTGCAATTGCCTAGAAACAGAACCTGCACATCTGCTGTTGTGAGGAAGGATCCACAGTCATTAATAAATTGTACAATATCCAGCAGGTAGCTTGCTGACAGGCTCTCTGCTGGAATAAAGTGAAGTCGCTCAGGATCTGTACCCATAAGCTTAAAGGCCCAACCTCGATGCTAAACCTTCCCAGGCTCCTTTGAAAAATCCAGCCTTAATACTTTTTGGAGTAATTTGAGCAGTCTGGGCAAGAGACATCAGGTAAGCACATTGAATCTTTATGATGCAGTGAAAAATATAGTCCTTCTGGCAAGGCTTCATATTTTATACCTTCCTCATCCATTCTATATGGAAAAACCATTAGCACAAAGAGGCAGAACTAAGAATCCTTCCTCATTATGGTCTGGCAGATCCAGTTCAAATACCACATGATTTTAGAATACATGCTATCAGGAAGTATGAGAGCTTCAGTGCATCAGAAGCCTCCCAAACCTTGTTTGGGGGGGAACCTACACTCATTTTCTCCTAGCTCATCATATAAACCATCCACACTCTTAACCTTGAAGACATATGCTGCTAAAGAACCTATTCACCTGGGAGAGAGAAGTCAGAAAGCTCTGTTCCCAGAGAGAAAATCCCATTTCTTTCCCATCCTGATTGTATGGGGAGGCCCTTTGACTTAATGTTGCTTGCAGAAAAAATGTTCTGATGTATTTTTGCTAAGTGAGAATTCAACAGTTGCAGTTTTTTAGTTGGTCACCATGGGGTTTCTTTACAGAGCACTCTCAAAAACTCAGTGTCCCGAGGTCACTGTCCCCTGTTGAAATCAGAATAATTTACATTAGCTAAATGAAGATGAGACATCCACTTTAAACCAGTTCAAAACATTTCTCATACTAGAGGTAAGGCTGAACAGAGAAGGAGCCCAATTGTTTGAATTACTGGTGAGGAACAAAAGGAGATAAGATTAGCCCAATTTGCAGAAGGAGAACTGAGGCACAGAGAGATCAAACAACTTGCCCAAGGTCACATATACAGCTTGTGGCAAAATAAAGAACTGAACCTACGTCACCCAAATCCTAGGCCCAGACCTTCAACAAGATCATCTCCTCTATCCAACAGCCATAAATTAGAGCCAATGCATTCTACTTTCAAAGAAAAGCATGTATATTGGATGTACCATAAAAGGTCTGACATATAAAAGGGAGGAGCTGCACAGAACTATGGAATTCCTCTTTGTGGTATGCTGGGGTTTTCTGATACTAGAGCAATAGACAAGAAGGCAAACAAGCTGCTTGGAAAAGTCTCCCAGGGAACACTGCAAGGTTGCAAAACAAATAAAAAAAAACTTGAATAAAAAGCATTGCAATCTCAGGAATGTTATTTAAAAAAAAATAAAAACTGCTGGTTCATGTATTGCTTCTGCAGTTAGTCAGGCAGCAGACAAAGGAAGCATGCAATACCACATCCATTCCCACAGAATCACTGGGAATCCGAAGAAGCAGGATAGAGTCAAGGACAGTGCATCAGTGTCAGAAATGGGAAGCCTGCTGACTCAGTGTGGTCTAGAGGAATGGTCATGACCCATGGGACTCTCTACCCCCACCTCACCCATTGATTCACTTGGGCAAGTCCTTTTTCCTCTGTCTGCTGCTGGGTTGCTCTGTATTTCTCAGGAGTACAGCAATAACATCTTTTTTGCCTCAGTTTCCCCAGCAGTAAAAAAAGAGCTAATGCTTCTCTGGGTACATTGACAGGCTTAACTGCTTGCCTGCAATGGAGATACTGTTACATCTGTAACAACTATACATGCCCTGTGGCTCTTTTCAAACATCCAGTCATTCATTCTACCATTGCCTTTGAGGCGGCAGACTGGGAGTGTTATCCTGTACTTTACAGATGGGAAAAGTGGGCATCTGAGAGTTTAAGTGACTTGTCTTGGGCCACAAAAGAAATCTGTGTCAAAGCCAGGATTCTAATTCCTGGCTCTCAGCACTGGGCTGCAGTCACTCTTTGCTTTTGCAGAGGATGCCGACACACAAGAAACTCCATGTTGATTTATGCTGACTTTAAATAATTTTACTATTTTGTTCTTAGTTATATCCAAGGAGGAAAAAAAGTGAGCAAACTGGCAAGAAATAAATCACCATTTTTGTACTTTTGTGGCACTCCAGTCTCCAAATGGCTGTAACAGGCAAGCACAAAACAATATTTCATGATCTGTCTAATGAGCTAACACAATCCACATCTATTTTTCCACTTGAGTACTTTCACATACCAAATACTGTAAGCCATAGAAACCTTCAGTTGCATTTATAATTGCAGGTCAGAACCTGCAGCAAGATGTCCAGGAAGAGGATTACCAGGATTGCAATAGCTGGGCCTTATACTGGAAAGCAAAAAATAAGGAGGCAGACAGTAGCAAATGGTCAAAACAGCCACGATGTATGCTTCTTGGAGAGCTATTTAAAAGGACTGCTAAGATTCTTCCTATAACTCTTAATAGGTTTGGATAGCTTCCTTCTACTGCAGGGTTCTTTATGTAAAATTTGAATTGCAAGTATTCAGTGATAATATGAGTATAGACAGACATGTGTTTTATCTTTCCAACAGAAATATACAGAGTGGCCAGAGTAATGGTGAAAACAGACTCTGCATAGAGTCAAAAGAAAATAAATGGCAAACAACATTTAATAGCTGGAACAGATTTCTGTTTTAAGTTCTCATTATCATATTTGATGTACATGTGTTTAACCAGACATACACAGAGTGTATGTTGGCAACATATAGTATTTGAACATAAAAAGCCCACTGTAGCCCCAACAGAGATAAGACCCCTATTTTGCCAGACATCTATACAAGCTGGGATTCTGCAAGGAACTCAAGGAAATGAGGGATCCCAATTCCACTGAAATTCAACCTTTCAATTATGGTTATTATTTGTATTATACCAGCATCTCAAAAGTAAGATAGGGGCCCTCATTGCTCTAGCTGATGCACATACATATTAAAAGAGTCATTCTCCTCAATGGTTTACAGTCTAAAGAGATATGACAAACAGATGAGAGAAAGGAAGCACGATTAGTCAGATTTTAACAAGGAATGTAAGTAGATAGATGAGCTTCTTGCCCAAAGTCACGTAGGGGTCTGTGACGGAGCCAGCAGTCATGTCTGCCACACCTTAGTCCATAGCAACCACCATAAAGCCTTTCTATCCACCCATCCATCTACAAACTCATACTTCTGGAACCTGCAGATTATGGGACAATTTACAGAGAGAAAAGAGGGGGCCGACATTTGAAGGTCTTGGGGATCCAGTCACTTCTTCCAAGCTAGGGAGATCACTGCCAGAAATGAAGCTCAGAGCGACTCCCCAGCACCACATCTGAATGATTAGACAAGCGAGCTCTACTTCAAAACCTTCTAAGTCTTCTTGCAAACTGATGTGTCTTTCATGCAGAGGTCAAGAATTCAAGAAAATATTTTACTAGAATGTGGCGTGCATGGCAAACCTTCCACTTGAGCTCCTTCACTAGTTTTACATAACTTCCACCCATCTCCTGAACCACATCGCCACTTTGGCTTGGAATTCACATACTAACCTAATCAAGACCTGGATGCAAAACCTAGGCCAATCTCTGTTCATGTAACATCCTGCCCAAATATTTCAGACTTTGCTGGCTCTAGCCTTTGTACTGATAGTCTCTAGAATTACATCTTCTCGAAAGGATTGTGTTTATTATATTGTTGACCCCATTTGCCAGGATAAATGAGCTTGTTCCAGCATCAACTGGCTTCAGTCCATAAGCCGCAGCTCTTGTTTTATCCAAACATTCTTCTGGCTCACTGTGTAGAAACAACACACAGGCAACAAGAAACCCCCTTCTTTTCCCCAATTTCAACCTGACTGCCCAAGTAAGGCACAAAGAGCCCCCCTAAAACAAAGCAGAATGAGAAAATAGTTAAGAATAAAGGAAGTGCAATAGATCTTTGGCCAGATTTGAAAATGTGGTTCCACTTTCAGCTGCAGCACCATGGCTGTGACCAAACAATCGCCTATAAATTCACTTGAAGCCAAAAGCAGGAAAGACAGCTCTGTGGTTAAAACTCTGGACTGGGTCTCAAGAAAACAGGGTTCTCTGCCCAGATCGGTCCAACTCCTTGTATAACTTCAGGCAAGTAACTTAACCACTTTGTGTCTGTGCTGCCTGATCTGCAAAATGGGGATAATGACATGAGTCTTCTCCCCGATTGTCTGTCTTGTCTCTTAAGTTGCAAACTCCATCCTCCATTTGCACAATGCTTTGCATTTTGAGGACCTGGGATCTCTAGAAGCCACCAGAAGACAAATAAAAATCAAACTCATTCCCAGATCTGTAACAGTTTTGAGAACGGATTTTTTGTATTCCTTCCATGCTCACCTGACCACACCCTGATGGTCCAAGATCCGAACTGGCATTTATTTACACTCTTGGGAGCCAGGTATCCAAGCTTTGATATAAAACCACAGATCTCAGCTTCAGAAAGTTTGGACTGGAGAGGAGTTAAGAAGTTCTGCTTTGAGTTTTCAATTAAAAGATTCCTGGCTCAAAAAAGGCTTCAGCTGGCTTTGTTTCCTCTGCCTGAACTAGGTATTTTCACACAACGTGGGATCTAATTGCAACACCTCACACAAGGCTTTCATAACAGATTTCCCTTTATTTACCTTTTGCTATCATTGTGCTGCATGGAACAAATATGCCCATTCATCCATCTAATCCAACCCTTTGGCTCAAGGCAGGATCATCTCTATCTACCCATTAGTCTCCACTCCTTCAACTCAGTTCTTGTGAGCCACACTTTCTGTAGCACCCTTGTGAATATAAATAAATGCAGGGATCAGAAATGTTCTGGCATTTTTGTTCTCTGCATCTGGTCTGTATCCTGCAGCTTGCAATACACCTGGTTCACTGAAGTTAAAAAAATAATCACTAAGTAGCTTAAAATGATGCATTAGGTTATATGCTTTGCTTCAAACCTTAATACAGATACATCTACGGTTAGATTATAATTTTAGCTTGGTACCAAGGAATTTTCAGAAAGCTAGACTTAATTTATAAGGAACTGGCCACCTCCCTCTCTGGTTTCTTTGGAAGTCCTAGCCTTAAGCCAGAATGGTATAAAGAAATGTTGATTCATTGTCTTCTCTGGAGCTCCACATACCAACAAGAGCACTGACTATATGGTGTGGTATTAGGTCCACAGCGCACTGGTCCAGCAGGTATGCACTGCAGGTACAGAGCCAAGAGTCTTCAGGCTAGGAAGGCAACCCAAAAACACAAGACACTGCACTCATCTGCTATGCAATGACATAAGAAAGGAGGGTAAGAAATTCCATTTGTATAGTTTTACATCTCTATACGGCACTGGGTGCAACAAAGCTCTTCATCCTTTCAGAGGATGGAAACTGAAGTATAGTTCACATTCTTTTTGGCAATTAAAATCCTTAAGCTCAGAGTCATGACACTAACTCACCAAACAGCTGCTAATATATTTTTTTCCCATAACTAGGAGAATTGCACCGTTCTGTTTAAAAGAGGAATGACCGTCTTTCCTCCTCTATCAGCTCTAGATTAAGTTGTTTTTTCCATCCCAGCTGTGTTTTTTCTGTTTAACATTCCCCAGCCTTTGCTATGACCCTCAGAATGGCTTTTAGTCAACTGAAGAGTCTCATCCCAGATGAGAAGCAATTGTAGGCGACTTCAGCAAACCACAGCAGCTGGGGTTTCAGATGGGCTTTTTAGAAGAGAACCTCAATTATGATATTAAACATACACCCACCCAATGACATCATGAGAGAATCAGCCAGGCAACTTCTAGTCTGGAAAGCTTGTGGTTTCTGCTCACGGACAGATAAGCAAGTTGAATGCTTGCAGTTACGAGACCATGCGTCAGTGGTTCCAAATTAGTGGCCTACCCTTAAAAGGGGAGGATTTCCATTTTGTTCCCAGTTCACCATAACAGGGGATTCTGTTTCTTTCTATGCATGTTTTTGATAGCAGCAAAACTGGCCAAAAACTACAAAACAACACAGAAGAGTAAGGAAGAACCAAACAGGTGGCTGAACCTATCTGTTTGTAAATGTTCAAGTGAACATGAACGTGTTCACAAGATGGCTTCAGAAACAGCTGGTTTTTCTATTGATAGTTGCATTAACATATTGCCAATGGCTGTGTGCACACTAACAAGAGTCATGGTTACTAAGCATTCAGTGCTTTCCAATTTTAAAAAGCCTCAGTTGTGCAATCATGAAGCAGGAACACCCCCTCCGCCCCCAAAAAAACAAAACCAAACCCAAAACACGCGCACACATGGTTAAGCAGGGCTGTCTACAAATCATTGCCCACCTTACGCAAGGGGGTGTCTGAAATAAGCTATGCAGTAAGAAAGTCTTCCATATAATCTGAGTTCAGCCTTCATCTTCCTTGTTTACCTCAGACCAAGTCATATCTAGATGCAGTACATGAAGCCATAGAGTGACTGAAATATTAACACACTGAAAATAAATACACTGAAAATAAATATTTTATACTAAAGTAGTGAATAGTCAAAGTAAACAGCTCACAAATGTGTCATTGGCTGAAGTTACATCACACAAACTGTGTAAACAGTATGAAGTATCAGAAAAACTTATCCTTGCCTTGGATAGACACTAAACAGCAGGTTGATCAACTTCAATAGGAACACAGGGAAATTACAGAAAGATGAAATTCTGCTTATTATCAAAACTAACTATACATTTTCTCCATCCACATCAGGGATAGCCAAGCCAGATAAGTTGAGTTCAGCACCCTGAACATGTTTTATACCCGGACGAGAGCTTTTCTACCTATTAAAAATGCAAACATCCACTTCGGGTGTAATGAAGAATCCACTTCCATTCTACATGCAGTTCATTTATATTTCAAATCAGGGAGAGCAGTGACCCTGGTCTCCTTTCTACGGAAATATTCAACTACTAATTCAGAAAGTATGGTGAAGACCAAACTTTCCTGTCGACCTACCCTATAGACAACACCCTGCCTTTACCATAGCACTGATCCATTGCATCCATTGTCCTTGCTCTTCTCTCAGTGTCTGTTTTCTCTCCTTTTTCCTACACTTAAGCCATCCTGCTGCCCCCACAGCTACATAAATATCTTCTTTGTTTTAATCATCATCACGTGTTCTCTCTCTCCCCCTCAGCCCCACCTTCGTGTGCATGCGCACCCACACTAAGATGTCATAGTTTCATAGTAGCTAGGGTCAGGAGGGACCTGAACAGATCATCTAGCCCGACTCGCTGCCACAGACAGGAATGAATGCTGGGTTCACAAGACCCCAGACAGGTGATCATCCAACCTCCTCTTGAATTTGCCCAAGGTAGCGGCAAGGACCACTTCCCTGGGAAGTTGGTTCCAGATTTTGGCCACCCTAACCGTAAAATATTGCCTTCTGATCTCTACTGATGTCTTAGCTTCCAAAGTACCAAATCCCAAGGGCTAAGACTCAGACTGGAAATGACTTACTCCTTAGTACTAAAAATGCAACATAAAAATCTCTCATTAAAATCTCTGCCTAAAACCCTGGACTCGCTGCAGCAGTCCTCCTATTAAAAGGCTATTTCTCCACCCAGTCCCCAGGCATCAACATATATGGGAGCCGTTTTGGTCTGCACATCTGGAACTGGACATACATGCCTTTGAGTCATTAAGAACAACAGAGTCCCAGATGTTAAACATATAAGTATCATGATGCTGATGAGGTAGAACAAAGAAGCTCCCTTAAGGAGTGCAAGAGCCTGGAGACAGCATTACTGAAGACTGCTGCTTTACTCTTACCACTGCCATTGCAAGCTCTTTGGGTCCAGGACAGGCTGTTTTGTTTTGGGTTTATCCAGCACCCAGTCTAAAGGTTTCCTAATCCACAACTGGGGCCAATAAACAACCAAATGCAAATCATTAGTGAAGAGGCTTTTGCTGTATAATTCAGGGCCTCACTGACAGCCTCACCTTACGCTAGGAGTCACCATCATGAAGCATGCCAATTTTTATTGTGGAATTTTTTCACCATGGGTGACAGGGCCAGACTGGAGGATAATGATATCTCTCTGCCTTGCCCAAGTCCCCACAGCACTGCTGGATAACAAACAAAGCTTCACCTTTGATTACTTGGGATTTCCCCACTCTCCTTTTTTCCCTGTTTAACATTGTGCCTGTACAGGGCTGGCACTCACAGCTAGTCAAACCTGCTGACTGCATCCAGGAGAAGACTGCATTTTGACTCAGTTCATTTCCACTGCTTTAACGTGGCTGCTGTTTAATGAATGTTTGTCTGAGATTTTGCTGCCAGAACAGATACTCAGATCCCCTCTAGACACAGAAAACATCTGCATTTGTTACATGAAGGTATGTATTGAAAGAGAAGTAAACATTTAAACTGAGACAGGAAGAAATTAACACACTGTTGTCATGACAAACAAGAAAACAAACTTGTAAAAAGTCAAAAATACTTGAGAACAGGAAGTCAGAAAATGAAGTTGCAATTCTATAACTTTGTTTTATTCCTTCTAGGGCTGAAACGTCCCCCCAGGCCAACACAGTCTTCATGGCTGATAAGACAAAAACTTTCAGCAGCACTGGGAGGTCTACACGTGTGCTTTTAATGGGTACTACCCCAATTTAAGGCGTATTAAGGATGTGCGCCTACATGTGCGTGCCCTTAATGCACCCTGAAAATGGCAATTTAGGCTATCTGAGCCTAAATTTGATACCTGCATAAAGCAAGTATCAATTTATGCATGTCAAATCACATTAACAAACATGTAGACATGCTAATGCGCATTAATGTTGTGTGTGTCCATTGACTTGGGACTAACTTTAGTGATGCACACACCCGCATTAATGTGCCTTAGCGTGTGCGCATGTAGACGCGTGCCTAAAATCTCCTTAATATGCGTTAGGCTAATGCGCATTAATTTTAGGCATGCATAAAAGCATGTGTAGACACGCCCTCCGAAGTTGCTACAACTGTGGACTGCAAGAATTTGCAGTTCTGTTCCATCTTTGGCCAGAACCTAGCAAAGTAGGTACTGCCCCAGTGCCAATAGAAAATAATGCTGTTGTTGGATTGAAATAGGTCTGGAGCCTAAAACTCTCCATATTTTCCCCAAAATAGTAACATGGAGGGTTAAGAGCAGTAACCAACTTCATCTTCATAGATTTCACAGACATTAGGGCTGGAAGGGACCTCGGAAGATCGTCGGGTCCAGCCCCCTGCCCCAGAGGCAGGGAAGCCAATTAAGGTCAAAGGATCCCAGCAAGATAAACATCCAAATGTCGCTTAAAGGAGTCCAGAGTAGGTGCTTGCACCACCTCTGGAGGCAGTCTGTTCCAGGTTTTGGGGGCTCGGACAGTAAAGAAGTCCTTCCTTATGTCCAGCCTGAAACATTCTTGGAGAAGTTTGTGACCGTTTGACCTAGTCATCCCTTGGGGCACTCTGGTGAACAGGCGTTCCCCCAGATCCTGATGTACACCCCTTTTATACTTATAGGCAGCCACCAGGTCCCCCCTGAGCCTGTGCTTTTCCAGGCTGAAGAGCCCCATAGCTCTCAGCCTGTCTGCATAAGGCCTGTTCTCCTGCCCTCTGATCATGCGTGTGGCTCTTCTCTGGACTCTCTCAAGCTTCTCCACATCCTTTTTAAATTGTGGAGCCCAAAACTGGACGCAGTACTCCAGCTGTGGCCTCACCAAGGCCGAGTACAGTGGGAGGATGACATCCTAGGATTTGCTTGAGAAGCATCTATGGATGCAAGCCAGAGTTTTGCTCACTTTACCAGCTGCAACATCACATTGGGGGCTCATATTCATCTTGTGGTCAATCACGACCCCCAAATCTCTTTCGGCCGTGGTGCTAGCAAGCGTAGCACTGCCGAGCCTGTACATATGCTGCAGGTTTTTCTTCCCAAAGTGGAGTACCTTGCATTTTTCACTATTGAACACCATCATGTTTTCATCCGCCCATTTTCTGAGCCTGTCAAGGTCGGCCTTGATCACCATCCTGTCCTCAGGTGTGGACCCTTTACCCCAAAGTTTGGTGTCATTGGTGAACTTGGCCAGTCCATTTCTGATACCGATGTGCACATCATTAAATAAAGATGTTAAAGAGTATAGGCCTAAGGATGCAGCCTTGGGGGACCCCACTGGTCATGGCACACCACAGTGATTGACTTCTATCAACTACCATTCTCTGGGTCCGACCTCCGAGCCAATTCCCCAGCCAGTGGATTATGATGTAGCTGAGGCCACAGTTGGCCAGTTTTTCTATGAGATGATCATGGGATACCAGATTGAAGGTTTTTTTAAAATCAAGATATATGATGTCAGTCTCTTCTCCCTTGTCCAGACGATATGTCATCTTCATGACATTACCAACAGACTAATTTCCAGTGGTGCGCTTAGTGCCCATAGGTGCTCAGCAAACATTCAAGGAAGCCCCTGCATATCCTGAAGAGCTCCCAGCTTTGCCTCACCATGGAGGCACAAGGAGGCAAGACATTCCCATGGCCTGCTGCAAATTTGGCCTTTATGCTAAGATAGTTCATACAAGACGAAAATTTGGTGTCAGTAGTAGAGGCACCTGAGCCCCTCTGAAGTCATTCCTCTGGAAGCAGAGATAGCCACTGCTAGCAAACATTCCTGATGTGAGCAGTAGTCTAACCAGTAGTGGTAGCATCACAGTTAGTGCCTGCCAATGCTACATCACCATAGTGACAAGCTGCATTGCCATCACTACGGTGATGTATCATCGGCAGGCACTAACTACGATGCTTTCACTACTGTGTAGTAGCTCGTTACTACTGTGCAGTGGGGTCGAAAACAACCCATGCATTGTCGGGACTGCACAGTCATTTAGTACTGGCTTTAGGCCCAAATGCACAGTCAGGAGCACATGCAGATGTACCCAGTATCTCCTTGGCTAGCTCAAGTCAATTTTAAGAGGGCTCTCTTTTGTTTGTGCACTTGCAGCTGTAATCCAGACAGGCAAGAGTGGAAAACATTTCCTTTCTGCCTATAAAATCAGCCTCTGATGTCTAAACATATCCTAAATTGGTACTGGTAGCACCCTTTTCTACCTAAACAAGGATGAGATCATTTTCTTGACAGGTAGTCATTAAGGGCCTGACCAACAGCCCATGTAAATCAAAGGAAAACTTTCTGTTAACTGTTTTGAGCTTTGGATCGGTTTTTAATGGGTTGGATGGACCAGCCTCTACATTCAATCCAGGTCTACTTTGTTCTTTATCAAAATATCTCCATTTGTCTGCTCGGAAGATTAAAAAGCATCCTCCGAAAGGATTTTTCAGTAGGATGAGGCATTCTACAAGGCAACAAAAAACAGAACTACTCTGATGCTCATTTCATTTTGTGACACCTGAGAGCCAAAAATAAAAGTTGTATAGAAACACATGCTATCTGTATACCTCAGCTCTACAATGATGGAAATCAAACTATCCTATTGGCCACATTTTCTAGCATAGAACCCATCCGCAGATAAAAGTTGCCATGGCAGCAAGGCAAGCTTTTTATTTATAAAGAGGAAACTAGGTGGGGAAAAAAGATGCAAGGTGGCTGCATGCCCAAGAGAAGATGTCCTCTCACCTTCCCCAAACACTTTCTCACACCAAACCATTCAATCTAAAATGGTTTTTACATCACAGCTGCCACCTTGTCAGCAGAACCTGTTATAACATAGCTAAAAACTATCGATGGGATTTCAACTGTGTTCTCACTCACTGGTAAAGTGCACTTAATTGAGACATGGGTTATGTCCCATCTACTCCACAAATTTTAAATCATGCTGTAACTGGTCCTTTATTGAAGTGGTGGCAGTTAATATCTAGATAGGACTACAAGACGCAATGAGATCTACTCTCTGGGCTCTGAACTCATGCCCCCTTTCTGTCTGAAAGGCTCCCAACACACATTACCTTTAAAATGCGATTAACAAGTTAATGGCACCTTAAGTAGTAACCCAGCCACACATGGAAGTCAATTTAAGGCATGATAAGGCAAATGAGTCACTGAGTTATTCCACATATAATGATGTTGCAGCTCATTTGTATCACACCTTAAACTGAACGTGTGACCAGAACCTGTTTGAGGCACAAGGGGCTTATACAGAGCCCCGCACATGGGGAGACCAGTACTGGGCTGCCACAGCCTGATGCCAGGATCCCAGGGTGCAAAGGTCTACCAAGTCTGGTGTGCCACTCAGCTGAGTGGGACATGGAGCTTGACAGCTCCCCACACACAGGGAGCTTGGCATCAGGCTGTAGCAGTCCAGTGCCAGGCTTCCCACATGCAGGAAGCTATCAAACCCAGTGAGGTGTGCCACTCAGTTTAGAGAACCCAGCACTAGGCTATGGACCAATCCCAGGCTCCCCATGTGCAAGGTGCTATCAGCTGGGTGGCACACAGGGCTTATACAGCTCCCAGTGCATGAAGAACCCAGGATCAGTCTGCTGCAGCCCAGTGCCAGGGTGTCCTTACATTGAGCTGATTGGTGGCTGGGACTGGAGACCAGTTTTGCTCCTGGCCCCAAATGACAATCAGCTGATTGGTTTCATTTTGCTGCGGCAGGGGAGCCTGGTCTCCCCCTAAACCAGCAAGTAAAGCATGATTGGGCTCTAATCCCAAAACTGTGCATCCTGCCATGCACATATGAGGTGTGACTGTTGGGATCAAAGATTAGATCCCATCACATCTTAAAGTGAATGTCTCTAATGGGCAAAAAAGGAAGAAGGGAGTTAAAGTGGCAAGGTACAGCAACACCTGGAATGTTTAGCCAGGACGCTGTCTGCCCACAGTCTAGCTCGTGCTGGAATTCACACACCGGTAGTAGTTCTGTTTGCAGACATGAGATATATTTAGTAGCATGCCCCATATTAGGTGGAGGGAGGGAATCAACAAATATTTTTAAAAGAATGTTTGGGGAATAGTTTTAAGGGGGAAAAAAGTCTACCATATGTTGATTTAAAAAACTAGGTTAAGATCCCATTACTGAGCTATAAAATTGCTAAGCAAAATGGGAAAGTAGTAATAAGCTTGTCTAAACAGCATTTAAACCACTTGAGTCAAGACACAAGCTACAGCATGAAAATTGAAGGGAGGGACTAGGTTCTTCATACCTGCTTTTGGGTAAAACAGGGACTTGCTGGCGACTTGTGAAAGTTTAGAAAAACCTTTGGGACTTTATTCTCATTTATTCTGTGACTCTACTGCTGCCGCCTAGTAAATGGGCACCATTTCTATCCACTTTAAGGGGCCTATGGACTACGAGGACAATGGCAGACAGCCTTAATATAACGTCACAGCTCAATGGTTTATATTTTATCTCTGCATATGCATCTGTTACTTCATTTGATAAAAGCAGAACATGGGGGTGACGGTGCAGTTAGGGGTGGAGAGATTGGTTCTATTCCACATTTTTACCCTCTAAGCACACTTTGATTTCAGGGTAAGTCAGTCACTTAACACCTCTAAAAATCTAACCCTGAGCCTGTCTGGCTTATCTACCCCGTTGGCAAACTACCTTTTAACCAGGTAGAGGAAACACAGAAAGGCTTAACAAGTGTTTGTAAAATGCAGAGAGATCCTAGATGAAGGAACTCATGCTCTATATTTTTCAGAGTTTGTATCTGTATTGTTGTGTCCACGCATAGGACTTACTGTCTCTCTTACAAATGCCCTATGGAATTCTATGGGCAGTGCAACATCTGAGACCACTGGCAAAGTTAGATCCCCTCATTAGCAACCCGATTTCCTTTCTCTTGCACTTGCCACCAGGAGAGCTAGCAAGGCCTTGGAAGCATGCAGGCTATCCCGTTACATGTCTGAAAGACTTGCCACTCTGAACCAGCTGGGTTACATGCTCTACAATCATGGTCTGACCAAAGCCTTAAATCAAGCCACTAATGCAGTAAAGGTAAACATAGCTTCAACCTTTCCCAGAGTTATGCTCCATAAACAAGAGAAAGAGAGAAAATCGAAAACAGTTTCTAAAACCAGATTCAAGAGTAAGGGGTTGAATTCAGCTCACTGGAGACAACTGAGTTATATGAGGGATGAATTTGGCCACATTAGTGCATGCGTGTCCCTAATACTTCCTGGAAGAACTGCAGTAAACAGACTGAAAAAATGCAACTTGCCTGAGTTTCCATTCATTGAGGTCAGCATTTCCAGCCGTTCCACACTGCTCCTTCTGTATTCCCCTTTCCATTCCCACCCAGTTACCCAAGTTGTATCTACTTAGCTACACATGTGCTGGGCTTCTACTCCCAAGTGATTGCTTAGTGGCACGCTGCTTACTCTTACACGCTGAAGTAACTGAAGCAAGAAAGTTACTCGCAGCAGTGAAATATTTACCTGCTTTTCCTTCATTGGAGACCTGATGAAGACTGTCTGGCACTGAAAAGTTTATCTAACTTTATTCCAACCATGCCGTTCCAATAAAAGGTATCACCCCAAAGAATGATTTTCCTTTCAAAGGCTTCTGGAGGCAAAGAGATTTTAGCAAGCAAACCCAAGCCACGTGTCCCTGCCCTCTTCATAACACATTTTTATTTTTATTTTTTTAAAGGAGAGAAAAATTCTTCCCTGTTGAATGTACTTGATGCCATTTAAATAACATCATCATGCTGACCATGCTCCTGTCCTAACTCAGAAATAACTGAACAATCTTTGGTATTTTCACAGTCAAAAGAAGGGACAGCAGGCTACTTCTGCAAAAAATGCATTTGCCAGAACGTGCCAATCTCCCCTATTAAATTATCCTTAGAACAAACCCCCAGATTAAAATCTACAAAGACAATGGAAATATCTGGCAAGAATGAAGAAGTTTCTTTGCCTCTTCAGACAGGGTATTTCTGAAGTGCTTACAGTCTGCTCTAACTGAAATCAGTTCTTTCTTGCCTTCTGTGTCACCAGCACATCACGGATCCTGCATCACTGCCTGTTGAGCTGTGAAATTTTACCCTGTCAATCTCCTTTTAGCGCAACTGCAGCATGATAGTGAGTCATGCTCATCAACCTAGACTGTGGTCCCACCCTGTAAGCAAAGGACCAAGCGAAGGACCAAGCCTAAGGGGCCTAGAACCTGGTATAATATTGCAAGGGACCTGGGTTCAACAAGCCCTAAGTGCAGTTTTGCAGGGACAGTCAACAGGAATGCATCTGTGTTGGGCTGGGGAGTGTTACCAAACCATAGGGTACACAGCAGGGAGCTGACAGCTTTGCTCCCTTAGAGCACAACCACTAGCAGAAGCATGAACAGCTGTGCCATAAAACTGCCTCTCACCACCCACATTTTGATAACAACCCCCCCTCCCTCTTGATGTAAGAAGAGAGTTTAAAGAACAATAACATACACTGCTTAAAAGCAATGGCAGAAGCTGCAGCACTGTTCTCTTTGTTCATCTGTCCGGAGAGTTACTGCTTCTAGGAGGGAACAAGCAGGAGTTGTTCCTTATGTCAGGAGGGTGATGGAACGGATAGAGGAAGGGAAGAGGTATGATGCAATCCTCCAACTATGACAGAGGCTATAATGGGAGAGAGCTGTCTGATACTCTGCACAGACCAAATGTTTTACAGTCACAACTGGAAAATTTCACCCTCCACTTTTTTTCATCGTGCTTCCAAATTGTTAAATTGAGGGGTGTAACATTGTCCAATAAAAATAACCCCTTTGCTAGAAGAATATAATGTTGCTTTTTAAAGGGTGGAAAGACTTTGCCTGTTTGATTTTGGGAACCTGGGCCAGGTCCTGAGCTGATGTGAATATTCATAGCTCCACTGACTTAGAGTTACAGGAAATGAGGCTAAATTGCTCTACATTAGCTAATGATCTGGCTTTACTAATACTTCTTAATCATACTAGGTAGTTCTACAGAGCTTACCACAGAATGGTCTCAAGGCACTTTCCAGACAGTTAAGCTATCTAGCCACCCGCAAAGAGGAGTAGCGAGAAATATCCTCCTATTCCAGATGGGATAGTCTAAAGCAAATTGAATTGTTTATGCAGCTCAAACTATATCTGAACCCATTCCATAAGCAGGTCCCATTGCACATACCCATATTATCCGTATGAGAGTTGTTACAGTTGTTAACAGTTAGGTCTGGTCTATGCAGGAATGTTGCACTGGATTGATTAAAGGTGTAGATTTAAATAGGTGCAGATCTATTATTTTATCTTACATCCTTCATATCTCAGAGTAGCTCTAACCAAGGTAAGTGCATCCATGAAGGAAACTTACACTGGTTTAGCTAAAATCATAAAAAAACTGATTCAAGTTAAACTAGCAAAACTTTCTTGAGCAGGTCAGGCCATAATTTACTTACTGAAGAATTTCAGGCTACTATAACCCCTGGAAACCTTCCAAATGGAGAACTCTGATAAGTGTGGCAACGCTGCATATTGAAGATGGCATTTAAAACACATCGGAGCTCACAAAATAATTTTGTTTCCTTTGGTGGCCCCTTGAGTAAGATGTGCGTGATTCTTTGGCAGGGAGTAGATAAGTAAAGATTTTCAACATTCATTGGCACAAGATTCTTGACCTTCCTGGTTCCAAGTTTATGACCACATGGATCCCTCCTTTATCCCCCCCAGACATGTCATCTTTGGCTTGAAACTATGTCATGCCACTGGCTAACGAGATAAAAGCTTAGATTAGTCGGGGCAGGGAGCTTAAACATTTGACAGCTAGCTGCTACCTAAAAATGCCTTTAGGATGGAATTTTGAAGATTCACAGCAGATCACCCTTAGCCTTAATCCCACCAGAATGAAGACAGTCGAAAAAAGGGCCTTCCTGCTTTTGCTGACTTCTCAGAGTGATGTGATAAAAAATGAACTGGTCTGAGTACAGTGGGTGCAATTATATGGTTTTGTCCGACTCGGAAGACCCAAACAGTCTAAAAAAAATGTTAAAAAATGTTAAAAATCTGTCTCCTACCTCCCTGCACAGGTGGAGTTTCAGCTGAACTATACCAGTTGGTGTACAAAGTGAAAACTGAGTCTTTGGCTCACTGTTGGGAGAGGCAGGGAAGGGATTTAGACAGCTAATTCCTCTTTTTGGCCTACAGATATCAACCAAAAAAAGAAAAACAAACCCCCAAACCAAGCCAGGCTTCTATCTCCATTTTTAGTCACTATTATAACCAAAGTTTTCATGTTAGGCACCTAAACTTTAGACACTAACTTTGACATTTTTAAGCAACTGAATTAAAAAAAAAAAGGCCTGAAAAATCAGGGAGGCCGAAGAGCCAGGGAAGCATCAGGCCTAAATATCACATCATTTTCACAGGGTAGAATATGGACCCAGGAGACTTGGATTCTATTGCTGACGATGTATTTGTTCTGCAGGGCGACCTTAAGCAAGTGGTATAACCTCTCTGTGGCTCAGTTTGCCAAGATTTACCTTCTCTGTAAAATGCTTTGAGATCTACAGATTAAAGCTGGGTATTATTACTTCTGAAATAAATGCATCTAGTTGCAAGCACTGGCTATAACCTCAGATCGTAGAACATATCCCACCATGTACAAGCCTCTTATGTAGGAGAAAGACTTGGATGAGATGGATCTTATGATGCGCTGTTGATATGAATGAAAGACCTCTCTTGTGGTTAAGGCAATGGCCTGAGATTTGGCGGGCCCCGGTTCTATTCCCAGCTCCTCCAATCCACAGATTTCCAGCATGACAAATCATTTACCCTCTCTATGTCTTGGCTGTCCAAGTCCGCTGTAGAGGGAATACTGTTTTTCATGACACCAGGATGGAGTTACAAGAACATAAGCAGATTTAATATGCCTAAAAAGTTGCAGGTCAGACCCCATGTAAACTGAGCTCTGGTTTCTTTGAATCAACATTCTGTTGCCGTTCCTGAGGATCGCTACTGCCATATGTGGACAGCTGATTTATACACAGCGCCAAAGATATGTCAAGACACGGAACACTGAACTTATTTCACCCCTATTCCCCTCCCAAGAGACCTTGTTAGCAGGGCTGCGTGAAGCTTCGGGTGGCGATTCGATTCGGAGGAGATTTGGCCCAATTCAGTGACCAAATACGAATCTAATCTGGGGACTAATTAAAAGGTCCGAATGGATTCAAAGCTCTCCGAATCTTCGGAAAAGATTCAGAGAGCTTCGATGATTCGGGCAGCCCCTGGGGGCTGCAGCAGGGAGCTGGAGCCGGGACTTGGAGCTGCTAAGTAGCAGACGGGGAACCATGGGGGGACCCCGGCCAGCCCCCAGCCCCTACCTGCTCCACCAGCCCCTCCAACCCCAACTTGCTCCTCCAGCCCCATCATGGTTGCCCTGCCTGCTCCAGCTTCCCGTGCTTTAAAAAAAGCCCCCACTCACCAGGTGCTGCCGAGCGGGGGAGCAATCCCCACTGCCCCATGCTGAATGGGGGGGCTCTGCCAAGAGCCCCGTGCCCCCCCCCCTTGCTCCCCAAGCCCTGCCACCCCACACAGCTGCCGCACCAGCCCCAGTTCCAGCCCTTTAAGAAAAAGAAATAAAAAAGGAAAACCCCAGGACTCACTGCTTCTGCAGCGGCCTCGGGGCTTCGCAGGGCTCACGTAGAGCCCCCCCCCACACATGGCATGGGGCAGTGGGAGGCAGCAGGGATCACCCCCCACCAGCAGGAACAGTGAGGGGTTTTTTCCTTTTTTTTTTCCCTTAAAGGGCCGGAGCTGG
>NW_005842346.1:0-17570 GCF_000455745.1 Alligator sinensis
GCCCCAATGTTCTCACGCTAACAGACCTGATAAGATACCACTGCTCTGGGGACTAGCACCATTCTCCTAAGATTGAAGTTCCAACAAAGATGTAGCAGGCGAGAACCATCAGTGGTCTTGGTAACTGTTGCCAGGGGCCAAACTGTCGGTCTGCAAAGCTACAGTTAGCTCTAGGTGATTAGAAAAACCTAAGTGGGGAGCTCAAGACAAGCATGGCAAGTTACGTGTCCCCTACTGTGCCGCCACAGTTCCTACTGCAGTAGTTTTATAGTACAAGGATACAATGAAGGTCTCTGCTTGCTATTGAGAGTGGTCGTATTTTATGACTCTATTACAACACAGTTGCTTCCTGTTATGATTAAAATGCTCTTCTTGCAAGGTAGCAGGGCAACTAAATGTGTTGAATTGTGTCCCTGAAACATGGCACAGCCTTGGAATTCTACAAGGCTGTATCCTAACATGGGAAGGTTTCCAGAGTGGTGCCCAGTTTTTGTCTTGCTTTGAGCCACTCTGGTATTGTTGCAGTAGTTTACAGCAACAGTGCTCAGAAGCTCAGAAACTGAAGAAAACTCTCTCTTACAGATTTAGAAGCTCAATTTAAGTGGCCTATGATTAACTCAGAGTTTGCTTAGAATAGAAGCTAATGTTTCTTGGAAAAAAGTGCAATGGGATTTTAATTGCTGTAAGAAGTGAGGAGTTTTTAGATTTATGCTAGAAAATGGCATCTCTCAGTGGCCAGTGCACCTGATCTGCCCATTTTAGACTCTTTAAATAAAAACAAAGAGAAAGATATGAAGTAAAAGTCTTGAAGAATGAGCTAGAGGGGTCACTAGTGCACAAAATGTTCTTTATGCTTATACAGGTTTGTGGGGGAGGATGCAGTTGAAGTCTCAAGCTCCCTCCCCTACCCCACAGGGCACCTCTCTTTATGGAGTGCCTGGGGCTTGCATGGCACACTCGGCAGCAGCCATGGATAGGCCATCCTTGTTGTAGGATAATAGATATTTGTCACTGTTAGAAATGCAGCATCAGTCTTATTCAAGTAGTAGTTGGACCCAAGAGGCCAAATTCTTTGATCTTTCCTTGGTAGTTTAGTGCTTTCTCTCTTTAGCATGTTTCTTGCATATCAGAGCCTCCTTTGTCACTTGGAGTTTCATGTATGTGTTGTCAGAAGTACATTATAAAAGTAGAGATTGAGTACAACTGGCAGCATAAAATAATACTTTGCGATCTGAGGGTGTTGACAGCTGTTTCACAAGGGGAGGTGCTGATCAGGAGCAAGCACATGTAGCAAAATTGTTCCAAACTTAACCCTGTATCACTCCTGAATGTAGAATGTACACTCCTGTAGAATGTAACACCTGCTGCAGCCTTTGGAGCAAGAGCCCCCATCCCTTTTGAAACGGATGTAAGTGTATGTGTGTCCATACCCTAAAAATACAGGTGTTGGGATCTACCTCCTTTCCATGTTTTTTCTGCCACCTTCCTTGACAACTTTGTCATGTTAACCTGGCCTTTGGTATGGCCTTAGCAGATCTCTTGCCCAGAGCCTATCAGTAGTGCTTCTGCCCTTGGAAAGGGAGCTCCTGAAGAATGATGGAAAGCCTTCTCTCCAGTACCTTGCCTTCCATGACACACAGCGAACAAGCTCTGCTCTTTGAATGAAGGAGAACAATTATCAATTAAGTCTTCCAGCAACTTTGTTTAGGAACTTATAGTAACTCATAATTACAAATATCAGAAGATGCCCATGTCTTGCAATGATACATGAACAGCTGATCCTGAAATTAGCTTTCTATAAGACAAAAAGAAAGTATATGGTCTTGGGGCATAGAGGGAGCAGAGCAGACTTAGTACCCGAGATGCTGGTATGTGAACAAAGTATATTATTTACATGGAGTCTGCTGAATTTGGGGAAGTTACTGCTTTTAAAATGAGGTGTTTATTAACAGTCACCGACGCACTTTTTCAGCATGCCATGTGCAAGAAAATATAATTGAAGTGTTGGACCATGAAATATGTAATATGTAAACCATTCATCAACATGGTTCAACAGTTCCACGATGACATGATGACACACGTCCTTGCAAATGGTGAAGCTCTGACCCCTTTCCAGTCGCAAATGGCATCAAGCAGGGCTGTGTGCTTGTACTTACCCTCTTCAGCATATTCTCTGCCATGCTGTCAGATGCCTTCCAAAACTATGACATTGGTATGGGGATCAGGTACTGTTTTGACCAAGACATCTTCAGCCTGCAGAGGCTCTGAGCAAGCTCCCAAGTCCAGACAGCCATGCTTCATGACTTCCTCTTTGCTGACAACTGTGCGTTATGCGCAGGCTCACAGGCTGACATGCAACTGTCTACGGACCTACTCTTGTCAGCCTGTGACAGCTTCGGACTTGCTATCAACACAAAGAACGAAGTGCTGTTCCAACCTACTTCTGGCACAACATCCTGGGAACCACATGTCTCAGTTTAAAGGCCAACAAGTGTTGATGGTCGACAAGCTTGTCTGTCCTAGGTAGCACGTTTTCCTGTGCTGTCCACACTAACGACAAAGTCAACGTGAGACTAATGAAAGCCAGCGTGGCCATTGGCAGATGCTGTAAGTCAGTCTAGGACCTCAGAGGCATCAGAATGTTGATGAAACTGAAGGTCTACAAAGCCATCGTTCTCCCGACCCTCCTTGATGTCTGTGAAATCTAGACAATCTACCAGCGTCATGCCAAGAAACTATACCACTTCCACCTGTGCTGCCTGTGAAAAATACTAAAAATCAAGTGGCAGGACAAGATCCTGGACACCGGGATGCTTGGAAGATCAACTCTCCTCAGTATTCACTCTACTGAAACTGGTGCAAGTAAGATGGACTGGCCACCTTTCAAGAATGTCAGATGCTTGCCTGCCAAAGAAAATCTACGACAAACTGTCAAATGAAGTACACTTTCATGGCACACCAAAAAAGCAGTACAAGGACACCCTAAAGGTGTCCCTAAAGAGTTTTGGCATTGACCTGGGGTTGTGGGAGCAAATTGCTCGCAACCATCCATCTTGGAAGTCTTCAATCCAGAATGAAGCACTGGCCTTTGAACAGCACTGCATGGCAGAAGCAATGAAGAAATGTATGGCCAGGAAAACAAAAACCTCTGGTACCCAGTCCTCATCACTTTCCTGCCTCTGCTCTAGCAGACTGTTCAAGGCAAAGATCGGGCTTATAAGCCATCTACGTACCCACGTGACCTAGCGCCCCCCCACTTTCTCTTTTTGTCTCTTTTTTTCCTTTTTTTCTCCTTTCTCTTCTCTCCCTCCCTTTTTTCGTTTCCACTTCTTTTCTGTCTTCTTCCCCTTCCCCGCCTCCCCCCACAGCTGGATGCGATTGTCTTTGCCTGCAAAGGACAACACCACACGCAGGTTTCCTTGGACTGGTGTTTGCCTGTTAGCTTTCATTAAATCTGCCTATAATCTGAACAGCGGTAATGAGGTGTGTATATATAGGTGTGTAGAGTTCTTGTTCTGAATGAGCAAAAAATAAAATGAATGATAACAGGCATTTGTAATAATTATGATTACAGTAATACCTTGGTTAACAAAGCCTCTGGGAGCAAAGCTCCTTTATAACAGTCTGCCAGCAGTGAGCTTCCTGCAGGCTGGCAGAGTTCCAGTCTGCAAGGAGCTGGGAGGAAGCAGAAGGAAGGTGGTGAGACAGGGTGCCACGCGCATGTACAGTGCCGCAGGGAACTCATGGAGCGAGCGGCAGTGAAGAGGTTTTCCTCATGGCTCCTCTGCTCCCTGCAGCGCCGGCAGCTATTTGCTGCAGGGAGTGGAGGAAACCGCACAGGGATCTTCTCACTGCCACTTGCCCTGGTGAAGCGCCTATTGTGTGCGGGGCTGCAGTGAGGGCAGTGATGCAGGGCTGTGCCCTTCAAAGTGGCGGCAGGCACAGGGGATGTCTCTCCAGGGCAGTGTGGGAGGCAACTTGCAGCAGCGAGATCCTTGTGTGGTTCCGCTGTCCCTAGCCATGCTGGGTTGTGCCCACTGGGTGGTGGAGGCCCGCAGGGGAGGGAAGCAGGGCAGGAGCTTGCAGCCTGTGCCTGCCTCCCCATACAGATCTGGGGGGCGCAGGTCTCCCCTGCAGCTTGGGAGGGTGTGTGGTGGCAGGGAGCTGCCCTGCCAGAGCCCACAGCAGGGGGCTGTGGACCCGGCTCTGTAGCCTGCCCCCTCAGGCAGGTCTGGGGTTGAGGGGCATCAGCAAGGCTGTCACGGGGAGTGAGAGGCACGGGGAGTGAGAGGCACGAGCAGGGCCAGGGAGGCTGTGGGAGGCCTTTAATTGAGTATTTAATTGTTTTTCTTGCTGTACCCCCACCTTCTCTGAAGTTGTGGAATGCATCCCTGTACCTCTTGTGTTATTTCTACCTGTGATAACAAAGTTTCTGATAACAAAGTGATGTCATAGACTGCACCTACTTCGTTAACCGAGGTATTACTGTATTTAATAATTAGAGATGTTACAATTGAAAGAAGCATACGTAGTATGTAGTTGAATTCTGTTTCCAAAACAAATATTTACAGGATTTTTTATTAACTAGTGAATTACATTTAAACTGATAGATCTGCAGCCTGTTTCAGCTTCATCCTTGGAGAGCAGTTTTATTGACTGTCTGGAATGTCTGCTGTTGGTTTTAAAAGGTTTTTTAAATATATTTTTTTTATGAATCTGAGACTATTCCATGTAGTCTTTTTTTATATGTACTACAGTAGCATCTCTTTTTTGCAGGTGGGCACTTAAAGGTGTATGGGGACTAAACACAGTTGATGCGGACACTGTCCAGATCACAACATATTTATAGAAAGCTCCTTTCCATTATTTCTCAGTTTTCTGTCCTGAATTTTGGTGTGTAATGTCTTCCATTTCACATATTTAGGATAACTATTTGAATAATACTTTATAGCACTGTCTTTTCTAGAGTTTGTAAATATTACAACACAGCATACCTGCTAAATGGTAACATTAAAAAAAAAAAAGATAATAGTTACTTTACTTCATAAATCATGAAAATTGTTTTTTTTCCCCCCAAAGGAACAGTAGAAGCATAAAATGATGAACTGTTGTTAAAAAGAAGCAGACCCTCCAACTTCTATGTCCTTTGAAATGTGTAGTTTCACTTGAATCACTGTGGATACATTTGGTGCCATGTAAGAATGTCTCCTCTTGTTTTGTTAGGTGTATTTTGCTTCATTCATTTTGAGAATATGTTGAATATTTCATATTCTTGATTTGTTGCAGAAAGACTCTGACTTATGTTTCAATGTACCACCCATTTAACAAGACTGGTCAATACTAATACTTTAACACATTTTCACCTATTTATGTGGAACCCTAATATAATTTAAGTACGTTTTTGGGTTGGGCAGGTTATTTTGTAAAACAGAAAATGTACTTTGGTCTTTCAGAAAACTTATAAGTAAAGATGACACAAACTTCTCATACACTGAAAATGTCATGGTTTTTTTTGGGGGGTGTTATTTCTATTGTTGTTGTTTTAAGTTTTTTTGGCCCTTATTCAGGCCAACAGATTTTCAAGATTAAGAACTTAAAGCATAGCTTCCATATTGCAAGCTTAGTAGCTCCTTGCTGTTTACTCTTGATTGCTTGACAGTGGTAGCTTATAAAAAATGCTTTAGCCTCTGAGTGGTTGTACTGACTTCAGTTAGACTACACACATACTTAAATTTAATACGCTATAGGCTTTGCAGGTTCAGTGTGACAGGAAATGAAAAGGTAACATTATAATATAAGGCCTTGGTATGAAGAAAATGTTTTGTTGTGACTTCCTGGTTTAGTGAATTAAAACCTGGAAGCTGCATTCAGTTCAAAATGTTGGTTTATAGTAAGGAATGCTAGGTATTCAGTTGGTACGCCTGAGCACTCGCATCCTCTGGCAGTGTCGGATCGTATTTACTGTGATCAAAGTGTGGCTGCAGCCTACGTGTACATTCGGAGCTAGCCTGTAGTAGTTTATTTGGGTACCAATAACTGTAGCTGTGGCAGCACAGTTCAGAATGGGTCATCCACTGGAGCCTATGTTCCCGAGTAGGTTTTGCAGCCTTTGCTACTGTGGTTACATTGATACTGCGTCTGGCATTGGAGCTAGCTAGGGTAAAGGCTGTTCAGGTATTTTTACATGAGATGCAGTCACATATTTTGACTGAAGCGCAGACCTGGCTACCTTAAACCACAGAGAACACTTTTGTGTGGTCTTTTTACTTTTGGTCCATTTTTATTTTTGAGAGAGATGGTTAAATTAACCATGGCAGTCAGAAAGCAGGCAGGGTAGATATGTACGTGTACACACACACACACACACACACACACACACACACACACTTTTAAAACTATGCTTAACATGGTCCAGTTTGTGGATAATTTCTTGTTCTGCAATTTCCCAGTCGAGCTGGTTTTTATTTTATTTTTTTAATTTTTTGCCTGAGAACAGCAATTGTGAGGTCAGCAGTGGAGTATCCGGGGGGTTGAAGTGTTCTTCCACAGGCTTTTGTGCCTTTCTGTAGTTGATGTCAGGTGGGGGTTCATTCATTCTTAAAGGATCCATGTTCATTCAGTCTTGAGAGACACTAGGGGGCAGTAAAAGCATTGTAGTAAATGCAAAATGTGCTGTCTGTTGAAAATAATGTACAAGAGCCTGTAGCAGTCAGTTTAGAAGCAGTTTTCTTAACAAAATGTGTGGGGTTTTAATAATATTAGACTTTAACATTTGTGGAAATAACTGTACGTTACTGCTGAACAGCACCAAGGCTGAAGTAAAGATTGAGCTCTCTTATACTAGGTCTGGTACAAATACACAGGAGTCCTCAGTATGTGTCCTGTTGTTGCTGATATTTCTCTTCATTTAGTTCTTCATCATAGGAAGGAAACTTTTAATTTATGAAATCTGTTTCACAAAACTAATGAAGTTACAGGCAGAACCTGTTTTTGGAAAATGTTATAAATGGAAGATTGGAGAAAGTAGAAGAAAAATAACTGAAGCCATTAGAAAAGTTTGGATTTGGAAGCTATTACAAAATCAAATTTTGAGTTAATGTGTTAATCAAGAGCCTTCACTTGGTGCAAAAAAAATCATTTCGATACCTAAAACTCTGGAAAGGCTTAACTCCTAGTCTTCTTTGTACAGTATTTGTTCATAAATAAACCTCTCTCTTTCTGTACAAAGCCATGTACACTTGTAATATTTAGATAACTGAAAAAAATTGAGACTCTCTTCATATATTAGGTTAGTCACATCACATTTAAGGAAATGAATTTGAGTATTACCACTTTTTTTATTTATTTAAATAATTGAACTGGTGCCAGTTTACCTCTGAATCTTAAGGCTATGTGCAAGTGATTTAAGAAAATAATTGGTCTTCTCCATTCTTTCATTCCCTGGAGATCTTGGAACAGCAGAGACTCCCTATGCCTGAAGAAAGGTGATTGTGCCTGAAAGCTTGCACAGAACTTTTTTCTATCTACCCTGTTGGTCTAATAAAAAATATCACATCTACCCAAAGAACCTGGCCTGCCTTGGTCTTCTCCTACATTTAAAACCAAACAAAACAATTCCTATTACTTTACATGGTACACGTAAGAGATGTATATATCTTATACATGTATTTGTATATATCTTATATATATAGATTTAGATATTTTATATGTATGTATATGTCTTATATCTTAAATAAATAACAGGAGTGAAGCTGTGATTTTTAGTAGAGAATGGTAGCTTTGAAGGATGTGAGATTGCTTACATTTTTAAACGAGGTTGTATGGTTGTTGAAACTTTTAATACAGAGGCTGTCTTTCTCCAAAACATTGTTTAACTTCTGTCTCAGTCAATACCTATCTACCTATTTTTATATGTAGAAATTTTAGTGGTGTGACTAAAATTCCCTTGTTCTGGCAGTTAGCTTTCTCTTGGACCTTGTACTGTTGCCCTTTCACTATTTCCCTAGACACAGAGTGGTCCTATAAACAGAACTAAACCCCCTTCTTCCCCTATCCCAAAATAGCTTTAAAACAAAACAATCCAAAATCTTTCAAAAATGTATTTATCATATTGAAGCCCCTTGAGTCTTCAAGAACAACCTCTAAGTAACTGAATTCCCTTGTTATAAGAGGAAATTGCTTGTTTGGTTGTTGTTAGTTCTGTTTCCTAGAGTTGGCTGACACAACGTGGTAGGCTCTGAATGTAATTGGGATTATCCTTGGTCTCTGGAGTATCTGTTTGAGACTTTGTCAACCTTGAAGCCTATATATTTACTGCTGTTTGAACAAACATTTACTGCTATTCAGTATTGTAGTTCTACTGCACAAATCCATGGCCAGAAAGTGGAATTTGTGTTTGTGGAAGGTGTTAAGCAGTAGTACTTGAGCCTGTAGCAACAATAAGGCTAGGGACAGACATTATGCATAAACTGGTTGAAGTGATCAGAAATGTTTAAACCTATAACAGAACAGAAGTTCAGTGCAAGTAAACTGGGTTCAAAATGGCCCAAACTGGTTTAATATAGACCTGGATGAATGTAGTCTCAAACTTTAGCTGATTTAGGATAAGCCAGTCTATTGAACATCTGTCCCAGATCCCTTCCTGATTCAAGTCGATTCACAGGCTCCCTGCATCCCAGGATTCACAGATTCACAGAAGTTTAGGACTGGAAGGGACCTCATGAGATTATCAGGTCCAGCTCCCCTACTCTGGGCAGGAAAGACTGCTGGGGTCAAATAACTCCAGTGAGGAGTGCTTTGCACCTTCCCCACAAGCACTGGGGTGGGCAGGCTAACCTTGACCCATGCTGTCTGCTCCAGCTGAGGCTGTCACAGAGCTGAGGCAGCAAATCTGCTGTTTTGTAGCCATGGGCCTGCCTGTGCCTGGAGGGACTCTTCTCCCCTCCTGCAGGGAGGGGAAATGGGGAGTGGGGAGGGGTTATGTGTTGTGCAGCCCATCAGGGATGGACCCTGCTTGGCTGCATTTGCGTACCCTTGGCCATGAATGACTGGTGCCTCCCAAAACTGGCGGGGCACCATTTGTAGTTGGTGGCATGCAGGGACTGCCCACAGATGCTGCCACCGGTGGGGGATGGGGTGAGCAGGGACTGCCTGCAGATGTCGGCGGTGACATTGGTGGGGTTGGGGGGTGGCGAATGGCAATCGTCCACAGAAGCTGGTGGCGGCTTCAGTGGCGGCCTATCTCAGGGGGGCACGTGCCCCCCCCCCCATGTTGGCTATGCCCTTGGCAGGCGGGGAGGCACTTTCTAGCACACCCTCCTCCCAGCTTCTGGCCTAGGCCACTGCAGGCATCTGGCTGCCTTTCTGGATTCAAAAGTGAACGTCAATTCATTTCATTATTGTGCGGGCCGGCTCCCGATCTCGGGGGCGAGCCGGGCCTGTCTTTGTGCACACAGGCTATGGTCAGCAGCCTGGGCACGCGGGGCCGGAGAAAACCGCGGGGTGGTTTGGTACGCACGAGCTAGAATCAGTCGCGGAGGCGTAATGGTTGATTGAAAAGATTATTTACTTACACCCAAGGTGGTTGCGGTGTAGGCTGGTCAGCTTTCCAGGTGCAACTTCGCTTGAGTTCTCGTTGGAGGACTCTGATAGACTTGGTTCCTTGACCCCAGAGTGGTTTAGGCTCCGCGGGTTCAGCAATTCTTTTCTCACGGAGTAGCTGAATCTCCGTGGGTTCTGTTCGGTTCCCAGGTCCCCCAGAGCTGTTAAGACTCCTTGGGTTCGAAAATTGCGTTTACAAGATAGGGATACGTCTAGGGTTGCGATCGGCGACGGGGAGAGGCTAGAGGTTATTGGCCACGGAGTTGTTAAGGCTCCGCGGGTTCGGTAAATAGGTCCCCCGGAGTTGTTGAAGCTCCGTGGGTTCGGTAAATTAAACCTCTATTGCCCTCTTAAGGAGAAAGCTGGGTTTGAAGGGATCCGCAGCGCTTAGAAATCTTCACGCTCTTTTCCCGAACTCCACGTGCTTTCTCTCTCTCCAACTTGGGCGGAAACTACCCAAGCCTTTTGTACAGCTAGCAAGCCAATAGCTAGCCGCCACGTGTGCCTATATTAAGACTGGCCAATAATGTGGCGGAAATCTTAATACAAATGGCGGGAACTCCTTTGCATCGTACATCACTATAATGCAAAAGAAATGCACCATGCAAAGAAGGCTACAAAACTGGCGGGAAATACTCTCCTGCACGTGGGTTCTCAATTATAGCAGAACACTCCACCGTGCAAAGGAGCTGCAATTTAGCGGGAACATAATTTAGTGGTGCCGAAGCGCACACAAACAAAAAACTACAACTTTGGGTTGTGACAATTATCAGTTCAGTCTACATAGCTTAGAGAAACCTGTGAAGATTGAATTGATTTAGCCTTGGGCTTTTTGATTGTTTGTACTTGGCCTAAAAGTTCAGACTTCATTCAGCAATAAACTGTATTGGTAAGCATGATGATAGAAATAGATCAATTTAAAAGGCAGATCATGTCCTTGTTGGATTTCAAGCTGAATTTGTATGAAAAACATGAATGAGGAGCTGCACTCAGTAATTCCTCAATATCTTAATTTTATTTATTTATTTTTTTAGATTATACTGAGCTGAAAGAAAAATAGTATTTTAACTTTTGAGTTGCAGCTGAGTGGTAACAATTAAGTCCTCTAAAGCAATTAAGTTTTTGATGGGTGCTGAACTTTCAAACTAACGTCTTTCAAACTAGTCATTATACACTACTGTAGATTTACACATCTCGAGAACTCCTGGGTTTAGCTTGAGGCAAGATATGGTAAACTGGCCTCATTTCTGGGGTGAGACGAGTCAAAGGTGACAGCATGAACACGCATCTTTTTGTAGGCCAGTAATCTATCTTTTCAATCTGCCAGACATGATCAAGATCAGGGGTTTCAAACTTATCTACTCCTGGGGGCTAGATGAGTGATGCAAGACTGGTCCATGGGCCTGACGAACAGGATGAGGCCAGCTCCACTAGCCCTATCAGGCCCACAAACTCGTTCCCTTCCCTCCCCAACCCTTTTCTCCCCAAGTACTTACTCTGACTAGTTCAGTACTGTGCCATATGCAGCACCTACTTTAACTAGATTTGAATGCAAGACACACTTGGTGCTTGCTGTAGCTGGTCCTAGGCAGGTGCTGCATGTGCTACGGTCCTAGATCAGCCAGAGTGAACACTGGATCTGGCATGTGGGGCCCCATGGATCCTCCCTCTTTCATTCCACATGCCAGGTTAGCACCTGTTCTGGATCTTCAGGACTTCTGCTGCACACACAACCTACCCAAAACTCTGGCCTGTGTGCGGTGGCTGAGTGTCCTGGCCTGGTCCAGCCCTGCGTAAGTATATATGTCCCAGACCCTGCACACAGGTCTGGTACAGCACACGCTGCTTTTGGGTCAGCTTGAGACCCAGAGCCAGCACTGGAGGCCAGATATGGCTCTGTGGGCCACAGGCCATATCTTTGACACTCCTTACAATTTATTAGAATAATACTCGCCACTTTGGAGAGAGTTTGTGTAGAGTAAATTTAAGGGAATGGAGGTACTATTTCATGCAAAAGAAGCTTTTGAGTATATTGGGCTAAGAACATTATCGCTGTAGTAGTCAACTGATTTCAGTACTATCATTCTGTTAAGGCAGTGGTCTCCAACCTTTTTAGGTACCAGATCACTTTTTGAATTAAAGTGCAACCCAGGATCTACTACGCGCCTTGCCAGGCGGGCAGGAGGTGCGGCTCAGCCCAGTGGCAGGACGCATGTTGCGTCGCGGCACTCCCAGAGCAGCTGCAGCTGGGCTTGGGGCACAAAGCCTAGTGCGATGTGGCAGTCTCCTCAGCCCAGCACACAGATTGGGGGGGCATGTGCCCCTCTTGGCCTCCGCCGTGGTGTGTGCAGCAGCGGGAGCTCCCAGAGCAGCTGCAACTCTGTATCTCAGTTTGGTGGGGGCTGAGCATGCATATGCGCTCAGTGCCCCCAGACTGAGATTGACTGTCAGAGGCTCCGCGATTGACCAATTGATCAACTGGTTGGTGATTACTGTGTTAAGGTTTTTAATATAAATAATTACTACATCTCCTGCCAAATCAATGTCAGAATTGTAAGTGACCCTATTGTCTATTGTTTGCTCAAATAATCTGAATTAAATAGATTTCCTGGAGATGAACTTTCTTTAAATAGATTAACTGCATATCCTTTTCAGATAAGTGTGCATGTACACTTGAGACTTCATTGCTGTGGCAAATTCCAAAATTATTGACGTTCTTAAAGGCAGAATAATTAGCTTAATCATCTTCAATATCTCCCAGTTGTCTGCATCTAATATTTAACAAAGCCACAAAAATGTGCAATATAAAAACAAAGCATTTTAGAGACTGTGCTTAGATTCCATTTCTCTCTGATTTTCTAACCTTGTTCCCTTTGAGACTCTGTTGCCATTTTAAAGTTTATTCTAGCACTATAACTGTTTTGACACCTTTTAATCTATATTTAAAAAATGTAAAATTGATTTTAAAAAACAAAACAAAACACCCACATGTTCCCTGCTTTCTTTGTCACCATTCTCATTATTACTGTTGTCTCTCCCTTATTTTTTTTTTTCACATTTGTCATCCAGTGTTGTTGTATTTAGTTTCTCTTGCCTGATTTCTTGTGGTCACATACTAGGCAACACTACTTTTGCCACTCAGTTCAGTGGAGGTAGGCTCCCCTGCCTGGAAATCATATACACATTTCCCTGTAAATAATTATGCCAAAGTAAAGCTCAATAGAGCCTGTTCTGTGCTGAATACATAACATTTTTGAACTGGTTCCCTCCTGTAGTGGTAGTGTAAATCTTTTTTTTATGACCTTTTTAATTTGAGTTGATTAGAATCTGGATTCTAGAGTCCTTCTAAGTTGGACTTGGCCTAAAGGTTCAATCCCAGGTTGGGCTAGATGATTTATTGAGGTCCCTTCGAGCCTTACTTTTCTATGGAATGTCATACATCCAGTTCTCAGATAAACACCAGCTTCTCCAGAAGACTTTTGGGGTCCTGTGCTAGTAACACATTTGCTTCAGTCAGGGCATCTAGTCCCTGAGGTGGTCTAAACCTCCTGGTTTCTCTTGAAGTTTTTGGGGCACGCTCCATCTTCCTGACAGCTCCATATTCTGAAAAGTCCTGGTGTTTCTTCCTCTTGGGCTGCCTCTGCTGCAAGAGCAAGGGCTAAAGCACCTTTATTGCTCTTCAATCCCATCTCAGTGTTTCTGCAGCTCTTTCTCTCTTTCTGTTAGCTGCAGAACCTAAGTGATTCCCATGTAAGAAGGAAATAGATGGAATTGTGCATTCTTGCTTCCTTAAGTTAGGGGTCAGCTGAGCAGCCAACTCATGAATTTTACTTCCTTCAAGTAGCATCACTTGCTATTTTATCAAAAGGAATGATGGATATAAGAACGAAACCAAAAAATCTGACTAAAGACAAAGAGAAATGGGGAGCTCATGAATTATTGTGGCTGACTGAAAGAAAAGTTGTATTGAAAGAAATTAAAATACTACCTCTGGTTATTCTGAATTTAAACAGTCCAAGAACAAGGCAGGTAAGACCCTTGGTTTCACCTTCCTACTCTCCAGAATGAGGAGACAATCAAAAGGCGAGTCCCAAATTCATACTGTTTGCTAGGCCTAGGCATAGTTCAGGTAGTAGCCCTAGTTTCATGGTTCAGGATGCACATTCCCAAGGTGCAGACCTCATTCCTGTTGTTTGTTCCTGAAACTAGGAGTTTTAGTAAGCCCTCTCTTGCACCTCCTGCAAATTCCCCAGAATCCTATGAGCCTTCTTACAATTAATTTTTTTCAGATACAAAACGCACATAGCACTTAATATGTAGAACATATTTTGCACTGTTTCTGAACACAGTTATTTACTTAAAACTAGGAAGTTAATGCAGACTTAGAAAACAAACACTGAACGTACACTACTGCCCTTTACTAGCTCATCCTTCCCTTTTGTCCATTTGTGTTCAAGGAGACAGCAGGGTTCTTTCTCCCCACCTCACCTGGCTCTAGCATGAGCTTCCCTGCAGCTTGAGCTGGTGAAAATGTTTAGGCAGAAGGGAGCATCGAGTTGTACTTTGTAGATGAAATGAGCTGAACTTCAGACTAACACTAACTACTGCTCTATTGTTCAGGGCAATTCCACTTCAGTGCAAGAGCACCTAAGCTAAGAACCCCTTTCTTGTTATCCCTGGAACTACTTGTTGGCACTGGATCTATGACCCGGATACTTTGTTTCAGGCAGACCCAAACCCTCAGACTGACCATGATCTTTCCATTTGATAATAGGCAAATTTTATTGATACATAGTGATAGCAGGTAAGAATAAAACAAGCAATTCTGTATCTACAAGTACCAGAGCTGATATCAGAGTGAAGATACGTCTGGCCTCCTGCCCCCCCAATGGGGTGGATGAGATGATCTGGTGGTCTGCCCTCTGTCCCTGGTGCCTTGAGTTCCTGTCTCAGGGACCCTTTGCTTCTCTGAAATCTGTCCTTAAATGCTTCTTCATACTGCTGGATTCTTATTTGCCTAACTGTTGCCCTGATGTCATTCTATGATGCAAGTCTATGGTAAGAAAGTAGTTGCTGGGTATAGTCAGACTTGTGACATCTCCTATAGATAATTGCCTACCACCAACTCTGCAGGCCAGCCCCTGGAATTCAATTCCAT
Source organism: Alligator sinensis (assembly GCF_000455745.1). Classification (NCBI taxonomy): domain Eukaryota; kingdom Metazoa; phylum Chordata; order Crocodylia; family Alligatoridae; genus Alligator; species Alligator sinensis. The sequence continues at coordinate 14,759 of NW_005842346.1, forward strand.
GTTATTCTGCTAGTCATGTTCAACTGGGAGCCAGCCACAGAATCAATAGTGAGGTTATTTCATGAAGGTATCGATATTTCCATCTTGTCCTAACAGATCATTCAGAAATGGCATGTTAACATAAGACTGCAGTAAGCTACAAATGAGATGTTTCATAAGGATTCAAGGCTATACCTTTGTCAGTGACAACAGTACACAGATATCTAACACAGTATTGAAATTTTAATTTTAAAAACCTCTTGTTGCTTGCCTATTTTCCCCCCTGTATAAATGCAAGGTTGCTCTTACAGTATGAACATTGCAATTGTGCTCCTGTTTATGGAAAGAAAGGTATGTAGAAAAGGGGTGTTCTTGGGGTAGTAATTAGAGCATGTGATATGAGGCTTTGCGTTGTTTGGTATTCACATGACGGGGTTGGGAGGAAACTCTATCTCTGTGTGGTTTACTTGTATATGTGGGAGGTGTCTTGTGATATAGACATTCCTGACTTTGCTGTTGTGGAGTGCAGGATTTAGAGGCAGAGGTTGAAGCTAGAACATTTGGTCAAAAGCTAGAAAAAGCTTGAAAATTTGCACCAAGTGAGAGAGAGCTTCTTGGTGCTAGAGGAGAAACCTAGAATAGGAGCAGTTTTACATTTGAGTGGCAAGCTGTCAGTATCCCAGAATTGTATAGGAGGTGCTTCACTTTAAAATATAGGGACAGCTACAATTCTGTGTGTCCAAGTAAGGAAGGTCAGAATGAGCAGTTCAGTCTGTTTTTTTCTGGATTGTGTTTCATGTTCATTTTTCTGTCTTTTAATAAACTTTAGTGCACTGTATTTTATGTTGTATTGATCCCATGATTCAGATCTACCGTTTGTCTTGAGGGGTTGGGAAGACCATTTTCCCTTTCTTGAATGCCTTTGGCTTCTGGTAGGATTTTTGGGGGGGCGGGGGAAGGTTCCTTCTTTCCTTCCTACTTTGGATTACCTGAGTGTGTTTTAGCTAACAAATCACCTGCCATTACAGTGGTGCACACCAGGCACTGGTATTGTCCTTGTCTCTCCTGCTTTCTTCCTGTTGCACTTTGTATGTTTTTTCTTAGTACACACCTTTGCAGTTGAGGTGTGTTGGGAAAGGTAGAAAGGAAAGTGTGTTGCACGTTTGCCTGCATTTGCTAAGGACTGGACTTGATGACCTAGGAGGTCCCTTCCAGTCCTATGTTCCGATGGAGTAAAAATTAGATTGTTAAAAGATGCATTTTTCCCCGTGATGTGCTGGAGGGATCTTCGTGCCAGAGATACCATAGGCAGAAGGCAGGGCAGGTTGGCACCTGACTTCAGATTAGTATGGCTAACTCTAACTACCTCATTCTCCTCTGGGATACCATATTAAGAAATGTATAAATACTTAAGTACATTGGCATATACCCTATATCTGTTGTGCACACCTCTGAAAATGTCCTCTATACAGTGAAATTACACTTCTTGTCATTAAATGGGAAACTAAGGACTCAAGGATGGCTTTATTTCATAGTACAGTTGGTGATAAGTATTTCAACGGATTGGACAGTATTGATTATATTGTACTACATGCTGGTCATATCGCACTAATTTCCTTTAGTAATTTTTGTTTTGTGATTTCTTTAATAAAGAAAAGTACCCAAGTGGGTAGTGAGTTGATGAGTGTGCATCTCCCAAGCACAGACCTCACGTATATAGTAAATATGTATCTTTTCCTATTTCCAGATGCACTGTTAAAATCACTTAGCAATTTACTGTCATGTCATATTACGTAAAATTGTGCTGCTATATCGCAGCTCATAACACAGTTTAAGTGGTAATGTTTTGAGGGTAATTTATGGGTAGCATGGGAGAATTACTAATCGAAACAGTAATAGGATTGGAACAGCTGTGAGAGCCAGCTAGGAAATTGTTCTTCCTTCCTGCAGTAACTTAGATATGTTGTAATTTTTACTTCTTTATGCTTGCGGTTTTTCCATGCATGGACAGCTTATTTGCTAGTTGTATTTTTCATTTTACTTCCCAATCTTAATTAGCAGCCACATTTGTAGAGCATAGGTATCTGTTGTTAAATGTAGTTTTGTGTATAAATATATTTATTTTGAGGCCTTCTAGAACAGGGGCGGGCAACTATTTCAGGCAGAGGCCTGCTTACCCAGTTTTGGCAAGCTGTCGAGGGCCACATGGGTAGCCCCGCCCCTTGACAGGTGCCCTGCCCCCTGGTCACCATCTTGGGACTAACGTCTCAATGTCTTGGGACCAATGTCCTAGGGCCAGCACCGGTGGGGCCCAGAACAGGGCACAGGCTGGCATGGGTCTGTGGAGCTGGGCTGGAGTGGGGAGCTGGCCTGGCTCCATAGAGGCCCTGCCAGCTGGGACTCTGTACCCCTGCTGCCCTGCTCTGGGCCCTGCTGTTGCTAGCCCTGTGCTCCTGCTGGCTCCCCGCCCCCTCACTCCCAGTGCGCCTCCAACCCCACAGTGCAGGTAGGGGGTAGTGCGCAGCCCTGACCCCCTGCTCACTGGCAGGGAACGAGCTGGTGCAGAGCATGGGGAAAAGTAGCCCCTCCCCTGCCCCATGGCTGGCACTCCCTGCTGCAGCTGCTCACAGCCCATGCAGGGCTGTCCTGAGCAGGTACAGGCAACCCCACGCAGGCTGCAGCATGGGGAGTCGGCCACGGAGCGAGCGAGGGGCCGCTTTTCCCCCGCACTCAGCATCAGCTTGTAACCCACCCCCACACCAGCATGGACCCCACGCTGGCTCTGGGCTCGCATGTCAGGGCTGTACCATGGCGGCAGCAGCAGCTGCGGCCT
>NW_005842346.1:17701-58682 GCF_000455745.1 Alligator sinensis
CCTACCCCATGCCTGGTGCCCCGCGTTGCAGCCACTCTCAGCCTGCATGGGGCTGCCTGTGCCTGCTCGGGACAGCCCAGCGCAGGCTGCGAGGAGCTGCAGCGTGGGGCACCAGCCATGGAGCAGGCGAGGGGCCGCTTTTTTTTTCTGTGCTCTGCACCTGCTCCTTCCCTGCCCTTCCCTCCCCACCCCCTTTACCTGAGCTTCCAGCACTGAGTCAGCCATGTGGTCCCAGACCAGAAGCTGCTGGTGGGGCTTCCGGCTGGGGGAGTGGGGCCAGGCGGGCTCTGCTGTTGCAAGAGCCCGCTGAAGATTTCCTTGATTCCTGTCATTTTTTACAGGAACCAGGACAGATAAATCTTAATTTTCAAAAATTTTTTAGGGGCCCCACAGACTGGATAGAATGGCCTTGCAGGCCGGATCTGGCCTGTGGGCTGTATTTCGCCCACCCCTGTTCTAGAATATGTATTAGGATAAACACATTTAAAATAAAAACTCATTAGTTTTGAACTTGATATAATTAAAGTGGTACAAACTTTTATACTGCATGAATCATCAGAATTTCTGAAATGCATCTCACTTTTTTCCCTGACTAAAATAGAAATGTTTGTTATTACTACAGTAATTACCTTCACATGTTGCTAAAATCTCAACCGAACTTGACTGATCCTCATGTTGATCCAGATTTTTCAGTTTTGATGAGTCTTGAAGTAAAACAATGGAATGGCGTTGACCTGTTTGTTAAGTTGGCTGTCCTTTACTCCATTGTTCAAAATGTGTAGGAAAAAATGAAGCTACTTGTACTGTGCAATGCCTGACAGAAATTATTACATTTTCAGTATAAACCTATTATTTTCACTAACATATTTTTAAATGTGAGCATAATTGAAAGGTTTGCATTTTCTAAAGTTTGATGTCATTTTAGGTAAAACTCACACGAATGTACAGCGTAAATTTCACAATATTTTCTATTTTTGTTTTTTAAGTTAGGGATAAATCTAAAGAATAATAAATCCACCTTAAATAGAGGCTGAGCGTGTTACAGGCTAAAAAGCAGATGGCTGGCTAATCTTGGGACATAGCCTTTTATACTGGGATCCTATCGGCTTACAAGCTTATTGTTCCAAGTACCTCGGAAGTATGTGAATTAACACTTTGCCCTAAAACAGGGGTTTTCGACCTTTTTTTAAAGAAGTGTACCCCTTCTTCCTCAAAGTTTCAGCTCATGTACCCCTTTATATTTTTTATTGGTTTTAAGGGGGGGAGAAGGGGGGCAGATTGAGGCCCCCATGGTGAGGGAGGGAGTGAGGCTGGGAGATGGGTAGGTGCTGTACAGCTGGAGCACAGTCACCCCACCCCCCCAGCAAGTAAGTGTGTGTGGGGGGGAAAAGGGCTGGGTGCGGGGGTGTCTCTGTGTCTGCTCCCAGGAGCAGGGCCAGGGGGGAAGAGGGCAGCAGTGCCCTTCTTGGGAGCAGGCCCAGAGAGTGAGCTGAGGTGAGGACGGGGAGGTACCATGGTGTGCTGCATGGGGCTGGTGGTGCCTGGCGCGCCCCTCCCCCGGGTAAGCAGCAAAGTATGGGAAGGCTCTGGGGGAGACACCACCACCAGACCCCAGGGCACGCTCCATCCTCACCCACCTGCCTGCCAACGTGTTTCCCCCTGTGTCCTTTCTAAGTACCCCTGGCTGATAACCCCTGCCATAAAACAATCAAGGCTAATTCAGTTGCCATTCAAGCTGCCTGTGTAAACGATTGTCCCTGGCCTGGTTTGGTGCGAGTCAAAACCCATGATAGCCAGCCCAGGATTAAACAGGTGGTCTGTTTTGAACATGACTGTTTTGGTACTATGTCTTCCTTCAAATGATTTTACCAATAGAAACTTAATTAAAACAACTTATGCTGGGTGTGAGGTATGCTTTTTAGTTTGTCAAAGGATAGGAAGGAGAAGGGAAGGGGCACGAAAGCAGTTTGTGTGATTGTAACTGGTACAAGAGATGTAGACGGGCACACAGGTGTGCAGCTGCAGTTATTGTAAGAGGGATGATGATGATTACTGTAGATGTGTGCTATGGACTGTCAAGTGAATGTGAATCATGTGGGTCATGAGACAGGATGGTAAAAATATTGGTGGGGGGGTGAACGTGCGCAAAAAAAAAAAAAAAAAATGTTTAGCATTTTGTGTCCCTAGCTAAGAGAAGGCAACTAATAGTTTTGCTATGGAAACCTATATGGACCCATAGTGTGTCACAGACCCAGTCAAGATTTTATTCTCCTGTGAAGTTGGGTGTCTTGTGTTTTGTTCCTGGATTTCTCCGAGTACACCTTGTGGGAGGAGGATTTTCCACTACAAAGTTATATGGCATAGGAATTTGGATGTCTCAAATTGTGTACAGAATGAAGTGTTGGTCTCCCTTAGTTCTGGGTTTGCTTCCCATTGAAGCTTATTTTTCCTTTTTAGTTTCAAAGTTCAGCTCATATTCTGTTATGTGCATCAGGATGGAGAAGTTTAGAAAATTCTGAGAGGAGTATATTTTTTTGCTTTGTTTCTTCTCATGCTCAATAAAGAAAATATATTTTCTATTTATAAAATAGAATCTACCCACAGAAGGATATTTGCTAAGTAAGTATAGAAAAGTTCAGATTTTTAAAAAAAAGAAATTTAATAGTAACTAAAAACAGGCTATAATTGTGGTGGTGTTTTTTGTTTTTTTTACTATAGTAAGTTCTATTCAGCGAAATACTTTGACAAAATTGTAGATCAGACCACCACTTTAGAGCCACATTTCAACTGAAACATAGGAACATTCCAACCACACTCAGCAACTGTGCACCTTAGCTTGGCAAGTGAAAAGTTTTGCATCTGTTTTCAAACTACAGGGCAGAGGGGTGTGGTTAGGTAGGATCAGTATAATTTTTATTGAACATAGGCAGGATGTTGGAGTGAAGTGAGCTATACTTGCAAGAACTACAGTAAGAACTTTGAATGACCGAAAGCAAATTTTTATATTTAAATAAGCTTTATTGCAGATTACAGCTTGCCTGCAGGAAAGACTCAGGTGAATCTACCTCAGGGTGGGCAAAATACAGCATGTGGGCTTATTTGTGGCAGAGTGATTCTGTGAGGGGGCTTCATGGCCCCATGCTTGTAGTGAGTGGGTGGTTGTACCTTGTAGTGGTAAGCACCTGTCAGTTGTGGGGTTGGGGGTGAAAACAGCCATTCCTGTCTATTAAGTGCCTGTTGTGCAATAACTGTCAGTTCTATGCTCAATGTGAAGTCAAATTAGCTCATTAACTGTTAATTGTTTCTTGCCTTCTGGGCTGTAGTTCCTCAGTCAGCCCTGACCTGCAAGTCCCACCGTCACAAAGGACTGGAAAAACAAGAAAGTTATTGAGGGGTCCCAGAACACCTAGCTCCCTGGGAACAATACCCCCCCTCCCCCAACACTTGCAAGCCCCCTTCACCCCAGCCATCTCTAAGGGAATTCTAGGGAAAATTCTAGGGACTCGCTCACCTCTGAAAGTCATGATGTGTGGGCATTCTGCCACCACCAGTGGCATTTTGGCAGCAATGCAATCCATAAAATGTTACATGTGGACACTTCTATCCAGGGACATATGTGAACCAGTTCCCAGTCACTACCATTCTTGGAATGGTTAAAGTGTTATGTCTGTCTGCTCCTGCTCCCCCTCCTACTTCTCAAACCATGGAATATTTCTGCAATTGGTATACTTGTACTATCGCCTATTGCATTACCTTTCCTGATTCCTACAATGATGTTGCAATTCTAGTTCCACTACCTATGGTAAAATATTAAGCCTATGATAAGATATTAAACCATTGGGAAGCTTTTCAGGAAGAGAAACTGAGAAATAAATGGCAAATAAAGGAAGCAGAGATTCTGTTCAACTGACCATATTTACTCAAATACAAGATGAGGTCTCTCACCCTCCCTCCTCTGCCTTCCCCCCTCCCCCCCCCAAATTGGCATGGGGAAAAAGCCCCTCATAATTGCATAGAAGGAAATCTCACTAAATACATTATGTCATTAAACTGTTTCCACAAGCAGCATGGCAACACAGCCAACACTGAGTCCGACTGTAAAACACATGGCCCACATTTGACAAACATGCTGATGGAAACTTACCACAAGAATAGGTTAGCGTAGCCCATCTGAATAAGATGTGGTAGTGTCCATTAAGTGCAATCTCCCTCTCTGCTAGCTCTTTTCCAAGTCATGGTGAGCCACAACATTCATAGATTCATAGACATTAGGGGCTAGAAAGGACTTTATGAGATCGAGTCCAGCCCTGTCGCCATAGGCAGGAAGTCAGCTGGGGATCAAGTGATTCCCAGCAAGAAAAATACCCAGATTTTTTTGAAAGAGTCCAGAGTAGGTGCTTGCACCACCTCTGGAGCGAGTCTGTTCCAGACCCTGAACACTTGCACTGTAAAGAACTTTCTTCTTATGTCTAGTCTACATTGGCCTTCCTGTAGTTTATGGCCGTTAGACCTTGTTATCCTTTGGGGAGCTCTGGTGAACAGCTGTTCTCCCAGGTCCTGATGTACCCCTCTTTTATATAGTTGTAGGCTGCTACCAAGTCCCCCACCAAGGCCTTCTCTTTTCCACACTGAAGAGTCCCAAATCCCTCAGCCTCTTCTCGTATGTCCTGCCCTCCAGGCCTTGGATCATATGAGTGGCTCTCCTCTGGACTCTCTCAAGCTTTTCCACATCCCTCTTGAAGTGGGAGGCCCAAAACTTGACTCAGTACTCTAGCTGTGGCCTCACCAAGGCCGAGTGCAATGGGAGGATGACATCCCTGGTTTTGTTGGAGATGCATTGGTAGATGCATGCCAGAGTTTGGTTTGCTTTGCCTACAGGTGCATACAGCTCACCCAGAATCCCTCTGTTACTTCCTCTCTCAACCTGGCACATATGTTTAGTGTGGCCCCACCCTCCGTGAGGTGAAGCCAGACCAGGTTGTCCTGTGCCTCATCTGCATATAAATTTTTGGAGGATTCCAGGACTCATGACAAGAACATTGTAGTCATGAGTGCGGACCATTTAGCACATGTATCCTTTGTGGGTAATATCTGGAGTATACACACATACTAAGCAGTGCTGAGCTATGGGGTCACCATAGTTTGAAATGCTGTTGACTCTAGTGGGGCCCAGCACAATGAGTTGTGTGGTAAATCATGAGCGTTTGGCTTTGAACTAATATGAAGCATAGCTTGTGCTACATTTAAGTAGGTTCCAAAGTATTGCTCAAAAGCGTGTTTTAAGAGTACCTGTGCTAAAACTTTCAGTGGCTTCAAAAAAAGATAAAATGCATCAATTCTGGATAAACTAAGTGAAGGGGTACTATATGTAAATTGGTACAGCCATGTGTAATTTCAAGATTATTGTTTTCGAATTTGCTTCTCACTTCTTTGTGCTCTGGGAGAGCAGGGACAAGGGACTGCCATGGGAAAAAGAGAGCAAAGGGCTACATAACACCCCCCCCCCCCCCCCCCGACTTATTTTCCTTGCTGTAGCAGTGGCAGGGGATAAGTTCAGGGAAAACCTCCAATAATTATATTCTGTACCTGGAAAATTATAACATTTATAACTTTTCCTTGTATAGAATCTAATTATTGGGAGGTCATCTTATAATCAGGGTCATCTTCTATTTGAGTAAATACAGTAGCTATAGGTATCTAGAAACATGTCTCTAAAAGCACTACATACGTTTTTCTACCAGGAGAGCAAACCTGGAAGAATTCTCTGAGATTATTTCAATGTATGTATGCACCCACCACTGATAACATGCTTCAAGGCTTCATAAAGCTTTCAGTTACATCTCTAAGAGCCACTGAAAAGTAGTATGCATCCCAGTTTCATTAACCTCAGATTTTCACGCAAAATTTAAGTGACCTCAGATGCCCCTGTAGCTTCCCACAGATATGAAATTATTCTTCCTTAAAGGTTTTTTCACCTTCAAAACTATAGTTCAGAGCATTAGTACTTGAGCTGGAAAAGTAATTGCTAGTCTCTTATGTAGCCGTGGGCATGAACTTGACAGACATTTTCATTGGTTATGCAGCAGTAGCATTCTGATTATGTGAAATTCTAGATTTTATGCCAGACTCTTGGGAAAGCATGGTTTAGTTGCCAAAGATAGGATAACCAAAACACACCGAGTCAGAATGCACTCTGGCTGCCTAGCAATGATTTGGGTGAGTGCTGTAAGAATTCTGGGCTCTGTTACTATCTGTGCCTGCCCAGCCCTTGTGTAACCTCTGTCAACTTGAATTGTAGAATGAGTAGCAGCTCCAACTTGACTTGGTTTACGATTTGTGACCTTGATCCAAAAGAATATTGGAGAGGTGCATGAGCATGTATCTATATCAGTCAAAAGTGAGGTTTGAATTTCTGTTCTGGGTGTGGAATGTTTGTTCTTGCTTTTATGCATCCTTTCCCAGCTCTCTCTGACAGAGATTTAACTAAGTGGATGTTTTGACTGCTCAAGATAAGTCTTTTCAGTTTTTGAGAAGTGATTTAAAAAAAGCCTGGGCTTACACCAACTACGTGCTTTATAACACAGTCTCAGTTGTATTAAATACCACATAGCACGAAGCATAGTTCACTGTCTGTTTTGAATGTGTTGTGAAAGGCTTCCCCAGATTCACACAAGTTTAGAGCTGGAAGGGGCTGTGAAAGATCATCAGGCCCAGCCCCCCTGCTCTGGGTAGCAAAGATTGCTGGTGTCAAATAACCCCAGCAAGGTGTGCATCCAGTCTCCTTTTGAATAACTCCAGGGCAGGTGCCTGCTCCTTCTCTGCTGGGAGTCTATTCCAGAGTCTGGTCATATGAACCATGAAGAAGTTTTTCCTTATGAAGAAGCTTTTCCTTTAAAAAAAAAATGGAGTTCATTAAAAAATCCTTGTAAAAAAGGAGTTAAAAAATCTTATGTCAGCCCAGTTTTCATCAAACCATCATGAAAATTTAAAATACTACTATTAAACTTTACCTTTTTGTTTCGCTATTTGCCATTTTAATAAGATTATTTTTACAAAAAAGCGTCTTTATATTTAAAACCAAATACTTGAAAATAGGATGTTCTTTTGAGTTAACTGCTACTAGGCCGGGGGCTTTTATCTTTAGAAATATAATTTTCTGCTAAAAGCTCTCAAGTTTGGAATTCTGGTTGCAGACAACTTTGTCATCGTTTGGATACTAGGCTTCTTGCTTCCAAAAGAGCTTCTGCCATTAGCTTCCTTTTCTCAGCTCCTCTGTGTCAGGCCACTTTTGACATACTTGCCCCACTGAATCTTCATGCATATCTGAGCAGAGGATTCTCAACATGACACAGACACCCTATGGTCTCTGGACAGACACTGTTGCACAGAGCAACAGACTCCATGTGTAAGATACAAGGGAGATTGTGGTCAATAGTAGGCCCCTGGCAGGCATTCCATTTATGGTGTGATTAATGTGTTAATGGAACAATACATTGTAACATGCCAGACAAGGTTCTTTGGGTAAATCTGATATCTTTTATTAGACCAACGTAAATAGCTAGAAAAATTCTTCTTAGCAGGCTTTTGGGTACACCTGATAATGTGCCACAAAAATAGGGATCCACCCCCGAAGTTGTTATTTGTTAAATGTATTGCCCTTTTATCTGAACATGTGGCGCGTTAGACATGGAGTCATAGTGTTTAGCAAGATCCTCGGGCATCCCAGGGCAGGCTGCTTTCTCCCTATTTCCTTTCTTCCTGCAGGGTGACTCTGTACTCAAGAGGATGCCTCAGCAGATGTTATGACTTAACACTCCTCCCTTCCCCCAACCAGCCTTCAAGGCTGCTCCTTTAAGGAGCCATCTAGCACTTCTTCCCTTTGAAAACCAGAGAGTAAACAAACAGTCAACATGATGTGCTTTACTTGCTAACAACAGGGAATTGAGAGGGGGGGAAGTGAATTTGTTCATAAAACTGGGCAGGACAAGAAGGGGAAAGAAGGAAATCATATATACAAAAGTACCTGTCCTGGGAGAGTTTGAGTCCTGCTGCTCCTATACTTCCTGCCCCGCTTTTCATGCGTCTCTATAACTGTGCTAGGGATTAGAGCAGGGGTGGGCAAAAAGTGGCCCACAGGCTGGGTGTGGAACACCAAGCCATTCTATCCAGCCTGTGGGGCCCCTAAAAAATCTAGAAAATTAATATTTATCTGGCCCTGGCTGCCTGTCATGTGGCCCTCGATAGCTTGCCAAAACTCAGTAAGCATCCCTCCACCCGAAATAATTGCCCACCCCTGGATTAGAGGGAGCAACTCCTTCACCCAGGGGGAGCTCAGCTGGTGAGCCCAGTGCTTCCTTCTCATTAACAGCACATCTGAAGAGGGGCAAGAGAGGGATGACAGCTCCTTTTAACAGCTCTCCAGCTCCCTTTGCTAGCTACACCTGTCACAGCAAGTTCCCAGGGTGCTTTTTTCCCCTCTGATAGCTTGCTCTGTGAATGTAAAGCTGGTCACATGGTGTGATGTTTTCCATCAAGCAACTTTACCTATTGCGTGATAGAAATAACGTCAGTCAGGGGCCATAGAGACCGACTGTCTCCACTGTCATACATTTTATCCTGGTAGATTTCTTCAACTTTGTGTTTGAGTTCTTGGATAAGCAGGCCTCTTTCTCCTATTCCTTATTCAACATGCAAAGATTCAGCCCAGGCTCTCTGGAGTGGTGGATTTCAGACCATCTCACAAACAGATTGTTTTGAGGAAAGTGAGGGTGGCATGTCCTTGACTTGAAGGATTCCCAGATTCCAGACTTGTGGTTTGCTTTGCAGAAATTCATTTTACAAGGTAAGACCAAATTCTCCCTTTCATTTGTGAACCTGGCTGCTAATTGATAGCATTTAATATTTTACAAGTTTAAAACATAACAACAGCTGAAAAGCAACATAACTACAAAGCTTTGTAGAAATAAGGGGAAATGCTAATCATGCAGTTCATTTCTTTTTTTCAGTGCCTAGGTTAGGAGGGGAAGTAAAATTACCGTATTGTAACTTTTGGTTTTGCTACAGTAATTATAATAAAGCCCTGCTAAGAGTCTAGGTTATCTTATGGTAATGACAGCACAAATCTTTCAGGGTTGGACTTGTTCAAAAGTTTTATGTTCAACATTATTCAGCCTGATGGTAGACTGATGTATGAGATCCAGGCAGAAGGAATTCCAAGTTAATAACAACACACCCAGAAGTGCAGTTTTACAGTGAATAGAACAAATCTTTGTTCAAGCTTACACTACTATTCCAAGGTGGGTGGAGCGCTTCCTGGAACAAGTCAGTATTTGACAAGATTTATGGCCTAATTTTTTTCCTTGCGTGTGTGAAAAATCCTTCCCGGGTGTTCCTTGGTTTTAGGAATGACATGAGTAGAAAACCACCATTTACATCTGATCTTGTGTGCATATATAGGCATTTATTTTTGCAGGTTAGAGATATTTATAGTATTCTCTACAATTTAGGAAGTTTAGAGTTACTAAAATAGAATGAGTCACATTAATTTTTGTAAATGTTTGGCTGTTTTTAGGAGATGCTATGCCAAGATATGTCCCTGGAGGTTGTTATCTTAATTTTTGTTTTGAATAATCTAAACAGTTAGTTTAAATGTCACGAATCCTTTGGACAGCACTGAGCATAGTACAGCTAATGCTCTCTGACTTTCAAGCACAAGCTGTTAGAACTCTTAAGATTTATCAGTTGGTGCAGTTTACTTGTATCTTTCTCCGTCTTGTTGTTAAGTGACCAGAAATGTGTTCAGCATCAGTGTGCGTTACAATAAACTTTTTCAGGTCAATGTTGTAGATCTCTTAAAGAGAAAGGGATTTAATGATTGCCATCTGGAGAAGCTAGAGATTGAAATGTTGGTCTCTCTCCCATGTTTTATTTACCAGTCTGAGGAATTGTATGAGATTTTTTTTTGTTGGTTTTTCTTTTTAGTTTTGTGAGAGGTTAACAAAGTCATCCTGCTTATTTAAAAACAAAACAGCAAAATTAGAAATAGCCTAACAGCTGAAGCATAAATAACTAATGGAAGTAATTCATTTTCTGTTGCTTGGTATGGCAGAGACAAGAATTCTGTGGCCTGCATTTTCTGTAGCAGTTGCCCTGTGGGGTCAGGCCTACTCTCAGGATCTCAATATTGCGCTGTTAGACAGGAGAGTGTGACACAATTGCACATATACAAACACACAAATCAATTAGCTGCATAAACACACACACTACTAGCTCTGGCACATACACATCCAAACCAGCCTAGGCACATGCATACCTATCACCAATTCAAGCACATACACTATACACCCCAAAAGTTAGAGACAGATCACTAATTCGTATATCATGCGCACAATCACATATATACACACACACACACACCAGTTCACGCACATACAGCCCACCTACACATACACACAGGTAAGTTCCTAACTTGGATGGTACAGTGTGTATATGTGTGCTTGGGGTACCTGGGATACTTGGGAGAAGGTTCAGGCGAGAGAGAGTTAAAGTGCAGGGAGGGAAAGTTGCCAGAACCGGGATTAGAACTGGTGGACTACAGAGAAGCTGACTGAGGAACTGAGGCTTGGGTTTACTTAAGGTAGACTGGGGCTGGAAACTGAGGCAGACAGTTGAGATATTGGGGGGGAGGGTGCAGATAAGTGGTGGCAAGCAGGAGACAGCCAGGAAAGAAACTGAGTCAGAAACCTGGTTACTCAGGGGAAAAGAAAAAGGCAGTGGCGATAAGACAGTGGCAAAGAAACAGAGGGGTTGGAGGCAGAGAGGAGCTCAGGACAGGTGTTGGAGGTGGCAGAGAGTCAGAAGCAGGAGAGGGAGAAATGAGACAGAAGTTAGAGGGGCAAGGAGCAGAGATTGGAGCAGGGCCAAGCCATAGTAACGCAAAACCCAACTTAGGGGTCCAAATAACAGTTTTATTATACAGACAACACACTACACAGCACCATGAAGTTATTGGTTCACACGCACACAAAAGCACTCACAATGGCAGCAGGAGAAAGACTCAGTGGAAGGGCTGGAGTCCAGGTAGGGAAGAGGAGCAGAGTCCAAGTCCTTGGTTGAAGAGGGGGTGGGGGGCGATAGCTACCTATCCAGGCTAGAAAGGGGTCCTTGTCCAGTAGGTGTTGTCCAGAGTGGGGTTGCCGGCAGGGCCTCTGGGTGGATAGGTGGTGTGGCATGGTGCTGGTCCAGATGGAGAAGGTGTCTCACTGGGTCTGTCTTTACTGCCCCTTTTTATAGGGACAGACCTTGTGTGATCCTAGTGACAGGAGGCATGCCCAGGCAAGGGTCAGCCCCTGGCGTACTGAGCATGTGTGCTCCATGCAAGGATGTGCAGTTTCAGGTGTCTCTAATGGTGGGGTACAAAGGTAGAGTTGCTGGTTCTGCAGGGTCTTTTGTCTTTCAAATGCTGGGTTCTTGTCTCTGTTCCTGGGTGAGGTCCGTGGTTCCTGGATGAATCGATGTGAGGTGATGGCCCGGTCGTTACAGGCCATTCAGTAGAGGCCTGCTACCATTGTATTTCAGTCATTCCCAATCACTCTCGTTCATCCGGGAACCAATTTACATGGGGTGGGGGGTACGTGATTCATCAGTTGCAATGCAGGGGATGCCCAGGCAGAGGACACAAGATGGAGACTTGACATACAAAATGGAAACTTGACGTTACTTCGGTTCACTTACGAACACAGGCCTAAACCATGCAATATCCATATGAAACAATAAAAATCAATACGAAAATGATAATAATACAATATACAACAGTAAGAATTGGTACAAACCTAATAATAATACAATATAAACCAGTGGATATCCAAAACCAAAAACTCGCTACCAAAATAAAAATGTTAAAGCTTATTCTAAGTCTGAGCTCGCTTATGCTTGTCTATAGGGAATAGAGAGGGAGAGAAAGAAAAGCCAGAAATAATTGGGAAGGGAATGCATATATATAAAATAAAAAAAAAAAAGAAAAACGGGGTTCGGCTACATAGCTACCCATCTAACCTACTTGCTGTGAATTGTCCAAAGGGTTTGCAAGATAGCCTGATACACCTTCAAACTATTTTAAATGGTAAAATATAGATGCAGTATGAAGGTAAATTTATTTTGTGAATGGGAACATAAAAGGGTCAGCGCTTCTGTGCAGTGCCCAAAATGCTATCTGTTTTATTCTGCTAAAAATGAAATTATTTGGAAACCTGTCTTTGGTGGAAGTGATGTTTAGATTGATAGTAAATCTTCTGCTGTGGATAATACCAGTTTCAGAGATTCATATGATCAATATGTAAACCTTTTTCTTTCCTGCTTTGTCTTGTAAAATGTTCTGGGACTCTGTTGTATCAAGTACTATAAATTGCAAATGAACAGTTCTTGCCATCATCCAAATGGTAATTAATGCAGTATATTATCCAGCAGTGGCGCACACATGGGTGAGAGACTACATCTATGATACAAATTAATACCCTCTACTTTACAGAGGTGGGACTGTACACCCACATTTTTCCAAGATTTAGGGATTTTGAATTGGGCACATCTCTTAACTCTGTAGTTCTCAACTTGTTCACATTTAGGGTGCATATGTGGCCATTTGAATGTCAGATGGATTGCATCTTTTGCTTCTTGCATATCCACTCCAGCAGCATTAATGCAAAAGTATCTTTTCAAACACCTTTGCAATCACCATCTCCCCACCAAGAAGCCATAGGGATCCCCTTAAAGACTTCTGTGGCCATTCAGGCCAATATTTGCCATCCATTGAAGAATTTCTAAACATTGATATGATTAGATAAAGTTCACTACTGAGAATGTGTGGTAGGGGTGGGGAAGGCTCTGTCCATGACTTGGGGTGGAGGGGTTTGGAAGCTCCCTGTTTGCATCTGAAAAGATAACGTCACCAAGTCACAGTTGCCGCTTCTGAAAGGCTCATAAGTCTCAGTGACTAGGTGATTCTGGGTGTGTGGCCAGGGGAAGGTTTGGCGCTCTCTGTTCTCCATGAGAGACTACTGCTGCCCTCGCTTAATCTTGCCCGCCACAACTTTGATGGAAAATTAATAGGAGGTGATGTTTGGTCTGAGAACAGTCGATCCTTGAGCGAGGCAGGAGTACCAAGAATGATCCTAGCCTTGTGTAGCACTGTGTCCTTCAGGACTGGCTGACTGGCCTTTAAGGGCCAAGGTTTGGGAGCTCGTCCAACCCCTGCACTGCCGCCTCATACCTCCAGTTATTTAATTAGTTGAAGTCCTGTCTGTGCCCAGCCTTGTTGCTGTAAGCACCAGATTTAGCTCCTGGGATACCAAGAGTCTGTCCTTTATAAGAATAAATAAAAGTAAGCAGCTCAGCTGCTCCTCGCCTGTCTGGTGCTCAGCTTGCTCTGATGTCCTCTCACCACTGAGCCTTAGTTCCTGGGGCTTCTTGGGTGCTCAGGCCAGTCTCTCTGCTCCAATCAGGTGCGAACTTGGCTGCACAGCTGAGGCTCATGACCCCTGGGGGGAAGTGGCTCAGTCTTAATTAGCTGGCTCCTGGCACTGTTGCAGTTCTGGCCCTGCCCCCTCTCTGAACGCTGACTCACATTGGTGTGGGACTCTGGCATCAGCCTCACTCCCTGTGAGGCTTCCCAGTTCAGCCAGGGCTGAGGAAGGTACTCACCTGGCTCTCCATGCCAGTCCGGGTAAGTCCCAGGTGCTCGCAGGATTTGGGCGGGAGTGCAAGTGGGGTCTCGTCTCATCTCGGCCTGGCCACAGATAACTTGGCATTAATGGTATTTGAATTGATGTCTAGGTTACTAAGTAGCCGTGGAGGAAGGTGTAGCCTCCAGATGGCAATGTTAGACATGTGTGGCCTTCCAGGGTGACCAAGTTAAGTACCACTGGGCTAGATGAGTGACATTTGCAGCATCATTATGGATGGATAAGAGTAGAACAAGTTCATAGTTTGCGGG
The DNA here is from genome assembly GCF_000455745.1 of Alligator sinensis. Lineage (NCBI taxonomy): Eukaryota > Metazoa > Chordata > Crocodylia > Alligatoridae > Alligator > Alligator sinensis. The sequence continues at coordinate 31,689 of NW_005842346.1, forward strand.
CAAGAAAAAAGAATACTGCAGTAATTGAGACTTGCGATGAGGATGGAATGGACAAGAGGGGGCTATGTGGATGTAGAGGGAAGGCTGGCTGTTACAAATGTTATACAGAAAAATATTCTTCAAGATTTAGCCATAATCAGGATGTGAACATTTAGAGAGAAATCCTTAGTTTGGTGGCATTAACTAGAGAAACGGTGTAAATGGAAAAGGAGGAGAAAAGGATAGAATGTTGGAGTGAGATGAAGAGGATGCTATGAAAGATGTACTAAAGAAGCAGTAAGAAAGATGCAGACCCACATGGGGTGGGATTAGAGTTAAAGCTAAGGGAAGATAAGATTTCAAGAAAAACAGAGTTGTGACAAAGGCAGCTGAAAAATCAAGGAAGCTGAGGATGGAATACTGATCCTGGACTCTGATTAAAAAAGTGGACATTAAAGACTTTGGCATTAGTGGTTTCACTGAAGGACAAGGTGTAGAAATCAGATCAGGGACATCTGGAATGCAATTGGAGGCAAAGAACTCTAGGCTGGTTGCAGATAGTCCATCTTGTGGCCTCATAGATGAGGAGAAGGGAAATAGAACAGTATTTGGACCATTCCATAGTAATGGAATCAAGGTGGTTCTCATAAGATGGTGGAGTCTAACCATGCTTGTATTGGTGGGGGCTAGGGCAAAAACCAATGAAGTTGAGAGGTTAAGGAGAAAAATATGAGGAGGTGATGAAGGTAGCCACCAGAGATAAGGAGATGGGGTATGGTCACCAGGGCAAGTGGAGGGGTTAGAAAATGACAGGATACAACAAATTTGTAGTAAAGGAGATCAGCCTGATGTGGGATTTACTCCAGAGGCATTCTGCAGTGCAAGAGCAGGGTCAAAAGTGACTGTTGTGTGATAGCTGTGACTGGGAACTGACAAAGTGGCCATCGCATAGGGAGAGAGGAGTGAGAGTTATAGTGTAATGCAGGGATGTGTAGCAGAGTTTGCGTTCCAGGGGTGTTGTAAAGCCCCCTGCTGACCACACAACCCTTGCCCTGCATGAGCTCTAGGGTTCCCTCCTCTTCTCAGTCACCTGCCATGTCTTGATGCATTTCTTTGATTGAAAGGGAGGCTGCCTGAGGGTCCTAAAGCAGTGCTTCTCAAAATATCTGACGTGGCGGACCGGCAATTTTTTTTCCAGTGGGCCAGGGACTGGTGCCCAGTTCAGCCGGTGGCAGCAACTGCGTGTAACAACGCTATACAAATGCGTGACCGGCTGTTTCTTTCTCTTTCCTCACCTCGCATGACGTGACATCACCTGGAGTGTTGGAACGTACAAACTGTGGCACTATGACATATCAATGTTATGCTTCTGAAAATATATTTCTTTCCTGGCAACTTGCTGCGGACCGGCGACCGGTGGCTTGCGGACTGGCACCGTTCTGCGGACCACTACTTTGAGAAGCACTGTCCTAGAGCATGCCCCAGTTTTTCTGACCACCAGCAGGTCGCTCTTGGACCCCACTGGTTTCAGTTCTGTCCCTTTAAAACTAAGTGGGTCCTCGTGACCCACCCTGTGCCACCCCAGGGCACCTGTAGCCTTAAGGGCTGTTACATAGCTCCATCTGCACCTTATACCACACCCTCGCCTCACAGAATTGCTGTCCGATCATTCCCTTGTTAGGGCCTTCTCACTCTCTGTCCCTTTCCCCTGGCTGCAAACCTACAGCCCTGGTGCACAGGTTCGAGTTTGGCCATCTCAGCTTCAGCCGTGTCAGTTGTTAGTATCTCTGGGCCTCTGGCCCCTGTTCCCTTTGCACTGGGCCCCTGGCCTTGGTCTTGCCCTTCTCTTGGCACTGGGCCACTGACTCTGATTCTGCCCTTCTTGGACGGCACCCCTTTCTCTGGGCCTCTGGCCCCTGTGTCCTTTAGGCTGGGCTCCGGGCCTTGGTCTTACCCTTCTCTGGCCCCTTGGCACCTGCCCCTGATTCTACCCTTTTAGGGCTGAACTCCCTGGCCTGATCTCGGCCCTTCCTGGGCTTCAGCTGCTTCCTCCAGGTTTGAGCCTTCTGGCTAAGCCTGCCTTGTACCTTGAGCCACTAGGAGGGCTCAAGATGCTTCTGTACATTCAGGCACTTTTGGGACCTCTGTCAACCCCTAATAGTCCCAAACCCAAATCACTGTTTAAACTATAATCAAGGAATAAGCACAGTGGCCATAACTAGGGATCTTCTGAAATCGCGTTTTTGTGAAAAGATGTTAAACATTTCTGAGTAGGGGGAAAAAACCCAAAAGAAAGTAGCCAGAAAAGGAAAGGGCAGGATGCTCTATGTCCTGAAGCATGGGGAGAAGGAAGGGGAGGAGAGGAAGCAAATTGGAGGCTGAACCATTGATGTAAGCTCAGTCAGGGGCCAGCCAAGGACAAGGGAAGGTTTTGGCACCAGCTTTTTTAAAGCACCCACAGGCAAGCTCCTGCCTGAAGAAGAGGATTTTTCATCATGTCCACTGAGAAAAAGTCCTTTAAAATGGCCAAATATGTTTCAGTGCTGGGCCATGCAAGACAGTATCCTGCTGGGACCTTGCACACAGATGGAGGCAGGTTCTTCTGTACCTCCTACAGAGTAACTCTGGATGTGTCCAGGAAAACCAAGATTGATCAGAACTTGGAGTCTGAGGTGCATGTGAAGAGGAAAACTGTTGCAGAGGCTGAAGATCAGAGCAAGAAGCAAGTGACCTTGTCTTCCCTGTTTAAAAGGACCACAGAAAGTGGATTGGCAGGTTGAGAGGTGGCATTTTCCCTTGTAGAGGCTTTTGTGACAGTGAACATCCTGCTGGAGAAACTTGATCACCTGAAGTTAAAGGACTGTCTGCACCAAAACATGCCAAATGCTAGCAGTTTTCCATTCGCCAACAAGCTTTGCCAAGAGTATCTCCCTTTGTACTGGGGAGCTGAACTGACCAGGACCTGCCTGTGTTTCAAACTGAGCTGGTCTGCCTCGCATCTATCAATTTTTCCAACGTGTCAAAAGCCATCATGATCGTAATTGTCAGCTATGATGTCAACTTTAACAAGATGTCAGCATTCCTGTCTGACAATGCCATGTACGTGTGCAATGCTTTCTCCTATGTGCTCCAAGGAATGCTGCCCAGTGCTGTTCATGTCACCTGCGGTGAGCACATTCTGTCCCCAGTAAATGACATCTGGTGCGCACAGTTCCCTGAGGTGGGTAGCCTGGTATCCTTGTTCAAGTACTGTCCAGGTCATAAGGTCCCATTCAGGGAGTCCATCGAGTGGAGACTCGCATGGCATTGTGCTGCTGCCACCAGAGCCTTTGCTCACATGGTGGAATTCATGGTTCAACGCTGTCCATTACCATGCCAAGCATATGCAGCATTACTGCAATTTGTGACTGAAGAGCTGGAAATCACACCCAACACATAGTGCATGCTCAAGCTTTGCAATCTCTTAGGGCGAGGTAACATTCAAGACCAAGTGATGTTTGTGGCTGACAATGCCACCTGGTTTATGAAGCTCCTAACATGGTTTGAAGGCTGGCAGGCTGTGATCCACCACACACACAACAAGGCGATGGATTTGATAAGCTGGGTCGAAGACAGAGCATCACAGGAACGGTCCTTGTGAAAACCAGTGCGGAAGGGACCTGTTCTAGGCTACAGTTGTGAAGCTGAACCAGTACTACAGCATGATCCGTCACTGCTACCATGGTTCAAACAATCAGCTACCCACTTTGTGCTATTCTGATTTTTGGACCCCAGCTAGGTGTCTTTGAGTTTTGACCCTCAGCTACTGAAAGCAGTCTCAGGATGGAAGAAAGGCATTACAGTGATGTGCTGCTTATGTGAACTTTGTCAAAGAGTGCTTGATGCCTGTGTCTGTGTTCTGGGACTCTGTGACTGGTTTCCACATCTTTATCCCCTGGCAATACACTGCCTCGCCATTCCAACAAATTCGATGAACAGTGAGCGTGACATCTCAGTGTATGGACAGGTATTCACCCCACAGAGACAGAGAATGTCTTCAGTGACTGTGGCTGGGTGCAGCATGCTCTGATTTAATACATAGCATCTACTGCCTGTCTCAAGGTTAGCTTTATTTTCATAAGTTACTTCAGTTTAGAGTATAATTAAGTGCTTAGTTGGTATTAATTAATAAAGGGCATGTCTACACTTGAGCTTTAATGCACATTAAAGCATCAGAAAAAACTATGCTCTTTTGCAAATGCACAATAAAATAGTCTAACGTGTGTTTTTCTAGTACCTCACAGCGGAGGTACTAGATTTAATGCACATTACTTGAAGTGCATTAATGAATGTGTAGACACCTGAAGTGTATGTAGTTGGTACTAGTTAATAAAGGGTATGTAATTGGTATTACTTGCAATTCATGGTGTGCATTGCTTTATTTTATTAAGAGATTTCACTTTAGATCTTAAGGGCTTGGAATTCTTCATAACATGTCAATTAATGGTTTCCACTGGCTGAATCCCCTGATTAAGCCCATAGAATTCTTCATAACGTGTCAATTAATGGCTTCTAAGCTGCCATTATGGCTTTGTGGGCTTGATCAAGCCCATGGAAGACATTAATGGCCATTTAGATTGCTTAGTAACATGTCAATTAATGACTTCCATGGGCTTAATTAGGGGTTTAATTATGCCAGCAGCTGCCTTGATTTCAGGAGATGCTAGCCATACCATAAACTAAACTCATGCTCATTAACAGTAGCTTACTGTCAGAGGAGCCATGCCTCCCCTTGTCCTGCATTACATCCCCTGATAGGAAGCCTTCAGGGCCTTACTTGAATCATTAGGGGATTCCAGGAGTCAGCAGAGCCCTCCTGCAGTCTGTGGCCAGGAGCTTCTCAGGCTGAAGCTTGCTGGGTCAGCCTGCCTGCCTGATTCCTAGGCTTATAGGCAGCCTAATCCCTGCCCCTTCCGGTCAGGTAGCACTTCAGCTGAGCAGAGGTTTTTGGTTAGTGCCTGAAGGCTGGTTGCCGTGGCAGCTTATGACTGTTGCTCTAGTAGCCTTCCTGCTGCAGGAGCTAGGCTCTGCCTTACTGGCCTATTTCCTTAGCTGCCTATTCTCTTGGAGCCAGCTTCCCCCAGGCAGACTGCTCCTAACTGGCTGCATGTGTGCCTCTTCCCTCTAATGGGCAGCTCCTTGCCTACACAGCAGTGTTTCTTTGTTGTCTTCCTTTTTGTAGCTAGCCCCTGTTCCACTGATGTTAAAGATGTGGCCCGCTGGTGAGATTTGGTCCGTGGAGCCCCATCATTTGGCATCTGGTGCTGCCTGCATGGCCCTATGTGTCACACAGTGCTTGCTTCAGGCACTCCGGGACTGTACCACATGTGGCATCTGTTCCAGCAAGCATCAGCTTCAAGCTGGATTCAGTGGTGTATCAGGGAGTGGTCTCTGCATGCGCCGCAGTGCAGCCTCAGTAGAGTGGCTGCTGCACACAGCACTGGGTCCACTCCAGCTGCTTTAAGAGATGTGCTGCATCTGGCATGTGGGGCCAGTCTGTGTGTCCGATTCGGCCCACGGACCACTCCTGCTGTAAGGCAAACTTTTAAGGTTCATTTATCATAAGACGTTGGCAGGAGAAAACAACCAGCAGATCTGATACCAGAATGATGGATTGAGTCTATTTTGGGCTATTAAGCAATTCCAGCTAATGAGCATTTTGCAAATAATGATACAAATGACCTTAATTTTTTTTTTAATGTAGAGTGATCATTTACATACTTTTGACAGTGCTGTTCCATTGGAAGCTTGTAAATGGCTTTAGGTGTATACATTGTAAGTAAATAAATTGTACTGAGCCACCTTACCTTGACTGCCTCACATGGCCCTAGACACACTATCTGAATACAATTCTTGTGGTTTCATTAAACTTTAATGGAGTTGTAAATTGGTGTAGTAACTAATGTCTGACAACTTCAACTGAGAAGATGGAGTATGATTTGAATTATGATATAATAAATCATGATTTTAAGGTACTCGGGATTAAGAATCAAGCAGAAGAAGCTCAATAGGTTTTTTTTTTTTTAACCAAAGTAGTGTTTTTTTTGGTTTTGTCCCTTGGAAATGCTATTAACTTTCTTTTTATTTTTTTCCAAATGGAATTTTTCTCTGCTGTGGAAGCTCATTATTTATTCTGTTCATAATGTTGCGTTCTTGGTAACAAACACAAAATGTTATATGGAAAAAGTTTTATACTTAAGAATTAATATCAGAAAACAGGAACTGGTTTGTTTTCAAATCCCAGGCAGCCTAATCCTGTGTAATTTTTATTGTGTCACCTTGTAATGTCTACACAGTTGTGTTTTCCTTTTTCAGAACCCTGTTAAGAAAATTCCGGATTCTCATGAAATCACACTCCAGCATGGGACAAAAACAGTAAGTGATAATTCCTAAGCTTTTTTATACCAGTAGATTTCTCTAGCATGGTTGAAGCACCATTCACAAACTGGATAGATTTATACTTGTTTGGCTACCACAACAACAAAATTTGAAAAGAAACATGGCAGAAGTAGATGGGTATAATCTGCCATGAAGGCAACCATCAGTGTCTGTGCAAGGTTCTTTTCTTGATTGTAGATCTAAATACAAAAAAAGTCTGATTTTTCATAAGCAAAATTTGAAAGTTAATTACGCTGAGCTTCTCAGTCTAAAGAATGAAATCCCTGAGATTGCTAGGTGTTAAGTACCAAAAATAAAAATTCCTGAAGTGTGTTTTGCAGTGATGGCTGGGTAAATCTTTAAGTGGAAAATTAGATCATAAGAGCACAGTTTTGCTGGAAAGAAATGTAGGCTTTCCAGTTCAATCTTTTTCTCTCTAAAAGAATTTAATAAATATGATCCTATGTAAAGGATTGTATAAAATAAATCTGTCTCAGAACCAGTAAAACATTATATATTATTTGGGTCATTCTGGACTCGTGAAGATCTTGAACTTTTAGCCTCTGAGAATATCAAGATTTCTGCCAATGGGAACCATCAACACCACCGCTTCAGCTGGTTGCCATGGAAACCTTAGCCCTGTGCTGTCACTGCATCACTGCTGCTGGGGTCTCCATGGAAACTGGCAACAGTGATATGGACAGGGGCTGCTGGGAAATGGAGTCCGCTGCAGGCCTGATCCAGCCTGTAGGCTGAACTTTGCCCACCCTGCTCTAGATCCTACCATGTAAAATATCTCTGAACTTTGCAGATTTTTTTCTGCATAACAGTCTCTGGTGCTTGGAAGTAGTTTCCTGCAAACATTCACAATGCTAGATCATTAGATGTATTCCACTCTATCTTGAAAATATAGTTCATTAGCATTAGTGCTAAGAAGCAGAAAGAGGGAGAAAGGGAAAAAAAAGTATTACATGAGCTGTGTTAAAAGGAATTCCGTATGTGGGGAATTTGTGTTATATGAATAGGTATTTTAAATGTGTTCTTTTTGGCTTTTGAATATTTGAAAAACGCAGATTTTCATAAGGGAAATGGAAGAAAATTACTATTTTTGTAGGTACAATCCATGTATAGAATGTGCTCTACTTAATTTTCTGTGTAAACATTAGCAAACAACTTTCCTATTTTGTATGAAGCATTATGTGCTTCTGCAGTATGTGTAAGAATAGGGAGTACCATAAAATTATTCCTGTGTTTTGTACAATTGCTGTTAAAACTCATCTGCTGGAATATCTATGAAAATAAAAATTGATTAATAGCATCACTGATGAGTTTCCCATCATATTATGCTGCTCTTCAGACAGTGTTTAATTTTATGTGGAAAAAAAATCAGATTTTTAAACAATTAGAACATATGTCAAAATATGTCAGAAGAATTCATAAAATATACTTTACTTATACTTGGCTCGTGCTTAGATGTGCCTGAAAGATATATTTTAGCAGCTTGATGATTTGTCAGTGTTTTATACAAGTCTTTATGATTTACATATTGAGTTAATAGATGCTTAATCTTTCAGTATCTCAGTGTAACAGTATTATTCAGCATATGCTCTCATTTCCTCTCAAAGTCCTATTTTTCAGGTATAAAGAAGTTAATTTACAGTAAATGGTCTAAGTGATTTTTGCTTAGTTCATTTACTGAATTGCAAAACAGTTATAGTAATTATTTTATAGATACAACCTGATTAAGATTGTATATAGTTTGCATTTGAAATGCGTGATATATGATATCAAAGTTTAGTGCAAATATATACCAGTAGCCATGCGGTACTTGCCCCAAAAAGTAGTGTACAGATTAAACTATCCATGTCAGAATTGTGAAGTGTTTCTCTAGTATTAACGCAGCTTTTATATTTGTGTGGTATTTTTAAAAAGCAGCTTTATTTTATGTTCAATTTAAAATAAGGAACTACAGTTTTGGATGCCTTTTAGAGATGGTTTGTGTGTGTAAGACTGAAACTATTGTTTTACTGAGCAAATGTGAATTACACGTTTGGTATATATAGTGCATATTGAATCCAATGGACAAAACCGATCATTGGAAAAGGCTTTCCTGCAGAAATGCTGTTCAGTTTGTTTATAATGGAAGTACTCACTCACACATTGATACAGTACAATGACAATCTTGTAAGAAAGAGTAGAACATAATATCCTTTTTTAGGACAGTTTTGTCAATAGTACATACACAGCTTCCTTTTATTAATTTTGTTTTACCTAAACTTACATATCCCATCTGTACCTCTTCAGTCTCATGGTCTTAAGCTGATGATAACTCTATTCCTGTGCAGCTGAAATGTCTCAGAAAAGATTTCCCAAGCTGGAGAGTCTTTCCAGAAACCTGATTAATTTCCCAGTTGCCTTGCTTGTACAATATAATAGGAGTTACTTTTCCCAGTGAAACCAGAGATGAATTTTCTCCTGACAGTTCTGACATGTAGGTGAGTATGAGGAAAAAGTACATAATCCGAGACATTCTGAACTTCAAGCTTTCTAACTTCAAGTCACAGCTGTGTCAGTGTGTAGATAGTAATTGTAGAAGACCCTGTTTTAGAATACTGAGTGTATGGTTCATTGGGTTTGTCTACATAGACGCATATACCAGAAGTCCTAAACAAAGTGAATAATATGCAATAATTACATTTAAATGATTAAATCCTTAATTATGCTAGAAAATGGGAACACTTTTAAGTGGTCATGTTCTGCATTTTGTCTTGTTAAGGATGAAATTTATTCTTAGGCCCTAAGATTAAGAGGTACTTGCATATTATTCAGGATGGTAAGGAGGCCCCTTGCACAGCAATAACATTTAGGACAAGAAGTAAAACAAATGCTGTATGTAGTTGCAAGTACAGGAAAAAATTAGGCATGCATTTTAGTCCAATTGCACAAATTGTAATTTGACTTGCGTATCTGATAACCATTACATTTTTTTATATGAACAGTTTTTTTAATCTCTTCCAAAACAGCACCTTCTACCATAAAATCTCCCTAAAATTATGCTGAGTGATGAGACTAGTAGTTGCTCAGAAGAAGGAAAGTCGCTTTGTGAATCACCAACATCTTTTCTGCAACATCTCCAATTTTTCAGGCAGATCTTTCATCTAAATATTTTCTATTTCTGAACCTGCTTAGGTATGAGATTTAAGAATATTGCAGCCTGAAGAGCAGGAAAATGGAGAGAGCCTTAAATAGGAGCCTGGAAACCAGATTATGAAAACAAAATGTATATTTAAAAAAACCAATCCTGAAAACTCTACAGAAATATTTGTATGTGAAACTACAAGAATAAAACATGAAAAATGCACATACCCCTGTGTAAGTGAGGGAGCAGAGAACATTTTTAATCTTAGCAAAATAAATCATCCATTTCATACAACCAGAATAAAATTCTTGGCTGGCATTTTTATGGAAACACTTTTCCTACAGACCTGTTTTCCAAATGGGTGCTGAGAAAGGAACATCCAATGTTAAATTCTATATAAGTATGCAATTTTTTGTGTGGGAACTTTTCAACAGTTTACATAAGTTTTAAAAGCCCCAATAATATATTGTATATACTATTTATAGATTAAAAAAAGGGTACACTACTACTATGCTGTGTTTTTGAAACAGAGTTTTGAGTAATACTTTAATAGTATGCCTGCATTAAATCTTTTTAAGCAACAGGAAATTTTACCCATACAGAGCAGAAGTTGTTGTACCATTTGTATAAGATTAGTCCAATATCATAATTTTCAAACTGCTGTGCTTAAAATCCAGGTTAAGGTACCCCCCAAAAAGTCTTGATTTTTTTTTTTTTTTTAATGTGTTTTGCAACTTCAGAATAGTTGTGGCTCTTGTAAGGTATTCTCTTCCTAATGAAACCAAACAAAACCTTTTCCTTTCGTTAGGATGCATGCAAGGAATTGACTGGCTCCCCCTTTGTTCTTACAATAACAGATAAAAAAGGAGAGACTAATCACTCAGACCATGAGCTGTCAAGACAAAATGCCAGTAGGTCAATAACATTCCCCTCTCACTTCAGAGAAACTTTGGATTCCAGCCCATGCCCCTAGGAGATACCCAACTCAACATAATTGGTTAGCCCGTTTTTTCTGAACAAATTAATCCAATAATGCCGAAAGGATAATAGGCAAAAGACCTTTGTGTACCATATTTTATCGTATACAACATACCCCAGAGGAAGATGTACACCTTGTTTTTGAAAGGCAGAATAAAGAAAAAAGATTTTTACTTGGAAATTCTTGTAAGTAGCAGTTACTGATTAGCAGCTTCTACAGCAGGAGTCTGTGCTGGGAAAAAAGAAAATGTCCATACCCAGCAGCTGGGGAGCCCCAGAATTAGCACTGTAGTGTAACTTTTATTTTCCCCAGCAAAGGTAGGAACTGCTATTACCATATTTCCTTATAACACATACCCCAGTTTCTAACAACTGAATTTTGGTGGGGGAAAGTGCATGATGTGTGAGAAAAAACATAGCATAACTTGGATCTGGAGAGAATACCAAAGTGCTGGTTCCTTGTGTGTCCCAGAGTTTCCCATATTTGGAAGTATTAAGCTTTCCACAGAAAATAAATCCTCGCTCTGAGAAGAGCAACAGGACCTAGTCAATCCCTCCCCCCCACAACTCCCCCTCCAAACAAAACCCACCTTTCTCTGTCACTGTGTTCTACTTTTTAAATAGTTTTGAAAGAGAGATGGAGAGTGTGAGATAGTTTGAGGCCCTTGAAATGAAATTTTGGCATCATAATTATAACCTTAGATTCTGATAATTTTGACATCCATCAGCTTAACACAGTGTCATGTCAATATTTGGAAATCATATCCCAGGTTCCTGTGTTTTTGCTATCTGTAAAAGCCATGTCTTGTTACATGCACATACACTTCCATAGTATTCTTCAGTGTTTGCAGAACCATACCATACCATGGAGTCAGATGGCCCCATGGGCCCCCAGAGCTAGCTGAAGATCAGCTGAATTTTGGGCACCCAACCTGCTGGTGTAGAAGAAGCCCAGATTCACGATCCCACGCTCCACCTACACTAGCGATATGATATGATTTGGGATCTGATCCCTGATTCCCCACAATTGTGCCTCCTGTCATGTACCTGTGGCATCACACACACCTTCAAGTAAATGCCCATCAGAGACTTCTGGGACAGCGAAGCTTATTAGCAGCTTATTTGTTAATGAGGAGCAGTCTAACGTATTATGCACTATTGTGATTTTTAAGAGGTTTCTTTGTAAGTTTTTCATTAGGTTTTTGTTGTTCTTGTTCATTTGTTTTTGGATTTGTTATGATAATAGAAAGACACATTTGATTTTAAAAAATCATTATTATTCATTGAGAAGAATTTGATGTCAGATATTCTGTACTAGATACTGCTGGTTTTTATGTGTGTAATGAATCCAGAGGGGTTGTGCATTTGGTATTGCATAGCCCTTTCACTGAGTCTTTGTTCCTAAAGCTGACACCCTCTACCACGGGGGTCCAAGCAGGTGATCGAGCAGGTCCAAGGAGGTGTTCCTCCCCCTCTATATGACATTGGTCAGGCTGCAGTTGGAGTACTGTGTCCAGTTCTGGGCGCTGCACTTCAGGAGGGATGTGGACAACATGGAGGGGGTTCAGAGGAGGGCCATTCACGTGATCAGGGGGCAGCAGGGCAGGCCCTATGAGGAGAGGCTACGAGACCTGAACCTGTTCAGCCTCCACAAGAGAAGGCTGAGAAGGGATCTGGTGGCTGTCTATAAACTGGCCAAGGGAGACCAGCAGGCAATAGGAGAGTCCCTGTTCCCCCGAGCACTACTAGGAGTAACAAGGGATAATGGCCATAAATTGACAGAGAGTAGATTCAGGCTAGATACCTAAACTTCCACCCTTGAGACAGCATGCCCCTTAGCCTGGGTACCTAGGAAGCTCCTGGAGTCTTGCTGCACTTGGGCAATAAAGCAGGTGACACCAGGTCTCAGGCAGCTCCCTCATGCAGGAGCTCCTTCCCCTGGCAGTTGCCAGAGAGAGTGCCCTGCTAGCTCCAGCCCTGAGTTTATATGCCCTGGGGCCCTGCCTCCTTTTGGTCATCTGACTACCTGCAGGTGCATGAGCTTGTTGCTCAGAACCTGCAGCTGTGGAGCTCCGCCTAGCTTGCAGAGCTCCATGGCCTGGGTGCTTCAGCCCTTAAAGTAGCCGGCACCTCTTAGTGTCTGGCTACAGGTGCAAACTAGGATTTTAACATGAACAATTGCTTAAAGACCCTGCAGGGATTTTGAAACTCTCTGTTGTTGGTACTGTTATTCACAACTGTAAAAAAGGAAGGAAAACGATGTCTGTGATTGCCAGTCAGAGGGGAGGTAGCCACAAGAAGCTGTTAATGTTATCCATACTTTGATAGATTGAGAATGCCTAGCATGTAGTTCTTTAACTGTGCATTTAAACACGTTGGAATTTTGTAAGATATTTCATTTAAAATGATAATATTACTGGAGGGTAATAATTTATAACAGCTGTTAAGTGTTTATTTCTGAAACATTTCAATTGTCACAAAAAATGGTTTTGTTTTAAGCAATGCATCTTTAATTTAGAAAACTTAATGTTATTGTAAAGTATTTATCTTTTGATTTTCTTTTCTTTTATGTCTTGTTAATGTTGCTGCTTTAATTAGCTTTCTGCAATTTTAGTTTCCAGAGGGGAAGATGTCTTAATAATGCGCATACATTGCTGTGCTGTCTTAATATGATAAAATGATATAGTGTCACATGATAAAATGATAGTCACAAAATGATGCAAGTTAAAGGTCATTTGCTAAGTGTCCTGCTAGAAATATTGCTTGGATAGGTGATGGAAAAAGAAATGACATTTCTTTATAAGCAAAATGCAAACAACTTAAGTTGAAGATTTAGAGGAAACAAAATATGTTGTATAATAACTTTTCTTCTCTAAAAGATGTAATCAGAGGTGTGATACCTTTCCACAGTACATAATTCAGGCTTCACAGAATGTGATATAAACTCTCCATGAAAACCCCGCTACATAGCTATCATGATGATGGAAAAAGCCAGTAGGTGTGAAACATGACTGCGAAACTAGTAAGATTCTATTCAGTGGTTTCATCTTTAAATGTTAGGAAAGGAGAGGACAAGCAAACTTCCATTGACTTATCTGTACTGAATTGCTTTTGGTCTTTCTCTGTAGGTTTCTGCTTTGGGTTTGGATCCCTCGGGTGCCCGTTTAGTAACTGGAGGCTATGATTATGATGTTAAATTTTGGGACTTTGCTGGAATGGATGCATCTTTGCAAGCTTTTCGATCACTCCAGCCTTGTGAATGGTAGGTATTGAGACCACCTTTCTGACTTCAAGTTTCCATATTGCAGTTTTCAGTAACAGTAACTCACAATCTACCAAGCTGTTCTTTTGGAGAGGTTTCGGTTACCCATAATATTTCTGTAGTAGACAAAATAAAGATGAAGAAAGTTAGCTGCTGCTGTCATGTTGGAATGTGGGGGGCAGGTCTGGGACCACTTGTGGATTGGGATGTCAACCAGTGTCAGGAGGGGAGAGAAGAATCCAGGGGCAGGATGAGTTAGAAAGCCAGGAGATGGATTCGAGAGTGAGATTTAGGAGCAAGCCAAGTCAGGAAGTCACGATATCAAGCAGGGAGCAAGCCCAGACTAGAAGCTGGAAGATTGAACATGGTCAGAGGGCAATATAGAGGGAACAGGTAAGTAGTCTTGGCAACAGGGTTCAAATTGATGCCAAACACTTCCTGTTCCTGTGCAGGGGTTTATATGGTGGAAGTGAAAGCATCAGCTGATCCTGACTGGCCATTCTGGTGGTCCACTGGAGTGGCTGGAGGGTTAGCCTTTTCTGGACCCTTTAGGGCAGCTTTCCCTGTTTGGGTGATGAGCCATGGGGTGGCAGGTCTGCGTGAGTGGCTGTGTTGGCTAGCCTGTGGCCTCAGGTTCAAGAATGCAGTCTGATAGCTGTCTATACTTCAAGCTTAAGACTTGAATAATTTGCCCTTTTATCTGTTTTAACAAGCTGTGTGTTTAACATGGTATATGTATATATCAACAAATAGTCAAATTGCTTATTTTAAAACTCAACATTAAACGTAGTTGCAAGTTCTTAATTATATACAAAAATTAAGAGAATGTGCCTTCCAACTACCCTCTCTCCCATTCTTGGAGACTCATTGGATAACTGTATAACAGACAGTGGAAAGGACAGTTTGAGCATCATTTTTAAGGAAATGATAATTATCAGGGATCCAGGGTTTCCGTTTCCCTCAGAAAAATGTGTATTTTCCCTTTTGAAGCGGGAAACCATGGGTTTTCCTTTTTGCAAACAGCTCTCTGCAGGCTGGCAGAGTTCTAGCCTGCAAGAGGTACTTACGAAAGGGCAGGAAACCCTAAGCGCATCCAGAGGCAGCAGGGGAGAGTCCTGAGAATCTGAGTCGGCCAGGGCTGGCTCAGACTCGCTTTCCCTCCTACCGGTCTTTGGAGTAAGTGGGGCTTTTGTGGGTTAGGTCCTGGAGGTGGGGAGCAGCTTGGGGCTCCCTTCGGCAGGGTTGGGGGGGTGGGCCCTGTGGGTTGTGTGAGGCCCTAGCTTCCGGGAGAGCTGGGGCCTGCGGGGAAAGTCAGCAGAGCAGACAGGGCAGGTGTGTGTGGGCAGCGATCACACTGTTGCGTGCTGCAGGCCGGTGTTGGGACAAGATTGGGCTGCCTAGTCCCTGGCCATGTTGCGTTGTCCTGCTGTAGCTCTTCTTGGCTTGGCTCAGGACAGTGGCGGTGGCTTGGTGCAGGAGACGGGGAGCATGGGCTGCACCCCTACCTGCCAAACTGAACACCCTTGGGGCAGGGTTGGGGACTGGGGCTGGGGGCACTAGGGACAAGCACTGCTCATCCTCTGTGCTGGCAGCCACTGCCCCACTGCTCACTGTGCTGCTGTGCCACATCCTACTGGCAGCGCAGTTGGCCTGCATGTGTCCTGCATGGCCCAGGGCCCTACCAGCCTCACCAGTCCGGGGGGGAGCACGGCCACTGTGTGCCCAGCTGCCGAATGGGATTGGACCTGCAGGCAGGAGCTGTAGCCATGTAGGCAGGTGCTACATTTCACCCTGGCCCTGCATCTGCATTGGCACCAAGACGTGGCCCCAGCCTGTGAGATCTCCTTATCCCAAAAGCCACTCAGGGGGTGTGATGGGCTGGGGAGGAGGGGTGGATGTGTGGAGGGAGGTGATGAGCAGGGGAGGATTGAGGTGGCAACAGTGTCTGTGTGTACGTGTCTGTGTGAGAGAGAGTTCATGGGGGGAGCTCTCTGGGTAGAAGCAGCCACCAAAGCTGGGCCTGGAGCCCTCCTGCACTCCTAGAGCAGCCTGTGCAGGGGGGAGGCCAGCTTGAAGGGGAAGCGGCTTGCTCAGGTAAAGGCAGAGCCTAGTCTCTGAGTCCCAGTCAAGGGCTTCCCAGTAAGGCCTTGAGGACTGCTGGGTCCTGGGCACAGGTGTAGGGAGCAGAACAACAGGGGGTGGCACTGCTCAGAGCCACAAAGCAGTGACAGAGGAGTGGGGGAGCTCTGATTTTTCTATGATAAAATCAAAATCAAACACTTTAAATATATAGGTATTTAGAATTTATTTTATTATAATGACTGAGACACTGGTAGGCTTCCAAATTGCTTTAAAATTGTAACTATATCAATAAAATATTGTGTTCAACTGATACTTATATAAAAAGTGGTATTTCATTTTAATTATGGAAAACCACAGATTTGGGATTTTTTTAATCACAGCAAATTTGGGATTATCATCAGAGAATTTGCGATTTTTTTTTTTTAAACGGAGAAAACTAGGATTCCTGATAGTGATATATGTATATGGGGGGGGGGGAGGCGGTATAATGGTAATTATATGTATTGCTTAGTACTTTAAAAGAATATCTTTTATATATAAATGTAGTGCTATAAAACATTGTTTGAAGAGGTTGGCTTTTTTGGCTGTAACTTACTTTAAGAGAATGACTAAGTCTGTAAAAAAAACCAGTTATGTTCAAGAACCAGAGCTCCCTGACAGTTATCAGTACATTTTTTGTTTTGCATCAGAGGGTGGGGAAAAAAAAGTTTCATTATTTCTCCAAAGGCATTTATAAATTCAACCTAAAGGGCTGAGAAGTAGCACTCAGGAGAACTTCCGAGTCAGTATCTTGGGTGGAGCTAACTTGCACACAAAGAAATCATAAACTAATAAAAAGTGTAGTTAAAAAGGTCAATGGGAATGTGATGCTAATACTTCAAAAGTCTTTCCCCAACAACAGAAAACAATTGTAACCCTTAAGACTCCTGGCATACGGAGTCTTAGTTCTTGGTGTCTCTTAGTGGACATAATTTTGGAAGTTTGAAAAGGATAAGTAATACCACATAAAGGATACTTGTGGATGTGGCGTTACTTCCTGTCCTGTGTGGTGAATGATATCTACTCTGAAGCATGAGCTTTAGTTACTTTATTTTAGTCTGTTCTTACTACTTTAAAATTATTTAGCCCTTCCAGAAGCCAGCCACAGTGTTTTACTTTGTCTGTATCCTGCAAGGAGAAATTCCATAAGTTGTTTAAACACTTCATTTTATTTATTATTGTAGCAAAGTAGGTTTAGCTTGGATATCAGGAAAAATATCTTTACTGTTGGAATGGTGAGGCGGGAGAATGAACTGCCAAGGGAAGCTGTACAGTGTCCTTTATGGGCTGTTTGCAAGAAGAGCTTGGATAAATATTGGTCAGGGATGATTTGCTATGGATTAGGACTATGAGAAACGGCACTGTTCTGTTTCGATTTGAGTTTGGAGGTTTTGATGGAACAATGTTTTGTTTCGAATTTCATTTCGATTTGAAACAGCTGTTCCGTTTTGCTTCCTCAAAACAGTGAGGCTGTTTCACCCCTGTTTTGACGTTTCGCCCATTAGTTATAATGGGGAAGCTCGAAACAGCCTCTCTCATCTGGCAGGCAGATTGGGGCTGCAGGCCCCCGATCTGCCTGCCAAATGAGGGAGGAAAGCCAGTGTTGCCACCTGTGACTGGGGAAGGGAACTGAGCCCGATTGCTCAGTTTCCCTACCCAGCACTAGATTGGGCTGGGGATGGGAAGTCAGCCCTTCCCCTGAGCTGTGATCGGCTTCCTGCAGCCCAGTGGCGGGAGATGGGGAGAGCCAGGGATGTTCTTCCGGCTGCTGTTGGGAGTGCAGCCCTGGTTCTCCCCTGTCTCCCACCACCTCACTGCTGGCTGCTTTGAAACTTGAAACTTTTGAAACGTTTCAACTAGCCTCGTTTTGTTTCGAGGCTGTTTCAAAGCCCTTCGTTTTGATTGGACTTCGCTGTTTCGAGCTCTAAATGAGTCGAAACAGTGTCAAATCGAAACAGCTGGCGAAATTTCGCACAGCCCTACTATGGATCATGCTATGAAGAACAACAGAACCCAGAGACCTCCTAGAACATCTCTCGGAGACTGTGAGAACAGCAGGTGATAATTTGAGAGGACTATGCTCAGCTGCAGGAGAATTGAGAGCTCCACAACTGACCTTGTTATGAAAAATTGTTACAGGATCCCCAGCTCTTCTAAATTTATGAAAGAGATAGGATGATAAAAAAAGGAGTTTGTGCTGTCCGATAAGGATGTGTGATGTGTGGGATAATGTTTGTTGTCCTTGTGTTGCAGTACCAACTACACGGTGTGTGTATTATTCCATGTTTCTGGGTTTTGTTGTTGGCCATGTGGGGTCAGGAAGTACTTTTTTTCTGCACCTATCACTACAGGTGCTAGGGATTTTTTTGTTCAGGGGCAGGGTATTTCTTTTTTTCCCCCTCACCTTCCTCAGAAGCATTGGGTGTTGTCCATAGCCAACACTGAGGATTTTGACTAGGGTGTACTGATGTTCATGTTGGGTCCTAAAATTCCAGAGGTTCCTGGCTAGATGTTCAGGTTCTTGGTCCTTTGCTCAGAGTCAGATTAGTTACCACACGTGGCAGCAAGAAGAAATTCCAGCCCATGGTCTGACTGGCATGGACTGGTGGGGGAGGGAGTGCGGGGTTGTCTTCCTGGGGGGGAGGGGGAGGTTGTCTTCCTCTGGGGGTTTATTCCTGGGATCCTCTTTCATGGATCTCTTGAGCATATTCTAAAGCTACTTCCTCACCTTGACGTGGCAGGACATTGATAGTACCTTAGTTCCCATGCTTTATTTCTGGCAAGTTAAAGAGTGATTTTGATTTGAGGCAGGGATTTTTTGGTGGTATCTTTTAGTGGATATTGGACTATCACAGCTACAACAAGACTCCAACCCTACTCCTTGATGTTTTGGGCATTATGCTTGGTAGTTGTTTATGAGGGTTGTTCCCAGAGTTTTAAAGAAGAGGTCAGACCAACATTTCAGTAGGATGGTTTAGATGAGTATGATCCTACCCTAAGGAGGAGCTTGCCTAGATGATCTCCTGAGGTCCCTTCTAGCCTTACTTTTGTATAAAAGTGTGGCAGGCTTACTGACAACAGCCCGGCATGCTGGGCTCAGAGAATCTTCATTGTGATTGGTGGAGCATTTCCACCAATCATACAAATGCTGGGGAGGGGCTTGCCCCACCCCTACCCAGGGGTGAGGCAGAAAGCCCGAACATGGTTGAAGACTGCGTCTTGCTCCAATCTGATCGGTCTGATGGCAATCCGGGGCTGAGCCACCAGAGGGAATAAAATAGCAGCATGCCCATCACACAGGTGGCTGCATCAAGGGACGCAGAAGAAGAGCTGGCAAGAGCTGGCCAGCGCGGCAGAGCTGTTGCCCTGGAGAGCCCAAAGATCCTCTTGCCAGATGGGAGCAGCGAGCAGCCGCATCCCCAGCCCCAGCGTGTGTGGCAAATGGTGCGCATCTCGGTGCACGGAGTGAGACCTTCGGAGATGCGCACGTTGGCTTGGGTCTGTGACCCCTGATGTGCGGCTAGGTAGTCAGCGTGCAGACGGCTCACGGTGTGTTCTGGGAATGGGACTGGGATCCTGGAAGCCGCTCAAGGCAGCTCGGGTCTCCAGCCCCTGGCACATGACCAGGGACTTGGTGCAGGCTTTGCTGCGTGGTGGGTCCTCAGCAGACTGAGACCCTGGGAGCCGCTTCCGGCAGCTTGGGTCCCCAGCCCCCAGCATGAAGCCGGAAGCTCAATGTAGGAGGTGCTGCGCAGCAAGCCCAAGACAGACTGGGTCCTGGGACTGTGCAAGGTGGCTCAGGCCCCCAACCTTGAGCAGAAGGTAAAGTCCCCAGGAGCACGCGACAGTGCATGGGGCTACCAGCAGGCAGGTGGCCTGGGATGGAGCCAGAGGCCTGGGAGGCTCCTGCTGCAAGGAGAGACTTGCCCAAGGGGACACAGACCACCCACCTGGCCCCAGAGGCATGAGTTACTGGAGAAAAGGGGTTCTCGGAGCGGAAGGAACACCCAGTCCAGGCTTTTCAAAGGGGGAAGGAGAGGTTTTATTGGGAAGCCTTCCTGCTGGGGCCACTGAGGGCCGGGAGCACTGGGGGTCCTTATAGAGTTGCTATTGTATGACTCCAATCCCGGTTGGGACCTTCTCCTAACACTTACCTGTGTTTTACCTGAATTTAGATCTGTGGTATAAGGTCATATAGAATTTGCCTATAAGTTGATGTTCATATTATATACCTGTATATTGTATATAAATGTACATGTTTGTTTATATTTGTCTTTTACTAACTTGTATGTATTAATAAATTTGTATATAGTTAAGTTTCAGACTATCCTGGCCTGACTCTATAGGGACGGAGAGAAACTGTATGCAGCCTGCAGTTTCACCCACAGCACTCTTGCCAGCTAACAACCCCTTCGGTTGGAGAAGGGAGTATATACCCGAGTACATCTGGGCTACAAATATATGATTATAAATTTACTGGCAGCTCATGAAATAAAATGATCCACTAGGGATCTTAGGAAAAGGAGAAAGGAAAAAAAAGAAAAAGATCAGACCAGCATTGTGAATCACAGTAAAGTTTTCATTAGGAAAAAAATTCATTGGGGTAGCGGACATGAGGGATCAATAGCTGGATGTAAGATGGGTATCTTGTATTACTATGTTTTCAACTTTAACCTGCGCAGAATTTATAATAAAGCACATCAGAGTCTTGTTGTCTGATAAAACAGCCTCGCATGTAAGCAAAACTGTAACTTTCATAAGCCACAGTATAAAAGTTGATGCATTCCAATCTAAACCTTATCTGTACCATATCTGATGGTTCATTACTATCCCTTAGGTGGCATTGAAAAATGGCCAACGCTGCTAGGAAGAGAACATGCACACAACTTGGGATCCATTACCTGTTATAATCACAGAGATACCTGGCCCAGTAAAACAGGCAGAGTCAGAAGATCCTCAAAATATTTGTCAAAGAAGAATCCTCATTGAGGCATTTCGGTTTTGAAATTCTTTCACTGAATTTGTTAATAAGAATATTGACTTTGCTTCTCTTTGTCCCTGACCAAATCAAAGTCACTGATCTTAAGTCCAGATGTAGGAGTTCTGGAATCAATTTCTTTCCACGTTTTTCCCTTGACGTTTGAATGTAGTTGTCTAATATCAGATATCAAAGCATTTGTGTGCAAGGTTAAGACTTCGGGTCTCAGGGCTCGTGTACAAAGTGACGCTCAGGAAATTCAGCTGAAATAACTGACAATGTAAAATTCAATTAGATACTTATATGTCCTCATTCAGAAGTAAAGTAGCACTTGATCAAAAACCTTGACTTTAGTATGGGTTGCATGAATGGACTGTTGTAAGGTAGATAGAAAGCTGGCTGGATCATCAGGCTCAACGGGTAGTGATCAGCAGCTCTGTGATTAGTTGGCACCTGGTATCAAGTGGAGTGCCCCAAGGGTTGGTCCTGAGGCCAGTTTTGTTCAATGTCTTCATCAATGACCTGGAAGATGGGATGGAGTGCACCTTCAGCAAGTTTGTAGATGACACCAAGCTGTGGGGAGTAGTAGATATCCTGGAGGGTAGAGCTAGGATTCAGAGAGACCTCAACAGATTGGAGGATTGGACCACAAGAAATCTCCTGAGGTGAAATAAGGACAAGTACAAAGTTCTGCATTTGGGATGGAACAATCCCATGCACTGGTACAGGCTTGAGCGGGGAGGAGACTGACTAAGCACCTCTGTAAAGAAGGACCTGGGGGTTACAGTGGACAGTAAGCTGAATATGAGCCAGCAGTGTGCCCTCGTTGCTAAGAAAGCTAACGGCATACTGGGCTGCATTAGTAGGAGTGTTACTAGTAGATCGAGAGAAGTGATTCTTCCCCTCTGTTTGGAACTGGGAAGGCCACACCTGGAGTACTGTGTCCAGTCTCAGTCCCCTACTGCGGAAAGAATGTAGACAGATTGAAGAGAGAATCCAGTGGAGGGCAATGGAAATGGTTGGGGCACATGACTTCTGAGGAGAGGCTGAGGGAACTGGGTTTATTTAGTCTGAAGAGAAGACTTAGCATGGATTTAATAGCAGCCTTCAACAACCTGAAGGGTGGTTCCGAAGAGGATGGAGTTGGACTATTCTTAGTGGTGGCAGATGAGAGAACAAGGAGTAATGGTCTCAAGTTGCAGCAAGAAAAGTTTAGGTTAGATATTAGAAAACATTTGCTCATGAGGAGGGTAGTAAAGCACTGGAACAGGTTTCCAAGAGAAGTGGTGGAATCTCTATCCTTGGAGGTTTTTAATACCCACATAGACAAAGTCTTGGGTGGGATGCTATAGTTGGGGATGGTCCTGCTTTGATCATGGGGTTGGACTGGATGACCTCCTGAGATCCTTTTCAGTCCTAATTTTCTATGATTCTGTAACCCTAGTCACTGTAGTCTAATCCTTCTTGAATTGTAGTCAATCTCTGTCTGGCTGAAGGAGGCTGTTTCTGAGAGACTATCCCTTGCTAGAGGAAAGGGAGGCACTGTGAACCTGTTATTTCTTGATTGCATGTTTTAACACAATCTAGCTTCTTCTTGCACATAAAGAGAGGGTTCTCCACCTGGTGAGGGTTACTTTGCAGGCCAGCCACCACTCCCTCCTGTTGCCCTGACTGTAGCCGTAGCCGAGAACTCCAGGCTTCCACTTCCTGCCCCTGCTTGAGAGTTTGGGATGTCACAGTACAAGACAGCCCATGGCCCAGGGCTCCTATGTGGTGCAGGGCAGCAGGGGGGTCCATAGTCTGGGTCAAGGTGGCCACGTGCACGGTACAATACTGAGATGCCTGTGCGGTGTATGGCCTTGGGGCATTGTTGTTCACACTGGTGAGGCCCACGTAGTATGCAACCCTCGACCACTTAAAAGCTGGACATTCCTGCATTAAGGCAATAAGATCAATATCTTAGCTGAAGCAAGCAATTCAGACTTGCATAGGAAAACACCAACAAAAGAGGCTGTGGAAAAGTTCAAGCATTAGAGTCCATTTAAGTGACAGATTTCATGTGTGTAATTTGCTTATCCATCCCCCCACATTGTGCTCACTCTCTTGGTATGTCTTGGTTTTTTTAACAAATGAAATGAAATGTTGAGTGAGGTTTTTCAGCTATGTAATGTGATCCTTCAAACAGAGTAGCCTGCAAATGGAGAACTAAGCAAAGCGCATTCTAAATTATCCTGTTTGTTTATGTGAAATGAGCATGCAGATGTCTAGCAAATCTTCTTACTGTTGTTTCACTCTGGGTTTTTTTGCAGTGTAAATGATCAAACTTTTATTCCTGGTGCAAAAAAAAGTTTCGAGCCAATTCTTACAATTTGCTAGCAACTTATGATGAAAGGGATGCTGTTCCACAAAAACATTCCTAGCCTACGTTATCACTGCAGCAGAAAAATTGTCAGAAAAACTAAGATTTAAAGTTGAGTTTTACCTCAGCCTACAGCTAATATCCAGTAAATTTGAGGGATTTCTATAGTAATAGTCCTTAATTAGTTAGAAAAGCGAGGAAAAGTCTGTGCAAAAAAGTTCTGCCTACAGTGGCCAGGAAACGGTATTCATTCTTTGCTAACATTGAGTTATTATGTTTAAGCACAGTTCATTAGTAGGCTACAAGCACTATTTCTCTGTCCTCTGTAGTAAGAGTGATTAATAAGAAAGCGGCAACAGATTAGAGTTGATAATACTGTGCAATAATGAGTTGATAATACTTTGTAAACATGTACATGCATCCCTTAAACAATAAAATGAGTACAGTTCACATTCATTTTTTTTCTATGTCCCATTTCAGAGAAAACAGCTTACAAATACATTTAGCAATTTACTGTTGGCAAAAGAAATCATGGTACAATGTTGTTAGCTTCAAATGCACGCTATCCTGGACACTGTTCTTTTAATCAGTCATGCTACACTATTTACCCAAATCCAAGATGCCTTTTGAATTTAGATTATTTCCCCTGCTTCTCCCCACCTCCCCTTGCCCCAGTTAGATTCTATGCCTGGAAAAATTATAATTTCTCAATAATTTTCCAGGTATAGAATCTAATTAATAGAAGGACATCTTAAATTTGTCCCCACCACTGCTGTGGCAGGCTGCAGGGTTTCCCCACCTCTTGCCCCCTTCCTTGCCAAATGACCCATTTCAGACCCAGGCAGATGGTGACTCAGCACCGAGTCCAGGGCCAAAGCTGGACCTGAGCTACTGCCTGCCCCAGGCTGGTACTTGAATCTAAGACAAGGGATTTTCCCCCCATGCTGATTAGGGTGGGGAAAAACTCATCCTGAATTTGAGTAAATATAGTGGTTGTTTTCATCTGTTTTCTGTAGAATAGGGGTGCTCAAGCTTTTGGCCCTGCAAGCTAGATGAGTTAGGGTTACCATACATCTGGGTTTTCTCAGACATGTCCTCTTTTTGGGTCCTCCAATTTTCATCCAGGTGGTTTTTTGAAATATGAACAAGTGTCTGGGATTTTGCTCTGCTAGTTCTTTTTCAACATTGATGCTGGTAGAACTTGCCAGATACTGGCATTTCGCAGCTTGCTGTAGCAGCGTGCATCTTTACCAGGGAGCTGGGTTTTCCATTTGCTGTGGAAAAACACTGATTTTTTTTTTCCTTTTTAAAGGAAGAAACCATGGGTTTCCCCTTGCAGGCTGTCAGCCTTCCAGCCTGCAAGGAGCTGCTTAGGGCTATTGGAAGCAGGGGGTGTTGCATGCATCTGTGTGCACACATGTGGCTGGCATACAGCCAAGCAAGGTGGTGGGGGCAGCCCCAGCAGCTAGGTGGAGGTAAGTCTATGGGGAGCAGGAGCTGGAGGGCCAGGGCTTGGGGACTGTCTGGGGTCTGGGGTGGGGGGGGGTGCATGTGGCAGGGGTATGTGATGGGGATGGTTATGTGAGAGAGGGCGGGTGCCTGCCAGTGCTGGGGTAAGTTGTCCAGGTGCTGGGGCTGCAGCAGGGCAGGGGGTGTGCGGGGGAGGGGCCTGCCTGCAGGGCTGGGGTGGGGCCGGGGGACTGTGGATCAGGAGTAAGGAGCACTGATAGGGAAGGGGTGGGGGGCTGTGGCTTGGGATTGAGAAGCACCAGGGTGTGCAGGGTACTGTAGATCAGGAGTGCAGGGCACTGGTAGCGCATGTGGGGAGTAAGGGACACCAGCAGAGATGGGGGACTGTGGGTTGAGAGTGACGGGCACCGGCAAAGCGTGGGGAGGCGAGGGACTGTGGATTGGGAGTGAGGGGCACCAGCAGGGCTTGGGGGCAGGGGGCGGCTGTGTTGAGAAGCACCAGGGTGTGCAGGGTACTGTAGATCAGGAGTGCAGGGCACTGGTAGCGCATGTGGGGAGTAAGGGACACCAGCAGAGATGGGGGACTGTGGGTTGAGAGTGACGGGCACCGGCAAAGCGTGGGGAGGCGAGGGACTGTGGATTGGGAGTGAGGGGCACCAGCAGGGCTTGGGGGCAGGGGGCGGCTGTGGCTTTATTTTTGTTTTGCATTTAATTTCTGAGGCAATAACACTTTTATTATTTACTTTAACAGTTAGAAACTGCCCCCTGAAATCATATACCCCCTGCCCTGACAGGTGTCTTCTTTTTTGGAACTGGAAATATGATAACCCTAAAATGAGTGGCGGGGGCTGGTCCTGGAGGCTGGATCAAGCTCTGTGCACCAGGATGAGGCCCCATATGCTTGGTTAGGGGCCCATGGGGCCATGACTGGCCCCTGCATGCCAGTTTCAGACCCTGGCAGCCTGTGCCACCCCTACTTAGTCCCAAACGCTGGGATTAGGTGCCCAATCCAGTGCACAAGGCCAAGGCTCCCCACAGGTTAGGAAATTTGGCATCGGGCACAGTGGCTCTGCTCCCACACCACCAAATTTCTAGGCACGTGGGGAGACCCATGGGCCAGATGACATAGCTCCAGGGGTCAGATCTGGCTCACAAGCTGGGAGTTTGGCACTCCTGCTGTAGAGTATTAGTGTCCCAGTTTGAATTTGTTTAATCATGCATGAAATAGTAACAGTTTTAAGATCTGATTCAATTCAGTCATTTTCTCTGAATTTATTAATTAAACATCTCCAAAATTTGAATACAGACCTTGAACTACAGTTTTAGTTGCTGAAAATATCTGTCATTAAGAGTTGCTTTCTCCATGGCAAGCTTGAGGTATGTTGGCAGGTCATTCTTAGGTCAGTTGTATCACCATTGCCTGTACTATTCTTATTCTTTAGCTATAGAATTTAGTCTCAAACCTCTTAAACTGACACCCTTCACTAATTCTATATTTGAGGTACAGTAAAATCTGTGTTAATTGGCATTTTAGTAACCGGCATTTCTATTATCTGGAATTTCCAACTGGCTGGCTGGACGCGGGGTGGGGTGGGAGTTCGCACATGCCACATTCTCCCCTGCACTCCATGTCCAGCCAAAAACCCATGCCAAAGGTAACCAGGATTTTTATATAACCAGCATGCTGTGTTCTCCGCTCATGCCCGTTAATACAGCTTTTACTGTACTACTTAATTTTGAAGACTCTTGAAGTTCTAGATTCTATGATAATTGGTAGTTGAGGTGTCCATATCAGATCGGCACCGAAATAGGTGAAGTTGGCAGCATCAGAAATCAGCTTCTTTTGCCTGATGTGGCTGATAAATGCCCCGTGAATGTGTACAGCCGCAGCATGCATGCAGCCAGGAGCATAGCCTGGTGGCTTGGAGAGCAGCATCTGTCTGGTAAGTCTGTTGTGGGGGAAGGAAGGGGATAGGGGGACAGATCGAGACCCCCATGGTGAGGGACAGAGTGGGGCAGGGGCAGGGTGCAGGATGGACCTGCGAATGGATCATCTGGAGGGGGGAGGGTGGCTCCCACCACTGCATACACCCTGTGAGGGAATGGGGGACATGTGCCCCTGGATCTGTGTGGGGCAGAGTGGGCTGTCAGTGCGGGCTGGGGCCAGGGGCGGCACCAGGCTTTTCCCAGCAGGGTTGTTGGGCTGGGGCTGCGCTTGGGGCAGGTGGTGGCAGTGCTCAGAGGAGGGCTGCATGGGAGCTAGGGTGAATTTTGGTGTGGGTGCAGCCCTT
>NW_005842346.1:58713-66514 GCF_000455745.1 Alligator sinensis
CCGCCCTAGCTGAGCAGCTCCTGCCCCAGCCCCACTCCTTCCCTCGCCATGGGGGCCTTGATCTGTACCCCCTCCACGCCCCTTCCCTTCCTCCACCCCTTCCCCCACACCAGACTTCCCAGCCCAATGCTGGTCTCCAAGCTGTCCAGTTGCATAATGAAATTGGATCGGTATCGGCCAATATGGCTCCTGAAAAATTGGCTCTAGGTATCAGCCCAAAAAAATCTCTATCGGTGCACCCCTAATTGGTAGTGCAGTTAACATTTTTAGTTTTTCATTTTGTTTTACGGTTAGGATGTATAAGAATTCCATATTGCCCCAGATGCTGTTTGTGCACAAGTGTCAGATTATGCTGTTAATTTATTCTCAAAATTAGAATTTTTTTAAATAAAACCTGTACCTTCAAACCTGGCCTCCTATTATAAAGGCAAATCTTTATTATGCATATATTGCATTTTCTCACATACGGCGCACAGCTTTTTTTAAAGAAAAAGCCAACTACTGGAAATTTCAGTGTGAACATATGCAAGAAATATGGTAAAAGCAGTATCTGCCTTGCCTGCCAAAGTAAAAGGAAAATCAGCACAGGATTTACAGGCAGCAGAATAATGAGCAGGCCTGGCTCCCTAGCTTCTCCTACTCATTTACTTACTACAAGAAAAGATCTTTTTTTCCTTTTGCCGTTCAAAAACAAGGTACATATTTTATTCTGGGGCTTGGTATATGCAAGAAAATATGGTATATCCATTTGTGCATAATTGACAGAAGATACTGTCTTTGAAAAGTTTGATAGAGTTATGCTTAAAAAGACTTGAATTAACACCATTAAAGTGAACTGTTTTTTTTAAATTTCTCAAGACTCCTATTTTAATACTAATAAGAACCAAATACGTTTCCTTTAAAAACTGCCTGTACAGAGCCTCATTCTTGGGAGTAGTCCAGTAAATATCTGAAAAACAGTAACTGCTGGGGCCGTACACACATACTGCTTATGGAACCAATATTTTAGATTATAAAAGCTTTTTATTGCCTATTGCCCTAAGTTTCTTTTTTAGCTAACAGGCCTTGAAAATATCCTTCTTGGTACCTGAACACATTTGCTTGAAATAGTTGTTTTTATTATTTGTGTTGCCATAGAACATAGGAGCCCTAGTCTTGGACTAGATCTAGGTGCAGTACAAACAGAACTAACAGTTCTAAACAAGAGATGAAACTTGCGCCAAACAGCTTGCAATCAAAGAGTAAGTCAAAAGACCACAGGCCCAAACAGATGGTGGGGGGCTACAAGTCATCTGTGAGATGGTATTCGTTACCACTGACAGTGGTATCTTTTTGTCAGACCAAAAAATGTTCTTCAGGTAATGTGGATTCCATCACAAATCAGAATTGCTCACATCACACCTGAACTGTAAAATTTCTCAAATCGTGCTTCAGTATGTGCTCTCTTTATCCCTAACAGATGCATCGAGCAATTATGTTAGTAGAAAATCCTTTTGCAAGGGTTGGCAAACTGCCCTGCAGGCTGGATCTGGCCCATAAAGAAATTGGATCAGGCCCATGGCAGCATGTAGTGGCGGGGATACTTTCTCCACCTTGCACTGTACATTCTTCTGAGCCTAATACCCTTGACCACCTTTGTCTTGTCCTGTAGGAGCTTTCATTTCTGCCTTTTCTAGTGTACACTGGGGATGCTCAACCTCTGGCCTACAGACCAGATGCCGGCTGTGGAACGTTGGAATCTGGCCCCCAGGGCTCCTCCAGGTCAAGAATTTGGCGGTGGGGGAGCAGTGGCTATTAATATAGACACCCTTCCCCCCACTAAATTCCTAAACTCCACGCCCCACATGGCTGACTAGAACCAGGCTGTGCCCTCTTTCCCCCATGGGGCTGGTCTACCTCTCCCCCTCCCCACACACATCTGGATCAGGACTGGCCCACACCCCGCTTTCCCCCTTCCCCATGTGACTGGGTTTGGGCTAGGCCTTGCCCCCTTTTCCCCTGTTGGGCCAAGCCACACCTCCTTGCCCTGCAAGGCTGGCTTAGCTCTGGGCTTCTCCCAACCCCCCTCTATGTGGCCTGATGGTGCTTACTACGCCTGTGCTGGGCACTGGATCACGACTACTCACTGCATCTGGCCCACGGACTGACGGGTACTGTGAACTATGAAAATTTCCCATCTTTTTCAAACTGCTACAGTGCAAAGATAAATTTATTTCTTCCTAGCCAGTCAGGCAGTCAAGAAGCTGCTTAAAGTTCTGACTATAAACTTGGAGGTATATTGAACCTTCTTTCAGCCCTGATTTTTTTGTACCCTCAGCCTACATTTAGTCTATGAAGTAGCATTTGGCATACATTAATATCCAGTTTTATTCAAACCTCAAGTTCATAATGATTTTTGGCTGCAAGTTTGGATTGCATAATAGGATGTTTGAAGTGTTTTTGGCTTTTGTGTCCTAAGACAAATACAGCTAGGTTTGCCAGAGATCCTTGAAATGATGCTAAAAAAGCCTTTACATTGCTGTGTTCAGAGAAAACCTCTTTAATATATGCTATAGTATGTCTCATATTCTGAACAGTAATTCTCAGTTATGGGGCTGACATGTTAAATAAAGCTACTGTTAACAAATAACCCTTAGCTAGTACAGTTGGAGTGGGGAAGAAAAGTTAATTATGTGTCAGTTTATAAGGACATTGCCCCATGAATCCTAAAGTATGAAGTTAGTAAGTGACACATTTTCATGCATGCTCAACAACCAAAATTCAACATTTATTTCAGTAATGATTTCCTTAGGTTCCTTTAAAAACAAAGGAAAAATGTGCCAAGGTTTGCATCCGAAGTAGTCTCTTCTTCATCTGAAGCAAGATATTCTGCAGAAACATGACCACTGAAGATCTTGACTAAAGCACTCTAGGGAAGCACAGTCCAAAGTTGTTGGAAAGGGTTTTAACATGCTTTGAGTCATAATCCATTAGTTGAATGCTGAGAAAAGCTACTGAAACACTTTGGTAAGAATAGAAATGGGTTTTTCATCATTGGCAGCTTAATTGTTTTTCATTAAAAGAGCCCTCCCAACCTTACTTCAGTTAATCCTGGGTATTTTGGAATTATTCCAACAAGTAATTCTTATTTCTTGTTTTACAAATTGAACAGCCATGTTCTGCTTTATGAGCTTGATTCAGGAATGTTGCTCAGATCACTGCAGAAATTGGGTATCTTAGTAAGGCAAGGATTTCTTATGGTGATCTCTTTTATTGGACAAACTATGTGGTTGGGTTGGAGTTAGACAAGCTGTACAGAGTGAGACAGCCATCTCTCATAGAAGGCTGACATCAGTGAAGAAATCCAACATGGCCTGAAATGTGCAAGTACAGTCTTTGGATGCCTGAAGAAATGAGTGTTCAAAGATCACAACATCAGATCCAAAACCAAGCTCATAGTTTATCAAGCAGTCATGATCCCCACCTTGCTGTACAGAGCTGAGACGTGGACAACATACAGGAGACATCTAAACTTGTTGGAGAAATACCATCAATGCTGTCTGCAGAAGATTCTCTGAATCCAGTGGGAAGACAGATACACCAATGTTAGTGTTTTCCTACAAGTAAACACTATGAGTATTGAGGTGAGGATTATTCAACATCAGTATCTTTGGGCTGCCCATGTCATCCAGATGTCTGACTTGAGACTCCTAAAAGTTTTATTTTTCCAGTTTAGCCAAGGCATATGCTTAAGAGGAGGGCAGGAAAAGCACTTCAGGCACATCTTCAAGGCTAACTTAAAAAAATGTAACATTGATATCAACTCATGGGAGACTATCACTCAGGACTGCCGCAAATGGAGGAAAAGTGTGCTGCAGACATCTCAGTATTCTGAAACTTCATGACAACAACAGGAGGTGGAAAAGCATGAGCGGCAGAAACTGCATGTCACAGACCAAACGCATGTCCGAGCTGCAGTAGAGTCTGTCAATCCCAGCTAGGCCACATCAGCCATCTTCAGACACACACATAAGACGCTCATAGAAGACAGCCATCCTTGACTGCGAGGGATTGCCAAAGAAGAAGACAAGCTTTTGAATGCAAGATGTTGCCAGGCATAGCATAGTAAGGAGAACTATGTAGTAGTGGGAGGAGGCGAGAGAGATTCCCAGAGGTAGCAGACCCACGTTTAGCAGAACCAAGAAGCTGATTACTGAGAGATCAAGGAATATTGAAAAGGAGGAAGTCATTCTCACCTTTCGTGTGTGGAAAAAAATTCAGGAGCCAGGTGAAATATAATGTACTATAGGACCAATATCAATGTTTAGTTCCTGGTGATCACACCTGAGGAAGAATATCTGGCATTTGAAAGCTTGTCTAACTCTTATTCCAATTACATAGTTGGTCCAATAAAAGATAACACCCTAAGAAATCCTTTCCTCTTGCATAATTTCTGGACTATCACAGCTGCAGCATCACTTTTGCACTATGTATACATGTCGTTTTAGCAAGAGCTGCAACTAACATTATGACTGAAGCCATACCTATAATTTGCCTTAAACTGATTTTTCAGCAATAAAATTAATGCCAAAGTACAAACGTTTTTGTATTTTAACAGCTCATCTAACAAGATAACTTATTTCCATGCTCTTTATTTGCTTTACTGAAACTGTTATGGTACCAAATAAGGGTTCAGTGTTCAGTAATGTTTCTGAATTTTTTTTATTTTTTTTTTACAGTATTTAGTAAAACAAGCCCTACCTATAAAGAGATTTTCACATCTGAACTTGGAATTTGACCATTCTCTTCTTTGGAGAGAAGTTTTAAAACAGCTTCAAGAATTTATTTTTCAGCTGAAACCATTCTAAAACAGTGCCTGAAAGTTTGTTTGGGTATTATCATTTCTATCATGTAGGATTTGGTGACTTCTGCACAGCTCAAAGTGATAGTGCTGACTCATCATGTACATCTGCCATATACTTACATTTCTTTTATTTATCAGCAAGAGTTTTTCCTTTCGGAGAGGTGTGCATGTTTTATCTCCCTTCTTTCTTCTAGAAAGCAACGTGATGGCACCAAGCCTCCTTCACTGTAGCACGTCAATTTTAGTGCTTGAGTTAAAAACTGAGTTAACTTCCTTGTGACACTGTTGAACTTAAATTCCTTTTTAAATCATTCTGAATTGATATGTCAATATACTTAGCTGTAATTTCAGTAGCAGAGATGGACTCTAGTCATTTTAGGTTTTTGTTCTAATATAAAATCACAATAGCTTTACAGTTAACCTTATTACTTAATTTCCATTCCCAACTTAACAGCCTCTACTACCATGTATTTTCACATACCACACACGCAAATATGATATACATATTGTTTTTAGGACAGCAGAATGAAGAGAAAAAGATATTTCTAGAGTTACAGCTGCATAGGGCAGGGACAAAACTTAATCTTCAGCTTGCTCAACCCTGCCTTTTCCTGCTTAACCAAAAACTGAAATGCAAGCTGCAGATGAAAACTGGTCTCCATGGGTAGAACTATGGTTTTTGAAAAGAGCTGAAGAATCTCCAAGGCTGTGAAAGAAGAGACACCAACTACAGCTAGAAGATTGCAAAATTGTCCAAAGAAAGGTTAGCATGATTAGTGGAACATCAAGATTATTATAAACAGGGCACAATTGTTAACACCTGTGGACTGAAGTATGATGAGTCATTAAGTCAACTGACTTCCTGTGCTGCCTGAGTAGTAATGGTACTGCTATTGCACAATGGAAAAAGCATCAAAGCAGGGTGCTTCTATTCTAAGGAGCTTTCCTACTTATGACATGCACCCAAATCTTGGGGGCTGATTTTTGGGGAAAAGGTGTGTGTGTCATAAGAGTAAATAGCGTAATTTTCTTCAGAAAAAACCATCCTGAAACCTTGTGTTCTCTGTAGGCTGTAGAGGAGGTTTTGTGTGCACGTGCCTGTATGCTCAGAATATTTTGGTTTAATTGAAAAATTAAGTTTTTCACTTTAAAAATCCACAATTTTAAAAACACACTGGATTGCTGTTATGTCTACTGCTCACACTCCTCTTCTCCTTGGTCTGGAGCTGGATGGCTATTCAGTTCTTGAAGAGAGACCATCTTTGTCCATGTCTCAAGGTTGAGACTGAAAGGGATTGGATGTCAGCTGCAGACGCTCTTTAATCTTCAGCAGTTCTCCTTAATTGTTACCCTTGATAATGTCCCCAGACAGAAAATGGGTTTCAAACAAAATTCAGTTTGTTTAGACTATCTGAATTTACACTTCTCATAAGCTAAACTAGGTATGGCATTATCAGCCTGGTTAGAGAAGAGGATAAGAAAAATATATAGTTTACGTCCCTTGGAAGCATCTCCTTTTTCTGACCACCTGTGTCCTTCTTTTAGCATGGCATTGCTTTCTGTATAGAGATGGGTGTATAGAGAGGGTTGTGGTTTTAGCTTTATCTTTGCCTTTGACATATCTGCATTCCTGTACATGAGAAAAGATGGCCAAATGTTGAGAAATGACTGGTTTCCCAGCATACTGTTGAGCATGCAAATGTAGCTTTGGAACCTTGTTCATAGTTATTTATATAATACTTGTTGCTTTAGAGAGTATAGATAAAAGGGAACATCTGCCCTGAAAAGCCAATTCGTTTGACTGTTCTGCTGTTTCCTAGAGTTAGCAGGAGTAGCCTTACAGTAAATGTCTGGGAAATGAAACCTTGGATTTAACGTTGTTGTGATCCGGTAGGAACGTCTTGTGCAAAAACTATTTTTTAACTGCTGGTGTGGCTTCTGATCTTTGGATGTCAGGTTTCTCCACAGTTATACGTTTCTGTTTCTTTATAACACATTTGTTTTCCCACTGCTGCTGCATTTCGACCAGAAAATTAGCTTACCAGAATTGTATTCAACTGAAATGTGAATGTTCTTTTCTTTTTTTCCCCCCAGTCACCAGATCAAATCTTTGCAGTATAGCAGCACAGGAGATGTCATTCTTGTCGTCTCTGGTAACTCTCAAGCTAAAGTTCTTGACAGAGATGGCTTTCCAGTAATGGAATGCGTCAAAGGCGACCAGTACATAGTGGACATGGCAAACACCAAGGTAAATTATGAAATACTCTAGTCTGTGCAAGAAGAGAACAATATTTGTCTTCCTCTAGTGAGATGGTCTAACACGTCAAGAATCGGGGTCTGGAACCAGGGTTTATCTGTCGCTATTGGGAAGAAGTCAGGCGATTTGATGGGTACCTGATTCCTCTGGAGGTGGAAGGAGCTCGGTTAAGGAAGGAAGTTTTTAGATGAAACAGGTTAGCTCCTATAAAAGGCACTGGACAGGGGGACTCCTAGGTGATGGCCTGTAGGAGGACTAGAGAAGACCTGTCAGAAAACGGAAGGTTCTTGCACGCCCATAAGTCAGTGGGAAGAACTTAGTTTAGCTGTAGCCCTGCTTAGTTTGGAATTCTGCTGAAGATTATCAGTACAACTGAGAACTGAAGCCCAAGGAAAAAGGCCTCATGTTTCTGGGCATGACAGACTGGCAGCCTATGTTATTTATACTTGCAGTTAAGTAATTTTTAGCTCTGGTGGTAGGAAATGGGGTGTCTACACGTGTGTGTGTGTGTGTGTGTGTGTGGCTTCTCAGCTTCTCAAATAATCTGGGAAGAATGCAAAATTTAGTTTAACCCAGAATTCTTAATACTTGTTCCCTTTCATCTTTCTGTCTTTCACACTAACAGATCATGCAGTGTATGTACTTTTTTTCTCACTTGAAAGATGAAATGTGAAATAGAAAAATAAAAAAATGGAGGTGGG
>NW_005842346.1:66524-75191 GCF_000455745.1 Alligator sinensis
TTAATTAAATCGGGGAAAGACCATTACATGTCATGTTGCTCCTTCCTGTGAGTCACGCTTGTTTTCCTTTAGATTAGAAGCTATTTATGTGAGATGAATCAGGACATAAATGACAAATGAAATACAAGGGGATGGGCTGCAACTTGCTTAGCTTAACTTTGTACACCAAGCATTGAACTGGGCCCAGAGCAAGTACTGAACGGCATGTACCATTATAACCAATAACTCAGGGAAGCGCCTGTGCATTTCTGAATACTCTTGCCCCAGGGGGATCTCAGTCCACAAAGACTCCAGGTCTCTTCTTCCTCTTAAAGGCAAAAGGGGAAGCTGAATGTCCTATATAACTCCAGGGGCTGGCACTGTTTAGTCCTTACCCAAAGTAGTCACCAATCACAAGTTGTTATGACTTAAACATTTCTAGGTTACCTCTTAATGTTAGCGTTTCTCTTTGTACTCTTTTTAACGTAACCGTATCAGCAATGCTTTAAGGAAGGGAAAAAATGTTGACCCCATCACTTCAACTCAGTAGGAAGGAAACTCCTTTCTGTTCAACAAAACAGGTAATTGCTCAGACACCTGCGTCCTGGAAATACAAACAAATATACTTCAATTATAAGGGTGGAGTCAGGACAGCTGTTGGAGCAAGGTTATCGCCATATACCCAGAAACACTTAAAGTTGAGGGGTAGGATGCAAGAACCATCTGACTTCTTTTCTTTCCTATCCCTTAGCTGGCAGTAGGAGCCAGAGAAGTCCTGTCTCAAAGCTCCATTCCCTTGTGATACAAAGAGGAGCTATGGCAGGGGTCGGCAACCCTTGGCACAGGTTTAAGAGCGTGGCACTCAAAGGCATTTTGTTTGGCACGTGTGCCTTGGGTGGTTGGTGGGGAAGGGGCCAGAACTGCACTGCCACAACAAGGATTAGGCCCCTTGTGGCTCCCTCACCATCCACCCTTGGCACACCAACATCTTACAAGTCAAGGTCTTAGGTGTTTTTGGCACTCTGCCCAAAAACGTTGCTGACCCCTGAGCTAGGGTCTACTATGTCTGACTATAAGGTTTCCTCTCCCTTTACCTACTCTTCAGACCCACTTTTGGTCTCTTCCTGTTCAGATACCACGGACATCTTGTCTTACTCTTTGTCACTTGACTGTCAAACACTGAATGAACAATATGCATTTTTCTTTGTTACTGGTTAAAAGTGCGTATAGTGAAGGGCTAGCTCATAACCTTTTCAGGATAGCTATTTTTATTTTCTAGCTTTATGTGGGGGATAGAATGAAAACCTGTCTATTAGAAAGACAGCTGTACTGACGTGAGGAAAAATGTCTTGCATTCAAAAGCTTGTTGAACTCTATCCCAGCAGTTTAGCCAATCTGTCCTCTCTCTTCTCAACATCTTACATGTGATAAGGCTTCTGTTTACATAAATAATTTAAATTACATCCATTTTATAAATAGTTCAAAATTTATAATCCAAATATACGAAAAATTCTAAAGCTCAGATCTTTGATAAAGTTGCTTTATTTAGTACTTACAAAGCTTACTGCCAAGTAGCTAGCCAAAATACTGCATTACTTGATGCTGTTCTTGTCAGATCACTATTTCTTTTGGCTAGTGAAATATATATTATATATATATAAAGCCATCTAAGAATAACTGTTCTTTTAGTTCTTGTTCAAATTTTTTGTTGTTGTTAACTTTTGAAATTTTATTATAATATGGTCCTATAATCAAAATGCTGTATGCTGTTATGCTGCCATTTTACCTTTTTGGTGCACATTGCCTGCTATCTTTAATGTATTTTTTCAACTTCATTTGTAATTTTATGTTTAAAATGAAACTATTCTATGTTAGTTTTGCAGGTGTGCTTTTTATGCAGTATCGTGGAAGTCATTCTTTCTCTTTGTAGGCATGTATCCTTACATTAAGTATGTACTTAATGTACAAGGGAACTGGGTAGAGGCCATATTCTTAAGAGGCTTTTTCTTTTTTCATTTATCTTGTTAATTGCTTTAAAACAGAGCTGTCCCAGCTCACAGCTTGCAGGCTACCTGGGTTAATTTGCAGCATAAGCAGTCCTGACCAGGCAGCGCTTCCCACACTGATCTGCTACCAGGGTCTCCTCCAGCTTCTGCTTCTTACCCCTACCCCTGCGGGTCAGGCATGGTGGCACGGCCTATGGGTCCAATTGAACCCATGTCTCAGGGGGTCAGGGGCCTCTTGTACAGCACGGTATGGTGCAGTGGGAGAGCACCCATATGGTGCAACAAGTTGGACAGCCCTTATATCAGCTTACATTCTGGTACAGTATCCACCAGCTTATATTTCTGCATTGAAGAAATTGCTGTGACTACTTTCATGAGTGATTCTCAACCAGGATATTACAGCAAATGTGATTCGCAAGATAAACCCAAAAGTTTCAAATAGGAATCCAGTGTGTGAAAACCATTCTGACATGTTGTTATCTTTTTGAGTTCTTTGCAACAAAGAAGTGGTCTATTACTTTTCCATAGTTAAAAACCAGGTGAAAACTAAGACCTGGCATTTCCAAGGTGTGCCTTGAATCTAAAAAGTTTGAGAACCACTGCTTTAACTTCAAAAATCAAAATCTCTCATTTTATTTCACATTTGTTTCTAGGCTTTAGTTACACTATTCAAAACCCTTCCTAAATTAACTCCAAGGTGATGCAAGAGTAGTCTGTTAACAACCAACTTTGAAGGGACCTGGGCTGATGTAGTTTAAGGTGGCACTTTTGTGCTATGGCAGTTTCTAGTGAAGGATCTGTAGGTATGAAAATCCCAAAGGCTTATGATTTAGCACCTTTGTCACTATAAATGTTTCCATCCATCCGTGTTTAGCAGTACTAAAAAACTGAAGTCTTTAGTTGGCAATGGTGATTTCTACCAATTTGCAAAAGAAAAAAAAATGGAAAAGGAATGGCAAAATAATTAAAAGTATAAACCAATGAGAAAAGAGAAGCAGATGACATATCTTAATAAAAATTGACTGACTAATAGGTGTTTGAGGAAAACAGCCTGAGAGTGCAGTGGACAAGAAGGAATTGTAGTGTATGTATAAAATGCATGGTGAAAGTTACTGTTGGTGCTCAGTAATTTTGAATGGGAGTTATACACTGGCAGCACAGGAAGAATAATCTTAAACAGAATACCCTATTTTTTTGGTATTTGGGATTTGAATACAAAGCATCTGAATGAAGCTTACATAATACTGGACATTTCTCTTTGTTAAAAGTGCACATAGAGAAGGACTGCCTCATAATGTCTGCATAACTGTAGGCACAGTGTAACTTATCAGTATGACCATTATATAAGAACAGAGGATACAGGATACAAAGGGGCTTGAAGACTCATGAAATCTAGCCGCTGTTGCTGCAAACA
This sequence comes from Alligator sinensis, assembly GCF_000455745.1. Classification (NCBI taxonomy): domain Eukaryota; kingdom Metazoa; phylum Chordata; order Crocodylia; family Alligatoridae; genus Alligator; species Alligator sinensis. Next base: position 69,924 of record NW_005842346.1, read on the forward strand.
ACAGCACTGTATAGTCTCCTTTTAAAAACTTCTCAAGATGCATCTTAAAAGTAGTCACTTTGTTCCCTGTGGTCTTATTGGAATTTTTTTTTCTGTTTCATAGTCCTTAAGAGAGTGGGGCTCAGAATCTCATAATTTCTAGCCTAAGTTTATTCATTGCTAGTTTTATAGCCATTTTTTCTTGTCAACATTGTTTTGTTTTTTCTCTGATATATTTATAGACAGCTGTCATATTCTCTGTCAGCCTTCATTTTGCTAGTCTCATGTATGTATGCTCTCCATTCCTCTGATCATCCTAATATCCCTTGTCTGGACCTCTTCCAGTTTGAATTAATCTTTAAACAATGGTGCTCAACCTTCTGGGATGCCCATATTGGATCCAGCCTTGTAGCAACCCTGCACACTAGCCCAGCCCCATTAGCTGGATCCAGCCACAGCAATTGACTTTGGAAGTGGTGGCAGTTACTGCTGCCACTGTTCCCCCTCCAGAGGTTGAGCACTACTAATTTTAAACATGGATGCCCAAAATTAAATGCTGTAGTCAAAATGGGAGTTCAGCAGTACTTAATTTTCCCATCTCTAGTGGAAATATCTTGCCCTGCAGCTCTTAGAATCATATTTGCCTTTTTCTTGGCCCACGTAATTCTGTTGGTTCCTGGTTATACTATAATTAGGGCCTGGTTTAAATAGCTATTGTGCATTTTTTGTGAAAATCACAATATTAAGTGATTTTCATGAAAAGTACAATTTGTAGCCAAATGCCATGATATAGTCACTTGGCCCCAGCAAACGGCCATATTGCAGCATTTTGTTGCAGCACAATGGCGGCTGCAGACGTTCTCCAGCCAACAGAACCCATCCCCAAGCTCTCTCCTTCACTTGTCCCTTTAGTGACACCTTCCCCATGATCTTTTCAGCAGTAACCAGTGACCATGGGAGCTGCAATTAAACCTGGCCTCAACCTGTCCCCTCAGCCAATCGGGGGGTTGTGGGGGGGATGGGACACCACAATCTGGACATGAAAATGGCTGCCCCCACCATGATCATGCCACAATATTAGCAAACTGGGCCTGTGATTTAAACCAGACCCTCACTATAATCAGCAAGTGCACTTCATTGCATCTCAACTACAGAAAGAATGTGGACAAATTGGAAATAGTCCAACAGAGGAGAACAAATTGGTTCAGGGGCTGGGGCATATGACTTCTGAGGACAGCTGAGGGAACTGGCCTTATTTAGTCTAGAGAAGAGAAGACTGAGAGGAAATTTAATAGCAGCTTTCATCTACATAAAGGGGGGTTTGAAAGAGGATGGAGCTAGACTGTTCTCAGTGGTGGTGGATGAAGAAGGAGGAAGAGCAATAGTCTCAAGTTGCAGCAAGGGAAGTTTAGGTTAGATAGTAGGAAGAATTATCTCCCTAGGAGGGTAGTAAAACACTGGAACCAGGTTACCCAGAGAGGTGGTGAAATCTCCATCCGTGGAGGTTTTTAAGAGCCAGATAGGGAAAGCTTTGGCTGGGATGATCTAGTTGGGGGACGGTCCTGCTTTGAGCAGGGTGTTGGACTAGATGACCTCCTGAGGTCCCTTCCAAGCCTAATTTTCAATGATTCTATGATTCATCTCTGATCCTCCCCTGTACTGGTATTGTGTTAGCACATTTCCTGCTCTTAACTTAAGAATGTAAAAGTATAAGAAGTGCCATACTAAGTCATACTAATGATCTGTCTTGCCCAGTATTCCATCTCCAGCTGTGGCAGAAGTGGATGCGTTAGATCAGGGGTTTCAACACCCAGCCAGCTGGTCCTCAGAGCCATGTCATCTGGCCTATGAGGTCCCCCCTGGGTATTTATACACATATCATTGTCTGCTCCAATATACTGGATATCCAGCACATCGGAGCAGAGTCGATTAATCAAGTCTACAAGTACACATGTTGACGTGCTCGGCGCTGAATCACATACATTTCTATAAACATCAAAACACACATCAGTGTGCAGAAAGTGGTAGCGGTATGCTTTTGAACTAAAACACCTTTCTAGTTGAAAAGCATGCTGCCGCCATTTTCTCAGCACTGACGTGGATTTCACCATTTATACAAATGTATGTGCCACAGTGCCAGGCGCTTTTAAAAGTACCTGGCACTGCAGCGCACGCACGTGTACAAATGCCCCCTGTGTCTGAAAATTTGGCAACAGGGGAGCAGTGGCAGCAGTTGTTACTACCAGTTCCCAAATTTCCTGACATGAGGAGCCTCAGGAGTCAGATAATGTGGCCCTGCATGGCGGATTGGGCACGCAGGGCCCAGCGGAAACAGTGCAGAGCCCAATCCTGGTGTGTGGGACCAGGCAAACAGAGTGCACCAAATCCCCATGCATAGGGCCAGGTAGAGGTAAAGAAGCCCAATCCTAGTGTGTGGAGCTGGCTGGAGGCAGTCTGACCCCAATCTCGGTGCAGAGAGTCAGGTGGAGGCAGTGCTGGGCCCCGATCCCAGCGTGCCAGGTCTGATCCAGTGTGCAGACTGGCCCCATGTCATTCATCCAGACTGCCAAGCCAAAAAGTAGAGCACCACTACTTTAGAGGGAGAACATATGAACTGAGCATATTTAAAGTGATCTAGCCTGTCATATCTTTCCTGGCATCCACCTTCATTGGTTTGAGGTGCCAGAGGATGCACCACTGACTGTTCAGTTTCATAGCTGTTAATGGAGCTATCATCTGAATTTGTCTAGTCCTTTTTTGAATTTGGCTATACTATCTACCTCTAGAACCTCCAGTGGTAACACATTCCACAACTTAGCTAGGCTCTGCATTAAAAAATACTTTCTCTTATTAGTTTTAAACCGGTCTCCTGCTAATTTCAGCAGGTGCCCCCTACTTTTAGTATTCCCAATTTGCTTTGTTTACAGTCTTCATGATTTTGTAGATCTGTATCATATTCCTCCTAAGCCCTCTCCTTTCCAAACTGAAAAATCCTAGCATTTTTACTCTCTCTTGGAATACTGGCTGCTGTGAACCCCTAATCATCTTGATTGCCCTTTTCTATACCTTTTCTATTTCTACTACATCCTTTTTGAGATGCAGAGACCAGAACTGCACACAGTATTCAGGATGTGGGTGTACCATGGATTTGTACGGTGGTATGATTATATTTTCTATTTTGTTTTCAATTCCTTTCTTAATGATGCCCAACATTTTATTAGCTTCTTTGGTCACTACTGCACTTTGAGCTGATGGTTTAGAGCAGCAATTCTCAACCTTTTCCACATTACGTCCCACCAACCATTGGTCCCCAAAACTCTGGGCCCAACATAATAAACAATGAGTGGGGGCGGAGGGGATGGGGAGGGGTCCCCTGGTAGCTGGTCCACGAGCAAACCTGGAAGTGCCAGCAGCACATGGCAGCAGAAGTGCCAGCAGCAACCCCGCCACTTCTCCACATCCCACCTAGATGGCCTTCGTGTCCCACTGGTTGAGAAACACTGGTTTAGAGAACTGTCTGCAGTGTCTCCAAGGTCTCTTTCCCGTGTCATAACAGCTAGTTCAGAATACAGCACTGTGTACGTATAATGGAGGTTATTTTTCCCAGTGTGCACTACCTTCCACTTGTCACTAGGGGGGCTGGGATGGCTAAGGATATAGGCAGGCAAGGTTCTTTGGGTAGATGTGATATCTTTTATTAAACCAACTAAAATATATAGGCACACGGCTGAGAGCTCAATGGGTAGCAGAAGCATTCACAGTGCAGCCCTGTCAGATTCTAATAATTCTGTGAATTCTGCTAAATAGCTTGTCACTAGGACATGAAAAAGGAAAGGACTTGTCAACATTGAAGTTCATCTGCAATTTTTTTGCCCATTCATTTAGCTTTGTGAGATCTTTCTGCAGCTCTTTTCTGTCACTTTGGGATTAGATTACGTGGAATAAATTCAGTATCATCTGCATACTTCAAGATTTCACTGTGCAACCCCATTTCCATTTCCAGGTCATTCATGAAAATATTGAACAAAACTGGGCCTAGCACAAATGTCTGTGGGACCATGCTTTTGACCTCCCTCCATCCTGAATAGGTACCATTTAGCCCCACCCTTTTGCTTCCTATCTTTAATCAGTTCTCAGTCCACCAAAGAACCTTTCCTTCAATCCCATGGCATCTCAGTATTTTAAAAGCCTTTGGGTGAGGGACCTTGTCAAAAACATTTTGAAAATCCAAATATATATATTTTTGTTTTTCACTTCCAGTCAGTGAATAAAAAGCAGATGTGAGCCTGAAATCTACTAGTTTTAAGAACATGAAGGACACCGTGACCAGAATCAGTCAGTTTAATTCATTTATTACAAATGTTACTGTCTTTGTTTAACAAATCAGTTTTAAAAGCAAAATATATTATGACAAGTTTCACCTCCAGTGCCTAACCCATTTAATGTAGTTTAATAAAAAGTTAAAATGCTGTTTTCTGCATTTTAATTGAATTCTAGTTTTCATTTAAAAGCAACTAGGTATAAATCACAAGGAAAAGGTTGTTCATCTAGAGTGGCATTTCCAAGCTTTATGAATTCATGCCATTCCCCACCCATTCCCCCTTACCTTCAGTAAGCTTTTTTCTTTTGTTTTTGTCATCCTTTCCTAAAGCTCACAACAGTGTTTAAGATGTTACTTTGAAACTGAAAATTCAGTTGTTAATTGAAAATGCCTATTTCACACCTGAAGTATAGTTCCTTATCTATAGCCCATTATTGTTTGAAGGGCTGTTACAAGACATCTGTTTTCTGATGAAATATTTGGCAGTTGGAAATGATTATACTTCATAGTGCAAGGTATTTCTAGACTGGGATCCTGAAAATAGGAAGATGGAGTGAAATGTCTACTCTTAATTTTTTTTTTTTTATCTCCTCCCTGAGATTTTGATTATCGTCTCTGTGTTTATTTTTCTAGGGTCATACAGCAATGCTTAATACAGGCTGTTGGCATCCCAAAATAAAGGAAGAATTTTTGACTTGTTCCAATGACGGGTGAGTATTGGTGTATGTCATTGCTTCACTTATGAAGGTTCGCCAGCCTTTGCTGTTCTCTCTCCCCATTTACTTTCCTCATTTGTAAGGTGATTAAAATGAGTCATTTGTAATCTTTTTAGGGTAGGAGCACTTAGAAAGGTAACTGCAAGACAAAAAGAACAGGGTCTTACTGTGCATCTCCTGCTCTGTGTTAACTGCCAATGTGAACATACTTAATTTGTGGTAAATGAAAGCTCATTTGTGATAGCTTTCCAC
>NW_005842346.1:75222-117968 GCF_000455745.1 Alligator sinensis
CTTTCCTTCTCTTTCTTTGAAAGTTTGGTTAAGCGGTTGCAAGGCAAGAGCGAGAACAACTGACCGGTGATAAAGCTCCACAGCCCTTTGTCGTGCAGTATCTTTTTTTTTTTTTTTTTTGCCTGTGCCCTTATGTATTACCCACACCTGAGATACTGTTGAAATCTGGAAGCCATTCTAAGACTTGGGTATCATTTGGCTTCCAGAGTTAACTTATTTTTGTACATTCTTTATTTCTGTCGTTGTGTGTTACTTTCAGTGATAATATACTATGAAGAAGACTGGGCTAAATAAATTGAAATACGTGTCAAATGACAAAAATTCCAAAAATATTTTTTCCACGGAGAGACTGACGCTTTAATGGATTTGTAGGGAAGACCACTTTGATTTTAAAGACGTGGTTGAATCTGGCTGAGGTTGGTATTGATATTAAGTATGCTATTGGGATTTTTTTTGTCATCTCCATCTTGATCCTAGCAGACAATGTTCAAATCACAAAAAAAAACCCAACTTTGACTATAAGCAATACCCTTGTTGAAACTTCCATTAATGAAGTTAATCGTTCATTAGGCATTGGTCTAAAATACAGTATTACTACTGGGGAAGAGACTGTAGTTAGGGTTGAGTCTAATAGCAGTGCAGAAGGATAGCGTCACTGCCTCCTGTGTTTTTTGTACTATATTTTCTTGTATGGAACATGCACCTTTCCCCCAAATTCAGCTAATGGAAATGTATTGTATTATAATTGAGGGAAAAGGGTAATGTCTCTAGTGGGTTATGGAATAGAGAAAATCCCACACAATTTACTGATTCGTTTTGATGCACTGGCTGGGGGAGTAGTTAGCTGATTGCACGATTTCGCAATGATTACACACTTAATTTATACAACACAATTTTATTTTAAAACTCTTTGCTACGTATATAACACTGCTTAGCTTTAAGAAATACCACAAACATTAAGAACACAATAATTACATATATCAGAAACAATGCTCCGAATGCACTTCCTTCCCAAACAATGCTATAAGAATTAGTGTTACAAAAACAACTACAATTACAACTAAAAGTTAAATTTGAATCAGTACTATTATTTTTCATAATATACTTACAATCCTAGAATTCTGAGAAGCCAAATACCAAAATATGGTTTCATTCCTCAGTAGTACAATTTAATGGGTTGGCCTCAGTAGTACGGTTCAATGGGCTCGCCTCAGCAATACAATTCAATAGGCTGGCCTCAGCAATACGATTCAATGAGCTGGGCTCAGCAGTGATAGGACTAAGTCCCCTTCCTTCAGTCCCTTTCGGGTGCTCTGCAGCTTCAGCGTGAACTAAGAGATTCGTGTTCACGGAGAGGGTGGTTCAGGTGATCAATCTGATCCGGCCTACACTTGCGATTCTTCCTTCGTTGTTCTGCAAGTGAAGTCACCTCCAAATTGGGACAGTAAGTTACAGTTTTTATTGAGCGAGCTGCCGTCAATGGGCTCCTCCTACTCAACCTGTCATTACCCCCAAATTTGGGCTCGGATCTTACTCAACAGATTCTTTTGAAATTACCTTTGGGAAACTTCCATATCACTGCAAATGCCCTTTTCTTACCAATCTGGTCAAAAGGCCTTAGGGTTTGATCTCTCAGAACTCAGGATATTTGCTCTCTTTGTAAAAGACTTCTAAAGATAAAATTTAAATTAAGACTTTAAGCGAAGTCAGGACCTTTTGCACGTAGTCCAAAAACAATGACTTAGATAAGGAGATAAATCTTATCTTCTTCCTGAAACTGGCTAATGGGCAACCTTTACAAACATTCAAACTATTTCATTCAATATGACAGGTAACAGTGGTTTCTAATTAAGTCTCTGTCTGGGGAAAGTGAAAGTAAAGTTGCATGTGCTTCATGCTGGGCTCCCAGCTGCTGTCTGTGGACCCTCCCCTCTTTCCCCTGTTCCCCACCCCCCCACCATTGCTCTTATAAACATGTAGGCAGTTTTATTGCTTTATCACTTTAAAATTTAATATTTTTCCTTAGCTTAACAGTTTTCTAGATTGTGACAAACAATTTAAGAAATTATATATTCCCGAGACTGTCTAATTTTGTCTGCATAAACATGTGCTTAGCAATTTATTCCAAATATGGAGTCAGTGGGACCCTCATGCTTAAATTGCTGTGAATTGAAAGCGTCTGGTCAAGTGAGTAAAATGCAGATAAACAATGCTATAAATGGATGTGTAATTACATTCTCTGAGACACTAAATGGCTGGCATAATAAAAGTATTTGAAGCTATCCAATATACTTTTCATGTCCTTTCATGCTAGCAGCAGGTTTTTCCAACTTGTGGATGTGCCAAGTAATAATGGGGACTTTGTGTTACATTTTCAGTGCATAGATGTTGATTTATCTTGTCAAAGCAACAGGTCCCTTTCATGATAACTAGGGAAAAATGCTGCTAAAGCTTAAGCAGAAAATACTTACAGCAGTTATCCATAGCATAGGAAGGACAAGTATGACTGTTAAGATAGCATGCTAGGATATCTTCCATCTCCAATGTCTCCAGAGTTTGAAAGAAACAAATATGCGGGAATGTATTTCTGTTTGTACTATTTGAGAGTATGGCTAGTCAATAGCCATACTTCTCTGAAAGTATACTATTGGTCGAAGGATGGTACCAAGTGTTATCTTAATAAACATTAAATAAGCTATTTCTTTTGCAGTCAATGGAAGTTTTACCATTAATTTCGCCCACTGTGTTCAGCGCAGTCTTTTTCATCAGGGATAGTTAGTGTCGTAGAATGGATTGGGGGAAGAATGGTTCTAAAAAATAACAAAGGTTGCTTGTAACCATCCTGTTCTCAGAACTAAATAAACAGCTGCCGTAAAATATTTTTGGGATCATTTCAGAGGGTATTGCTTTGCCAAGTAAAAAAAAATCAGGATCTTTGAAAAGACTGTGGAGCAATGAAGGTTGGAGCTAAATAGAGAAATAAATAGATCTAGAAAGAAGCAGTCAAAATACTGTATTATTGATTTGTGCTCGAGAAAAACAGTTTTTTAACTTAAACTATTATTAAAATGTAGTTATTACTAGCCAGTCCAAAAAGTGAGATTTGAATTTTCCTTGATTATTGTGCATTCACGTTCCAGTGTACAAGAACATGAATTCCTAATTTAATCCAAAGTTTGTACCTCTTTTATTTGTTGTTTTTGTTAGTTGAATAGGCCTGTGGGCAATGAAACATTTGCAGAAATTTGAATGTTCAGAAAAACGTATATTAAAAAATATGTCAAGCTTTTAATGCATGTAAAACAAAGAACAGCAAGAGAAAAGGCTTGACTTTTAGGTGGAAAATAGCTGAATAAACAGTAGATTCTGTCTTTGTTATGTTCTGTTGGGGAGTGGAATGCTCACTTGTGAATAGCTACACAAACAAGACATCTTTGGCTCAGTCATTTATAACAGGATTGATGGGGGAGTGGTATTAGGTCCATGCTACCAAAGGCATGAGTAGATCTCTCTTCCCTTTATTCTAAGTGACCTTGAACTGAATTGTTGCTATTTTACAGCATTTCATTCCTCGTTGCTTGGCATGTCTGTACGCATCTTTTACTTGGCTGTACAGAGCATGTTTAGTTCTGCAAAACTGCTGCTTCATGGGTTTGCTACTGGGGGGTACTCAAGAGCAATGAGAAACCACCTCTTTCCCCAGAAACCAAACATCAATATCATTACAGTACTTCTGATTTCTATTTAGCCTGGAGACCATTAGTCCCAAACATTTGCTTTCTTTAGTACTGTATTTTCAGAGTGGTTAAAGGAACAAATTTCTCAAACTCTACATTTTTGTTCCTTTAGTTAGCATTATATTTTACTGATTTCACAGCTTGTATAAGTTTGGGAAAAGATTGCAGTGCATGAATGGTGAAAAGAGACTTTCATTGTAAGGAGTGCCATCCATTTAAGGTTTGCAGAAATTCATTAAAAATATTTAACTCATAGTAGGGACCCACCTGCTATCGAGTGCCTGGTCAGTAAGATCCAGGTGAAGGGAATTTACGCATACTTAATGGTTTAACAATTAAATTCACCTGGAGTCACATTTTAGCATAGATTTACTGTGCGAACATAATGTACATGTATTTAAATGAGGCCATTGAGAGTTTTCATGTGTTCACTGCTTTTGAAAATAGAGCCTTGTTTAGGTGTATTATAAATATAGACAAAGCCTTACCTTAGATTCCTATTGTTGAAATCTTGGCTTAGGTATATTAATATAAAATGATGTTCAAAACAGTTGGCATGCTTCATAGTTTCACAAGTAATATTAGGTATTAAAAAAAAAAATCCAAATTAGATAACACAGCTGCCAAGACTTGGGCAAATGTAAGATTCTTAATACCAATTCTCTTCCATGCATCTTTAAATTGTTTTCATTTTTTTCAACTCTTTATATAGTGTTAAACATTTACATTTGATTGGATGCTGTAAGGTTTCAATGTTGCATTCAGGCACCCCACAGCAGCATGTAGATGAGTAAATACTCAAACAATTTAGACCAGTTTTTCTTTTAAACCTGTTCTGTTAAATCAGGGACAAGTAGTATTCTGATGCAATGGTCAGGAGCTTGTGACCTGGCTCCCTACCCTGCAAATTTCTCCCCCACACTCCTCTCCAGTTCAAGCCATCTGTGTTTACCCTCACTATATGTACGTGGCACAGGAGAGCAGCAGAGGGGATGAGTGGCTCTGAACGGTGCAACCTTGGGCTGGTCAGACTTTACTGGGCGAGATGCAACCTCTTAATGGGTTGGATCCCGTCTGGGTGCTGTAGATTGCTGACCCTGTGTTAAACATAATCAGTGAAGAGCAGTAAACCACTATTTTGTCTAGGATTGCTTAAAGCAGTCCCAGTGCTGTGGGCATCCCACAGTAAGTGGGGTCTTACTTGTCTTTTGTTACCTCCTTCTTCAGTTGTACTGAAGAGACAGCCAAAAGCAGGGGTGTTTTTTCAATATTTTCTCCACCAGGCAAGGAGTTTCACCAAGTATGCAGAAACTACTCATTTCCTATTTCCACACTTCCTTTTGTAGGTCAGTGGTTACAGGGTCTTGCAGTGGGCTTTGGAATTAGCACCCATTAAGATGCATGTGGTAGGTCCCTCCTTTTTAAAATAAAATTTCAATTTCAAGACCAAATCAGTTTTGAATTATATTACAAATTTTGACTAAGCAGAGCTCAGACATTCAAGTTTGTGTGGCACTACCACCAGCAAGCATCCTTCCTCCCAGACTCATCAGTCTGGGGCTTCAAACATTCCCAAATCCATGGCACGCATCCTACATGTAAGCCCCAAGTCTGGAAGTCTTGGAGTTCAGATGCCCTGAAGTCTTGCTTGCCCCTAGCCAAAAGACCAAAGGAGCAAGCTAGGGGGAGACCACAAAAGCAGTGAACTCAACTCCTCCCAGCAGTTAATCATTCTGGGGGGTACCATGTCTCAGCTTAGGAACTAAACTCATAGGTTGGGCCACACTTTAAATTAATTTTCAGTGTAAAATTAAATTTGTAACATCTGAAAATTGAGATAGCTGAGAGAGAGAGAGCTACATGCTCTTGTTTTTTCTGTCTCTGGAGAGGAGGCAAATTGCTTGGGATGCTGGCCTTTATTTCACTTCACAGATATATCAGAGCAGGTCTGTTTCCTCCTTGAGTCCCTAAGAACCAGCCTGATTGATTGTCAGCATTCAAAACAGCTTTCCTTTCTTCCCCTTCTCACCCCCAGTGGCTGAAAACAGGAATATTTGTATCCACCTTTCAGTTGTCTGTATAATTTGAGGTTTCAGTCTATAAATTAATAACAGAGAGGTTGTGGAATCTCCAACCTGGGAAGTTTTTAAAAGCAGGTTAGACAAACATCTGGATTTGGATGTTTGAAACAGGGATAATCCAGTCCTGAGGAGGGGGCTAGATTAAGGCTAGAGACAGACATTCAAGAAGCCTGAGCCTGAATTGATTCAATCTTTGCAGGTTCGTCTAACCTGGCTAGGCTAAATAACTTTGTAACTGCACAGATATCCCCTCTGGACTGAAAAAATGCCCACGCATGCCTGCAGTGGCTCAAGCCTAGAAGCTGGGGGGTGCTAGCGTAGCCTTCCCTTCCCTTCCGCGGGGCTGAGCTGTGGTGGGCATGGCCAGGCCCTGGCAGGACACTCTGATTAGGGACCCCCCCCTTGATAACAGAGCATTTATCAGCTCTGTTACCAACATTTAGCACCCCATCAGAAAACAAAGTCTCACTCATTAGTTTAAACTCTTAAACAGCTTTTTCCAAAGGAAGGAATGCAGGGACATTACCAGCTGAGCTATTGATTAGCTCTAAAAGGCCCTAAACAGACACTGTCCTATATGCCTTACACAGCGTTAGCTAGCATACCACATGCTGGCTATGGTCCGTGCTGTGGGAGAGAGGAGAAAGGGATCTGTGCTTAAGCAGAGATGGGTGGGTGGGGGGAGAGGGGGGCAGGGTCTGTAGTCTCTGCCAGAGATGTGGCCAGGGAGCAGAGGGGACAGACCAGCCCTGCTGTGGAGCAGAGAACCCCACCCAGTCCAGAGAGCATGCCAGGATCCTGGGGGAGTCTGATTTAACTTAAACCAGCAAGGGGTCTAGGACAGACATTTGTTGCATAAACTGGTTTGACCCAAATCAGTTAAGTCTGATAGTACATTCAACCAGGTTTATCTCAGACTGGTTCCAGCCATTTGCAAACTGGTTTATGTGCATTGAATGTCTGTTCTGTTACAGGTTTAAATCAGTTTCTGACTTAAACTGGTTTATGTGTAATGTCTGTCCCTAGCCAATATGACCCCTTGGGGTCTTTTCCAGCCCTATTTTTCTGTGATTTTTATAAATACATTTTAAAACTTGGTTTGGCTCTGAGAGTAAGTTCATGAATATGTTCAGTGGGACTACTTCCAGAAAAAGATGATCAACATGAGCAAAGATGAAAATATCAAACTTTTAGTGTGTTTATATAAATAAAACATGAAAGATTTCTTATCAGTCATAATGTTAGAATGCTTATGGTATAATGTAGACCTCATATAACAATTTAAAAATAAAATGAGGAAAAATAGATTTAGTCTTCTGATTAGATTATTGAAACTTTAGTAAAGAATCTTTTAAATCTTTAAGAGAGTTAAAAAAAACCCAAACAAACCCAAGATTTGGAAAATAAAATACAGTTAAGAATTCAAATCAGAGAAGAAAAATTTAAGTATTTGACTAGACAGATGGAGCAATTTATGTTCTAGTCTGTTAACAGATCTGTTTATACACTTAGTTACCTTTCAGGTGATTAGGGCTATGAAAGTATACTTTGGGAATTGAAAATTAATTTCAGGGAAGCGTCAGGTATATTGATGTACATGAAGTGTCTGGAAACAATCTGGTTTGCTGGTGTTTTACAAACAGCAGAAGCAAATTTAAATTGTTATGCAAATTCTCTATATAGGTTTTTACCTGGGTTTTTCTTAATTTGTGGTCATTGGGCTTCTTGCAGATTTCTTACATAGGTTAGACTGCAGATTTCTGGCTTACCAGCAGGGAGTCTCAAAGTGTTGTATATGACTGTTCAGGGACACAACTGTTTGAACTGAGAGGAAGACTGTGTTTAAAAAAAGAAAAGAAAAAAGGCTCAACTCTTTCTGGCTCCTGTATTATATAAACAGAAGCTGGTCAGTTTATATATTCCTAAATCAGACCTTTCTCCTGGGAAATATAGAAAAAAATTGAAGAATCTTCCTGGTAACCAGTTTTGCTTGATAAATTGCTATAAGTTATCCTTGTAGCTATGTGTTTCCTTTAAAAAAAAATCCAAATGATGCCTATTATGTAAGAACTTAAGATTTTGTAAGACTTTGTTCCATTTCTTGTTTTAGACTTACATAGATAGAGTATCATATTTTTATGAGTAAGGAAATTTGTTTTCAAATACATTTTTCTTTACCATAATTTAAAGCTGAATATTATTTTAATTTCTGTGCTTTCCCAGATGGTTTAATGTTGTTATCTAGAACTTTAATAGCATCAACAAACTTTTGTAAAGAGACCTAACCTTTTATTTAGATTATGGTGGTTATCATTATGTATTACAAATTAACCTACATCTTTCCAAATTAATTTTTTGTTTGGATGTACATTTTTAATCAGAATGAAACTTACAAGCAAGTAAACTTACTTCCTTGAAACGTAGTGACTTTGTTTGCTTTTCAGTACCTTAAAACAGCTAAAAGGAAATTATTTCCATCAAAAGCAGATTATAAAAATAAGTACAATAGCTAAATTATTATGTGACATGTTGATTCTGTATTTAGAATTTGCCTTTGCACTTTGGAAGCAAATTTAGGTGGCCTTGGTAACTCAGTTTTTGGGTTTTTTTGGCCCTTATTGTACTGTACTGCATATTCAGTATTTTTAACATAAGTATACACACAGCTAATTTCAATATCAGTGTGTGTATTTTCAGTACATTTTAAAATATCAGTTGTCATATAAAAAAGAAAAAAGGCCCTTTCCATGAACAGATATCGCTAAATTATTTAGAACTCCTGTTAAACTCCCTGATCTTGACCAATGCTGAGTGCCCCAAAATCCCCTTTATATGAATGGGAATCACAGACTCTCAGGATGGGAATCTCTCTTAAAATATCTTCCCTTCCATTGTCTTGTATATTGCCATCTCAACATCTTCAGTCTCATTTAGACTGTAAGGTTCTTGGGAAGGAATAAATCCCTTAATTTATCAGTAACAAGCTAAGGATGCTTATGAGCATAAGAAATGCCATACTGGGTCAGGCCAATGGTCCATTTAGCCCAGTATCCTGTCTCCAACAGTGGCAGGGATAGATGCCTTAGAAGGGAGATCATTGAACTGGATACCTCTAGAGTGATCTAGCCTCTATTCATTATCCTCTCTGGGACCTACCCTTATTGGTTTGGATTAAGGATGCACTAGTAGAAATTTTGGGGGCCGATGCCGATAGCCAATATTTAAGGAAGCATATCAGCTGATATCGATCTGATTTCTGATGCAGCTACTACCTCCAGCTGGTAAGTCCAGTGTGGTGAAAGGGAGCAGGGAGGGAAGGGGCATGGGTGGGGCAGATTAGTGCCCCCCACAGAGAAGGAGGGGGCAGGGGCAGAGCCGCAGCTCATCGGGGGGGGGCAGCTCCCTCCGCTGCTTGCACCCCGGGAGGGCATGAGGGGGGCATGTGCCCCCCTGGATCTGTGTGGGGAAGGTAGCAGCCAGGGCTGCATGGGGCTCTTTTCAGCAGGGGCTGGGCTCAGAGCAGGCACCGGTGGCACTGGGAGGATGCTGCATCCTCCCCATATTTCACCGCCACTCCACTCTCAGTGCTGCTGCCACTAGGTGCAGCCCTGGCTCAACGCCTCACCTGCACCCACACACCAGGAAGAGCTGGGGTAGCAGCTGGAGGTGGCAGTGCTGGGAGCTGAGCTGTGGCGAAATTTGGGGTGGATGCAGCATCCTCCCAGCGCTGCCAATGCCCACTCTGAGGCCAGCCCCCGCTGACAAGAGCCCCATGCAGCCCACCCTGCCCAGATCTGGGGGGTGCCCTGCACTAATGCTGGCTCTGTTCCTGGCTGCCTGAGTGCTGCTCTGCGGCTGAGCACAGTACAAGCATTCATCAGCCAAGTTATCGGGCCAATATCCAATGCAGCAAATTTTCTTTATATCGGTACCGATCTGATATTGATTGGATCAATGTATCAGTGCACCTCTAGTTTAGATATGCCAAATGAAATATCTGCATGGGACTGAGTTAAAAATGATAGGAACAAAGAAGATATCAATGCTACTGCATAGCCGTGCAAGTTAAGGATTAAAAAAAAAAATAAAGAGTTTGAAATGAGTTCTTCCTGAAGACAAAACTGTGTGTACCATTGCAAGTCACAACTAACTTCTCATTGTTTAGATCATCCCCCAAATCAATTGACTTGCGTTACAACAGAAGAGGAAGTGGATAATTTTGTTTTGGTTATCTGGATGTTTTCTTATCACATGTGTGATGGGTGAATAAACAAGAGAACTGGGTGATACTAAATTCTCCAGCAGCAGGTGTTCTATATCCCCAGTCTTGTCTTTTCTTTTTTCCCTCCTTTCAGAAATAGAATCACAGCCGACCTTGAAATTTAGCAGTCCTAAGCTTTGTGATTTGTCATTGCAACCAGGACTTTGGTTACTTAACAGCTGGTTTACAGGGGAAAAAAATCTTCTTCCCCTCCACCCCCACTAAGAAAAGTCAAACTCATACTTATTAAAATATATCTTAGAAATTCTTAACTGCCATCTTCAAGAAACCTTCCTTAATAAAACATATAGGGCTAAATTCTGCTGTAGTGTGTGACACCAGTAAATGGAGTTATTCAAGTAAAATAACTTGGTTCTTACAACAGGAAAGCAGTGGAATTTGGTCCTTTTAAGCATTATTATTAATCGTTTAAGCTTGATTTATTCTTCACTTTGTGGTCAAATGTTTTGTTACATTTGCTAGCTTTAATGCTAGTGTTGGCATTGTTATTTATCCTTTATTTCAGTTCTGTTGGCATGTTCTACATATTCATAATAAATTTAAGGACAGGTTTCTACCTCAAGAAGCTTGCAATTTAATTTAGAGATATCTATAGAGAGAGCATGGAAAGAGCGAAGTTGTGGGATACGTTCTAAACAACTTGTTTTCATTTGAAATCTTTCATTCAGTTGAAAAATTAAGAAAACAATCATTTAATTAGTTTGACAGTGCCAGCTGTTTTAGTATAGGCTTCATTAAATTTGTAAATATTGCTTGTAGCTGAATATACACAATGTAATTTGTATGCTGTATCAAAGGTAATAGCAGTTCAGTTTCTGATGCTGTATATCCTCCATCCTTGTAATATTGTGTACTATTTCCATTTAAAATGGTACTTTTCCCTTTGGGACATCCATAAAGTACCACTTTAAAGAGTGAACACATTTGCCGTTTTTGCAATTTGATATTTTGCCCTTTATTAAATGTTGCTATAGAGAATAAACTAGCTGTCTGCACTATTTCTAGAAATCTTCCAGAGTTGAATTTTTAAGGGCAGAAAAGTGATTTAGATAAATTACTTCAGTAAAATCCTACCCTGAATACCTGAAGATAA
This sequence comes from Alligator sinensis, assembly GCF_000455745.1. Classification (NCBI taxonomy): domain Eukaryota; kingdom Metazoa; phylum Chordata; order Crocodylia; family Alligatoridae; genus Alligator; species Alligator sinensis. The sequence goes on from NW_005842346.1 coordinate 86,416, forward strand.
TTAGTTGCTTGTTTTACCCCAGAAAGATTTTAATTGTAAACTTTACTTTTTGAAAATGTGTGGAATTGTTTTGTTTTGTTTCTCTCTCTCTCTCTGTCTCTGTCTGTCTGTCTGTCTGTCTGTCTGTCTGTCTGTCTGTCTGTCTCTCTCTCTACCCCCCCCCCACACTTTCCATTCTCTAGATGTTTCTAAATACATTTCTTTCAAAGCAAGGCATGGCATACTTTGGAATTTCTTCACTTGTCTAATTAAAAATAGTAACTGTAAATGGTGGATATTGGAAAAGTTAATTTATTACTATATCTTAACTTTTACAGGCAATCCACAGAAGTCCAGGGAAAATTATTTAGTTGATGAAGATTAGACAGTTTCCTCAGTTCCAATTTCTATGTTTTCATAAGTTAATTTTCAAACAGTGGTGGGGAAAGCTATCGTCTTGTGCCTGAGTATGCATAGGATGCTATTTTTGAATACTTGTAATTTAAGATAAATCTGTGATATCTTATGCTAGTCATGATTCATTTTATATCCTAGCCCCTATGATTGTATCCTAATATGCTTATACTGTTCCTTAGTGCTCATACAATTCATTTTTGATTTTCAGATCCTTAAAGAGCAGACAATGGTCTCTTACTATGATTTCCTCTCTTCTTTGCACAGCATCATGCCTTTAATGTAGTCTCTTTCAGTAACTGCCAGCTCTCATGCATTCCTCTTCCCTGTATATTCCCAAGAGACTTCTGTTTACTAGTTCTCTGAGTTTGGCATCTGCTTTTTTGATGTCCATATCCTTATTCTACTGCTCTCACTCCTTCCTTTTCTTAGAATAGTGACCTGGCTGATTTAATATTCACTTTCACCAAAATTACCTTATACCTTCAGATTCTATACCCATTCCTCTCTGCATACCTAATCTAAAATATCTTTTCCCCTAGTACCTCCTTCTGTTTTCTTAAGCAAAAAATTGTCCACAACACGTTCCAAGAATTTGAACAATCTGTGTTTTTTCTCTGCTGTTTTTCCAACAGATATCCGGCCATGTACAAGTGTTAATTTTTTTAGCAATGGAAAATTTACAGTGCTTGAAATGATTCTGGGAGAGAGCAGAGAAATGATTCTGGGAGAGGAGCTACAACCACCCTCTTTCTCCTGCTCCCTATGCTTTTCTGAGACTGGGGTGTTCCTGGTCTGGAGAGAGTGTGGGCTACTCCAGTTCTTCCATTCCTTGGGGGGACTGAAGCAGCAGGGCAGAGCCAGAGACTCCAGTGTGAGAAGCGGTTTGGGGGCTTGCAGCACAGCTCCCTCTACTCCCTCCCAGGCTAAGTACAGAGAGTCATAAAGCCCAAGCCTGAATTGATTCAGTCTTTTCAGGTTAGTTTAACCTGCAGAGATTAATTAAATTGAAACAGAAGTGAACAAACATATACCTTTGATTCAGGAAATGCAGCCATATTCATACAGAGGCCCAGGCCAGAAGTTGGGGGACACTAGAGCATGGCTCTCTTGCGTGTAGCCAGCATGGGCTGTGTGTTTGCTTCCTTTTCCTCCTGCCCCTGAGATCTCTGGGATTTGCAGTCCAGAATCATAACAGCAGGACTCTGTAGAGTTGCTCATCATTTTTTCCTACTCCAAGTGCCTCTAGGATTTGTACTCCACAGTTGCAGCCAGCTGTACATTTGAGCAGGGGAAGGGGTTTTTAACCTCAGCCAGGCTTGCCTCCTCCACCCCCTTGTCAGTCAGCCCTAACTGCTCCAGCTAGGGAGCAGGTGGGCGGGGCCAGCCCTGCTCTCTGGAGCAGACAGCACAGAATAGCACAGCCCAGGGCTGCAAAACATGCTGGGATGTTTGGGCACTGTGATTTAACTTGAACCAGGAAGGGGTCTTGGACAGAAGTTTCATAAACTGGTGTGACATAAATCAGTTAAGTCTGATACTGCATTCAACTGGTTATACCTTAAACCAGTTTCAGCCATTTTGAAACTGGCTTATGTGCACTGAGCTTCTGTTCTGTTACAGGTGTAAACCAGTTTCTGATCACTTAAACCGGTTTGTGTGTAACTTCCTTCCCTAGCCCCAGTGCTCAGGACAGTGGACTGAGCAGCAGGTCAAAGCCCTTTTCCTGCTTCTTACTCCAGAGTGAGAAGCACTCAGGGGACTCGCACTGTTGTTACCAGTGCAGACGGAGCAGACAACCAGCAGGCACTCCAGCGTATGAGGAGCCAGTGGTGAGCAGATGGCAGCTACTGCTCCCCTCCCCTCCTGAGGGGGTGGGGAGGGAGCAAGAGCAGCTGCCCTCTGTGCTTTTCACAGGTCTCCAGAAGGCATGGGAGCCTTTCCCTTCTACTCATCCCGGTCCCTGGGAGGAATTAACTTACCAGAAAGTGTACAAACATTCATTCTCCTGGGAGAAAACACTGGAAGGTCTGTACATTCATGGTTTCTAGAAACAGAACATCTATGCATGGCCCCAGAGTTCATACATTTGTGATATACAATGCAACATCACCTATCCTGTTGTTCTGCTTGTCCTGCAATTTATTTTTTCCGTCTTTGAACTGAGATTTAAGTCAAAGCTCTTAACCCTAACATCTATGAACTATGAACTAAGATTTCAAGTTTTTTATTTCCTTTATTTCCTGTACTCTTGACATTCATGTAATAGACATTTCAGTTGTTTGTTACATTATGCCATTATTGTCAATATTGTAAAAGAATCTTCAGCTATACCATTTCCTATTTGCCCTCAGTTCCATCCCTCTGATAATCCAAGCATGTTTTTTATTCACCTGTGAGCTTTAGTTCTGGTTGCCTTCCAACATCATTTAAAATCCTTGCCATTAAGCAACAGCCAGATTCCTGAGCCAATGGGTCAGATTTGCAGATGGTTGAGTCCATGTCCCTCTGAAATGAGTTTCTGCCCAAACGCCTTCATTTCCTCTTGGGTTATGGTGGCTATGAGCCTCTTGATTGAGGAATGTGAAGTGGGACCTCCTAGTGCAATAACATTCAGCTTTCCAAGAACTGAAGTCTTGAGTTCAATGAACAGAGGATGCTGTTGGAAGGTAGAGTGCTCAGTTATGCTTCAGCCATGCTGTTGTAGTCCTCCTGAGCCAACTCTTCTTTTCCAGCAGTTGTCCTTGTGTGCAGCCTGTTGATGAAGTCTCCTTGTGTTCCTGTTTGCTTCTTAGCTGAGCCAGCTTTTCCCTCAACTCATTTACCTGACTGTGTGGCGGGCCAGTAGGGGCTGCTCTTGTGCTGAGCCACCCACCTCACTGTGTTCGACCAACTACCCATCCCTGTGTCCCCTAGGGACCCTATGACCAGCCAACCCCCTTCCCAGAGCGCACCCACAAGTCTGGGGTAACCACCACCACCACCCTGACTCAGGTTTCTGTCATGGCCCTGTGCTGCCCAGGATACACAGGCCCTGTAGACCTTGGGTTCTTAGAGTGCTTCTATTAGCCTGAAGCATAAAAAGTAGCCTCCCTTGGTCAGCCCAGCCAAGGGAATAAAAAGGCATGTCCATTTCCTCTCAAGCATGTACTCCAAAGCAGGTTATAGCAGATAGCTTTATTGGGTAGAGAGGGGAGGCTTGGGGAGGGATGCAAGTCAGACAAGTATCAACAGAATAACTCTGAGCAAAGAGAACTGGCGTGATAGCTGTTTGATATGCTTCTAGATTACTGTAAACTACACTTCTAGTCAAGTTTCTGGTAATTTATTCACTTCCGCATCCTGAGAGAGAGAGCGAGCTTCAGAGGTCCAAGTTTCTGTGTAAATGTCCCAACATGTCTCTTCCCCTTTCAGGAAGAAGGGACCTTAAATATCCCTGATGTGACCTCATCATTAAGTTCCCACCAGAAGCAGTCCCACTGGCTGCTGACTGGTGCTTCCAAATGACATCAGTTTAACAGGGGAGAGGGCTAGTCATGTGACCTGCAGTGGCGGAGAAACTGAGACAAAAGGAACAGGTTCCCCTCCCCTTGAAATTTTTACAGCCCTGTTACCTAGAAGACCAGGTGATTCCAGCAGCTAGAGTTTGTAACCAGAAGGGGAGGGCTTCGGCTGCTGCATTAGAGCAGAGAAGCAGATTGGGTGTGTATATTTCATAAAGGTCTCCAAAGCAAGGGCTGCTTAGGAGAGAATCAGGCTTGGAATGTTTCCACTTGCCTGATCCTGCCCACCTTGGGACATTCTATCCAGGTTGGCTCTGGATGGCAAGCATTAATATGTGTATATTCCAGGTGACTTTAGTACCACTGAAGTCCCAGCCTGCAGTATACTGTTAGCTTGCACCACATAGTGGTAGTTTTCCAACCTGTTTGAAGCACACTTGCATCTTGAAGTACAGACAATACTTGACTGTCTTTTAGACATCTGTCTCAGTTATGTTAAGGCCTAAATGTTGTATCCAAGCAGTTGGAAAAATGGAGTGACAATCTTAGTGCTCCTCAAGTTCTTCAAGGTTGATATCAGTGAGGATATGCCAGAAAGATTGAGAGCAGAATGTGGTTCAAGTATCTGTCATAAACCAATTTATGTGACCTTATGTTTATTTTTTGTATTACCGAATTGTATACATGATATGGGTTTGGAGAAATGTGAGAAAGTAAAACTCTTATTTATACACATCACACGGCATAGCTTTTTGGATAATATGGCCATGGTAAGGAAAGCCTTTGGATAAATGTTACTTGTCTGAACACCTTCTGCGTCATCACAGTGTTATACAAACATTTTGTGCTTAATACACACAGTTAATACTGGCCAGGCTGCAGCTTTCAGAACTCCTAGGAGGAGTAGGGCAGCCATGCCAAGGCCAATACCAGACGTTTGCATAAACATCACATATTATGATTTAGTTTAGATAAAGGATTTATCTTGAAACAAACTTGAAAACTAGTTGACAAAGAACACTTGAAACTAAACCACTGACTTTCTGCCTTCTCCTAGACTCTTATTTAAAAGTCTTTGCTCTAATTGGTGATCTGAAAGCTCAAAATTTTCCATGCTTACTACTGTACCATATAGTTCCTTTCAAGCTTAGGTCCTGCAAAGAAAGTAGTAAGGTAAGCTCTAGCTTTTTACTGATTCTGAACTAAATAGCTTGAGAAAGAAGACAGCCCTGGAGGAAGTGAAATGAAACACCTGAATTTGCCAGAAGTTTGAATTGTACATTTATAGGTTTAAGGTGTGGTACAGAAAATATTTGAAAAGTAGAAGTCAGAAGCAGGTTAATATTGAATGCAATGCATCTTCAAAGGTCTTTCCACTCTGATTGTGTATGAGCGAATTTGTTCCTTTGAACCCGGTATGTTTTGCTGTTTGTTATGAGCTACTGGTCGAGGTAGCACTGCATTGATGTTGGTTAAAATCAAGAGAGGTAGTTAGCTGTATTAGTCTGAAGGTGGACACCTGTATAAATTAACTTGTTTAGAGAGGCACGAGGTTGGTTAAAGTGACAATAGTGCATTTCCTTTGCTGGAAGTATGTAAGTATTTTTGCTGCCTTATGCGATCAGTCCAGCAAAGTGCATGTGCTGCCTACCCACCCAGAGCACCAGCAGTTGCGTGCCCTCCCAGAGCAGTTTTTTTTGCCACCCCTTACAGTTTTTTACCTTAGGCTTGTGCTGCTTGTATGGTTTTGCTGGCCCTGGAATTATGGGACTGGTAAGAGATTAGAGCACTGCTCTGTTTGAACCACCGGCATGGACCATGAGGCAAGTTTGCCTCTGACATTTATAGAATCTGTCAGGGGGTATATTACTTTTTTATTTCTAGATCTTGGCTGCTGCTTTCTGCAAGGTGGAAGCCTCTCAGCCCAGTCCTGGGCATCTGGGCCCTGGCTTAAGCATTACTCTTTCTTACTAAGGCTGCTTCAGCAAGCCCAAAAGAGCTTGCATGGAGAACTGGGAGATAGGTATTAGGGCTGCGCAAAAGTTTGCCAATTGTTTCGTTTCAAAGCTGTTTCAACGCTGTAACAGGGTGGCCTCCTTGTCAGGTCTTTGCTGGCTGCCCTGCTCCTGGGGTAACTAACTGCTTTGCTCGCCTGCCATGCCTTGATGGAAAAATATGAGAGTTGTTACTAAGGCGGGAGGCTACCCATTACTCACCCTGCTGACAAGGGCCTAATACCCACTCTGATCTCCCCTGCACAGATCCCATGCCTCATAGATTTTTTTTTGTGATCTTATTTCTCCGGCCTATAGCTGTAGCAAACTCAGCACACAGTTGTAGCTCTTTTATACATCCCTGGAGGGCCACTCGCATGCCACCCCTCTCTCACCGGGGTCCCACTCACTCCACTGGCTCTCACCCAGCCTCTTTCATGCTTCCCCCTCTCTGAGGCCTCACTCATCCAATGGCCTCAACCAGCTTGGGATTAGCTCCTCTTGCCTGGGTCAGCCCCAGCACAGTCTGCTGGGTATCTCCCGCTACCCTCACCTGAGCATTGACTGAGTGATTGTATGGGCCACTATGCCCACACTCATGGGTCTACTCTGTTTGTCGCCCTTCTCACACACTGTCTCACTAACCATTACCAGGCTATCCTCTGCTGCCTGAGTGTGGCCCCAGGTCCCTCCTGTGGCCTGAGCTCTGCCTCAGGTCTCCTTAACCAAGCCCTGGGCTCCCCCTGCTCACTAGAGTACCACCAGGGATGTGGGGCTGGAGTTATTAAGGTGCCCTTGCCTGCCTTTCACAGGGTCTTGGCATTTCCTGGGGGCTCCGACGCCACTAGGAGCCCCACCAGACCACCCTTCCCCAGCAGAGTGCAGTTTTATGTCTTACCCAGTTCAAGGGTTCACCTCCTCTCCATAGTCCCTACCCTTACCTCCTGAACTCTAGCCAGAGCAGCCTCTCAGCCTGATGTTTCCTCCTTCCTTCCTGCAGCAAATTGCAACCCAGTTTATATACCTGGGCCAAAATGGCTGCTCTCATCAGGCATCTGGCTGCTGCCTGTTTGCTGCTCTTAAAGTGACAGGCACCAAAAGTGCCCTGCCACAGACGTGTTCCAAGCTCAAAACAGTGAAATCGAAATGAAACAAAAAGCATCGAAACAGCTTCAAAATGAAATGAGGGCACTCAAAACGTTTCAAAGCAGCCCAGCACTGGGAGGCAGGGGAGAGCCAGAGCTGCGCTCTGCAGCCCCATGTAGCTCAGTCCAGCAGGGAGCACAGCTCTGGCTCTCCCCACCTCCTGCCGCTGGGCTGTGGTCCGTCGGGCTGGCGGAGCTGATCGGAGTGCAGTGCTGGCTCTGCCCACCCCCTACTGCTGGGCTCCGCCAGCCCCATGGAGCACAGCTCGGTGGTGGGAGGTGGGGAGAACTGGCGCTGCGCCTCCACCGGCCTCCCTCTTGCTTCTTCAGGCATAGGAAGAGTCTGTTGGTGTTTGTGTGCTCTCCTGAGTAGAATAGAAGCCAACATGCAAAATGGAGGTCTGTGAAAATGCAGATGCGTGACGGTGAGGAGCAGAGAGAATGGAAGACAGGTGTGAGACAGGTAGGTGTGGAGGAAAGGAGGAATGTAGAACTGGTGATAGAATGTAGCTGGTAAAATGCAGACAAGGTACCTGGGGTTGTCATATGTTAGGCAGTTTATAATGTGCCATAAATGCAATGTCTATATTTAGTCCATGATTTTTTGTATCCAGTAGACTTATGAAGTGAAATTCATAGGCTCAACTACTAAAGGTGCTTTGTATATTCCCTTTGAGGACTAGAACTGAGAGATTGGAGAGAGGAAGAGTGGTTATCTTGGGAGAAGTGTGCACCCGCAGGTGATTGGGTATTTTTGTCTTTGATAGATTTTCCAGTGTGTGTTCATTCCGGTAACCTGTCTGCGTTTTACCAGCTACATTCTATCAACAGTTCTACGTTCTTTCCCCACCCCCCGTCCCCCATGTGTCTCTCACCTGTTGTCTCCCATTCCCTCAGATCCTCATTGCCACACACTTGCATTTTCACAGACCTGCATTTTGCATATTGGCTTCTATTCTACCCAGGAGAGCACAGAAACACCAATAACTCTCCCTATGCCTGAAGAAGGGTGTTTATGTCCGAAAGCTTGCAAACAACAATTTTTCCAACTATTTAGTTGGTCTAATAAAAGACAGCACATCTACCCAAACAATCTTGTCTGTCTATGTCCTTAGACCAATATGGTTACAACCAACAGCCCTGTGAATGAGTTATGCTTATGTGACCAACACCCTTCCTGTCCCGGAGAGGAAACCAACCTCTTCAGTCCTATTAGACTACAGTACAAAAATGAATAGGGAGTGGACTGGAGAAGTTGCATGTATTTTTTCATAGAATGTGAAAGAAAATTCCCACGTTCTCCTGAATTGGCCATATATTGCTGAGCAAACTCTTTCCATTATACAGCTTGGTTACACACTTAGCTTTTCATCTAGCAATCTTTTTCTTCTCCCCCCATAAAGCATTCCCTATATGCCCTTTTCCTATATAGAGATGAACCCTTTTCCCTCCAAAGTAATTCTGGTTAATTTTAATCTGTAACTCAGTTTACAGTGGTATTTTCTCATGAGATACACATCTTGTTTTAATGACCAAAATTCTCCACTTATTATAATAGGAGTGGGAAGTACAGTAGACTTAATAAACCAAACTCAGATGTTTGCATCTGATAGTGAGACATTTATGTGGGGTACAAAAGAGTTTTTCATCTTGGCACATTTGCTTATAAATATAAAAATCTATTCTGCTTCAGTCAAACTTTTTCAATTTCTTAACTGGCACTATCAGCTTAGAAATCAGATTTCTGTATAAAATGTCTACTCTGGTTGCTAATCACAATAACATTACTATAGCTGAAAAGTTAGGAAACTGAAGATAATGTTTACAATTTAAAATAATTATAATTAGTTCCTCTTCAAGCTTCCACATACCATATCCAAAATCAGAATCCTAAAAACTTGTCACCTTTTTGGTTTTTTGCCATTAAAGGACAGATGTTGGTTGCTAAAAGTGTGGCAGCAGAGTTAAAACGCAGTTTCTCACTTCTGGGCCTCTCAGTGTTATGTAGCATTCTCAATGATTATTGGCATGGAAATATTTTTAATTTTGGGGGGAAAATATATAATTTAAAATTGGTAAGTTCTTTATTGATTATTTGTTAATTTCAACCTAAAACTGTGTTTTCTGATCAGATAAACTTTTTATATTAATTCAACCTATCATATTTATTTAGCTTCTCTGAGGTGCTGCTTTTTTTTTTTTGGTCAGTAGCCATTGCTACAATAGTTAAACACAGTAAGGATCCAGTCTAGATCCTGTAGAAGTCTGTGGCTGTATGTCTCGGAGATAGACTTTTCTCTGTGGCCATAGAGGATGATGCTAGGAGCAGTAGTCTCAATCTGCAGCAGAGGGAATTTAAGATGGCAATTAGGAAAAAATTCCTATGAGGATGTTTAAACATTGCAACAGGCTGCCTAGCAAAGTTGTGGAATCTTCATCCCTGGAAATGTTGAAGAGCGGGTTAGACAAACAATTGACTGGGATGGTTTAGTCAAAGATGCTCCTCAGGGACCCTGCATGACAGGCAGTGCCAGTGTTGGTGCAGCCCAGCATTGCATGTGGCCTCAAAGGTGTGTGGCCCACTCAGGCCTCTGGCCACTGGTGAGCCAGACAGTCCTGCCATAGGTGCTCATTATCTGCCCAAAACTAATTAGAATTTTCATCCATAAGAGCATAATCACTTGAATTAAAAGCATCAAACAGAATACATTTTTGCTGATAACATTAGCACATTACATGCTTAGATTGGAGGAGTGATATATAACAGGTATATTTCACTGATAAAGAGTGATCAGGATGGCTGTCAGTCAGATGGAAATGAAAACTATGCATTATGCAAGGTTGAACCCTTCAGAAAGAAAGGTGTATATAGACTGCAGTACTCAAAAGATGGGGGTTAATTTTTGGAAGTGATTTTTGGGTTTATTTTACATAAACATTTAATCAGAAGCTCTCAGTATAATGTCGTGGCAAAGGGTTAGCACACCTCTTGGCACAGGAACATTGTGCACCAGTTGGGAGATATGGTATTGATGAGACCTGTCACTGGAATTCTTGGTCCAGTTCTCGCATTATCACTTTTGAGAAGAATATTGAAAGGTTGGGAAGAGATTAGAGAAGAGGTACAAGAATGACTTGTAGCTTTGAAAAAGTACCGTAAGAGACTAAAGGAGCTGAATATACTTGGACAAGAAGTGACACAATTGAAAGTACTTATGAGAAGATATCTGATACTTGAGGCTTCTTTAAACTTTCCTAGTCACAATCAGATTTAGCAGTTTAAAGCTGAAGTCAGCAAAGTTTAAACAGAAAATAAAATGTACACTTTTAACTTGGAAATTAATTGACCCTTGGAACAGATTATCAAGGAAGTAGCGTAGTAAATTTTCCACTGCTTGAAATCCGTACATCAAAACGATATCTTTCTAAAAGCTGTAAAGAGGTAGAACAGATGTAGGAACCATTAATTGAAATTCTGTGGTTTGCATTATGCAGGAGACTGAATGATCGTAGTGATTGTTTCTGGCCATAAAGATCTCTGAACTTTTACTTGTGTGACTATTCCCACTGAACTTGGTGAAATTATTTTTGGATATAAAGTTACTAGAGCAAATGCTTGCAGGACTCAGTCTTGTATGTATTATTCTTGTTTAGCTAATTTCTAAGCTTCAATCCTGCAAACAGTTCCATGAGGAAAGCCTTGCACTCACTCATATGAAAGCCCACTGAAGTTGGTTGGGCTCTGTGCGAGTGTGCAGAATTCTACCCACATGCAGTGGCTTGCAGGAGGGGGAAGTAAGGCTGTGTGTCTAAGACGCATTCATTATGAGAGAGTGTTTAGTTGTGGTTAGTCCTTTCAAAAATCAGTCAGCTTCTGTAATGATACTAGTCATCTCATCCTGATTTATTTTCCTTTAGTTCTGCAAATCATTCTTCAATAGATTCTTTTCCAATGCTTCCATTATAGAAGTTATTTTTTAAAATGTTATCCTAAGTATAACTTTCAAATATTTGCTTATAAAACTTTACATTAAACAGGTTTCTCTTGAGAGGGATTAGTTCAGATTTGGCAGCCTTTCTGCACCTTCTTGAAATTTTTCCAAACCTCTGACTTGTGTGATGTATTCATAAAGGAAAAATGTGATCAATATTCTGAATTTTAGCTCATTAGCAGTTGTGGAAACTCGCTGTCAAATAATCTTTCCAATTGAGATGTACGTTTAAGGGTGTCTGCATGATTACAATCTGCTGGCAAACATTTCAGTCTCCTGTGGTTGAACTTTCAGTGAGATAAGATGCAGATTTTTTTTGTCATCATAAACCTTCTAGATCATATACATTCCTCCTTCCTGAAATAAACCCTTTACTTGTAACCATTTGCATTTCCCTTCTCTTCTGTGAATTATAATTAATTGAATGGATAATTAGGGAAATATAGAGCTACAGTGTTAGATCACCAAAATTTTCATTGTGAAAGGAAAAATAATTAGACTATTTCAATTCAATCATTGTTTATTTCATTGATATCTCATATGATCACTAATTTTTAAACATTTCTATTATAAACCTGGACAAACTACTAAACTATAATAATTTTATTTTGCATTGAAATTTGGCATAAAATGTCTGCCAAGGAAATAATTTTTTAGCCAAGATAAAGTTTTTATATTCAAGTTACAAGAGTGAGGAAAAAACAATTTGAGGTTTTAAATTGGTTTTAATCTAGTTCTATAAAATTGTTTCCCCCTCAAACCCTCAAATGTGAACGTCCTTTTTGCAAATTTACATTTTGTTTTTGTTTTGGGAAAAGTTTTAAAGCAAATATAGTGCCGGAGAACATCCTGATTTTTTTTTTTTTTCTTTAAGTAATGAAATTCTTTGCTAAACACAGAACATAAACATCAATGCTGCCATTTTCCTAACCTGCCGCGGTCATGTGCCACCAGTTCTTTGACAAGAAGTGATCATTTCATGGAGTCAGAGCACAGTCCCTTCTCTATACCTATTCAGTTCTTGACCAGTTTTTGAGACCACTAAGAGCTGTAATAGGGTTAGTGTCTGCTTTGGAAATTTCCCTAAGTGACTCAAAGACTAATTTTATCTTGGTGAAGTTAGTGGTTTGACATCCACTGAGAATTCTCTTAATGACTCCAGAGCTGGCCAGTATTTGAAGTTAGGATCTACATTTGGATGGCTTCATATCACATCACTGATCCAATGAGCCATTTTACTTTGAAAAGAGTAGTACTGTCAGTTCCAGGGGTCCTAAAATAACTTACTCAAGGTTAAAATAATCATGCAATTTTTTAAAAGAAATAAATGTTGATTGCTTATTTGGCTTCTCATCACTGAGTGAACCTTTAGCATGCCCTTGCTTTCATGCAGTGCTTTTAATACTGATATTTTCAGGGAATCATTTGACCCATTAGTGCCCTAGTTCTCCATGTACAAAAAGCAGGTATCCTTATTTCCCTGTGTAAAGATAAATTACTGAATGTTTCAGACACATAGTGTCTTCTTCTCAAAACAAACAAACAAAAAACCCTGTGGGAGTTTTGTAAAAACTTTGCATTGAGTAAAAATCGAGGAAGAATTTGTTTCAGTGTATATTTTATTAAAATAAAGTTAGAGAAGAGGGATCACATAAAACAGAGCCTAAATAATTGTTAAGCTTTCATGCATACCTCTCATTGCATCTTTACTGCTAGGATCCTATTATTCCTAATAATCAGGTTACTAAACCTCCAGTGGTTGAACTAGTGGGGTTTTTGTGGGTTCTTTTCTCTTTTTCTTTCCTGTAGGTCATCTGCTTTGATAGGAATTGTTATTAAGTCTCATCTAGGAATACATAGTGGAAAACTGCACTGGAACCACCCCTCTAACCTTTGGGAATCAGCTGTATAAAACAGAAGGTAGAAACAGAGGAGGCGGCATGTTACTCTGTAAATCACTCAGGTAAATTCAGCTAAGGTCCTGGTCTATATTTAATATTTTGCTATCATAAGTATATCACTGGAGTGATTTTTTTGGCCAGTAAAGTTACACATGTAAAAACCCTCATATAGCTGAAGTTGTACTGGGATAAGGAACTTTGTACAAGTATAGCTGAATATGGCATTTAACCCAAAATAATCTATACAAGTGGAAGGTCTTCATTCTGGTATAGGCTGGTTGTGCTGAAAGTTTTGCCAATGTATCTGTCTTGGCATGGTTAAATAGCAGGATTAACTATTGATAAGGTCTAATACTGGTTTTTTGCTAGGAGGAACTAAATAACATGTTCTGATGTTGAGGTTGCCTGTTATTTCTTGTCAGATGCCCCTTTTTTTATTTGCTTGAAACTGCCAAATTTTAACCTTTTGGGCTGAATTATTTTCACTGTGGGTGATCCTTTGGAAACTGGGATTGATGGGAAGAGATTCACATTGGGAATTGGTGAAAGAACAAAAGATTGAGCTGAGAAGCAACCAGCATGTTATGGGAGACTGCACACACTGCAGATGTAGGAGCAGCTGGGACAGGTGCTGCATGCAGCAGTGTCCAGTCGAGTGGCTGCCCTGTTTACACATGATGGCCACCCAGTCCAGATTGCGCTGCATACAGCACCTGCCCCAGCAGCTCCAGGACTGCACCACATAAGGCAACTACTTCAACCAGTTTCTGGACCTGTGCTGCATGCAGCACCTGAAAATACCCTATGCAGCATGAGTCCCGGATCAGCTGGAGTAGGCACCATGTGAGGTGCACATCCCAGAGTGTACACCATGTGCAGCATGGCTGCTGCTCTGACAGGACTGTGCCACATGCAGTGCCCATTCCAGCCACTTTGGCATCCACACCATGTTCAGTGCAGGTCCCAGCCTGGCTGGTGCAGCCTCTGGATCAGGGATGCCGGGGGCGGGGGAGTGTCTGTGGGTGGGATCTGTTCTGCAGACCCGAGCCACACCATGGGTATGTGCTGTGCCCTGTATGGGTCTGATCAGACCTGGGGCAGCACTCGCTGAGGGCTGGATGGCAGGGCTCCACAGGCCAGATGGAGCCTGTGAGCCATATGTTTGACCCCCCTATGTTAATGGTGTTCACATGGTTTGCTGTGGCTCTAGGCCACCAGTAACTGATGAAGAAACGTTTCTCAGAAAAGCGCCTAAATCCATTCCAGTTGCACAAGGGTGGCTTCCCTAGCTGAACTGGGTTGTTTATAAATGTATACAATATAGAGCTGATTAAGAAACATTGCAAGTGAGCAGTCCTGGCAGAGCGAAGTGTGAATAATGACTCTTTCTCAGTGTTGGCCCTTTTTCAATGTTGTATGTTTATAAAAGGGTTAGTAAAGCTATTTTTGTCTTTTATAAACTCTGTATGTTTGTATTTAATATTTTAGAAGGTTTGCCTTGATTAAAATGTTAGCTGCTGGTTTTTAAAGTAAAATTCAATTATTTGAAATAGCTTGTATTTGAAGGCATTTTCAGCTGACTTAAATACCTTTTACTGCCCATTCAAACAATGTAAGAAAAGTTGAATAACTTGAAGCCTAGTCTTTCAAAAACACTTTTAAAAACACTTTTCCCATGCATCTGTAGGCACACAGTATTCTTAGACAGCAAGTCTGACATATACCGGAGCATGGAACTTCAAACACATTATGCCAAGTCCTGCTGTCTTTACTCATTCAAATAGTTTTACTAGTCTGGCAATTTTAGGCCAGGTACAGCCATTATATTATTCCTGGCATAAGTGAGCAGAAGCCAGTCTATACCCATAACAGAACAGAAGTTCCACGCACATAGACTGGTTTAAAAATAGCAGAACCTGGTCTAAGATTTGCCACCCCCACAAAGGACAAGTCGGTGTTCTTTTCGCTACTGATCTAAACTGAGCTACTTAACTTGGAAACCACATAACTTAGATCATTTCTGCCTCTCGGGCTTTTTGAATCTCTGTACCTAGCTTTAAAGTGAGCAATATTTTGCCTCCTTTATCTATGTTATGTTTTTAACTAAAACCTACAGTAAAAGAAGCTGATCTTTCCAGAGAATTGTAGGAGTTAAGTAAGTTTAGTCAAGTGTTTTTGTCATTCTAGCTTTTATAAACACTAACTTTATGGTAAATATGTCATTTTTAGGTAAACATCATGGGTTAGTATTTTAATCTTTCATCTTCTTAGAAATTCCAAACCTTGTCACTCGTTAATTCCAAGGTTAAATCAACTTGTTTGTCTAAAATGATGAACTTTGAATTTTATCCATGTAATCCAAGTTTTGTAGTTTACGTAGTTGGGGACGCTCCTTCTTTTTTTCTGTAGAAGCTATAAAAAACTCTCTTTGGAAAAACTAGGGAATCCATTGCGTCTTAATGAATTATAATTGCAAGTCTGTATCTCTTACACAGAGGTTTTAAAGTATAACTGAAAAGTTTGCATTCTCAGTTTCACGCAACATTAGTTAAAATAGATTAACTAAGCTAAAAAACTGCATTTTTACTATGGGCAACAGAAGAATTAAGGAAATAAAATAGGATAATATAATAAATTCTCCTGTAGAATTTACCAAGTAGTAAGTTCAGTATTCAGTGACAATTTCAGAATATAACTGTTTGAGCATAAGTAATGTGTGGTCCTAAACAGAAGGAAGAGAGACAGCTTCTGAGAGAGAATGAGCAAATGTGTTTTGTCTTTCCTGATTTCACTCCACCTCTTGGAGTTGTCATTGAACATTTTGTAATTTAATTTGTATAGGAAGCTATCAATTTACTGTTAATCGAATTGGAATATTAAATATTCATCTAGAGATGAGCAAGCTTCCAGTTTCATGGAATAGGTTAAAATGTTCAATTTGTTTCATCCTTATTTTATGGATGGGTTAAAAAAAAAATCCCAGCTGTGATCAATAAAGCTCAACAATAGCAAGGCCATAACTGCATTCCTGAACCTGTATTTTTCAATTGAACGTTAAAAAAAATAACCAAAAGGGAAAATTAATCTCCCAAAGACTGGAAGAAAGAGCTGAAATCTTTGACTGTTTTGATTTCCATCTTTTTATGCCTATTGTACATCCTTTAAAATTACTTATCAACCTGTTAGAATAAGTTTTATGATTTAGTATAAAAAAGAATTAAAATACCATTAGCATTTTAAATGTAAATAGCTGTAAATGTACGTAAACACCATACACACTAATTTCTATATAATATTGTTTGGGTTTCTGAAGAGGTTCAGTTGAATACCCTATCCTTGCTACACTGTTTTTTAGAAAAAGGTGCTAGAATTATGACAGATAGAAACTACTGGAATCTCATTATACCAAGGGAAGGGAAACAGATAAACATTTCAGCTACGACTAAAGACTGCACATTTATTTTATTACTATTGAGAAATATTATATCAAGTACAGATGTTCAGTAAATGATTTTTGAAAACTTGAGAGTAAAAGGAGGCATGATTTTACATCATCTTCAGCTTCCAACAAACAGATTAAATCTTAATTTACTGCTCAAGTCTCAGCTACGATAAAGGTAAGAGTAAAGTAGATTGTAATCACTTTTCCAAACAAAGTATAAAGGGAAAGAACTGGAGCCTGAGGCTCTCTATTGAAAAGCACATATAACTTGAACAGGTTTTCTCTAGCCCTGTCTGAGGAAACCTTATTAATTCTTTTTCTAACATTAAATTAAGCCAGGTGGGATCCATGGGGTCAGTGGCTTTGGTGGCAATGGTGGCAGCTGCAGCAGGGGTCTGGCAGCAGGAGTAGGGAAGTATTGGTAGGATGTGGCAGCAGGCCAAGCAGCCACAGGGTGAATGGGGTTGTGTCAGAACAGACCTTGCTTGATCTGCTGTTGATGGCCATGTCCAGTAGGCCAAGGCCCTAGGGTACCCAGATTCTGGGGCAAGCCACACCCTCAACTTCCAGTGGACTAGCAGGCAAAATGGAATGGCTCTGCAGGCCAAATTCAGTCCATGAGCTATATGTTTGGCACCCCTAAGTTGGATTGTGTTTGAGCTTTATTTTAGTTCATGAGTCTCATCTGGCTGATTAAAATCTGCCAATATAGCTGAGTAGCCATTGGATTTTGATTTGTTAGCTGATTGGATGAAACTGTAAATGCATAGTGGTGTCTCTCTCAAAATATTAATGAACAAGCCTTGGATGTAACTGAAGCTTCTGTAATTTTTTCCAAGTTTTACTTTAGCTCATTCTTGGAACCATAAAAAAGTCTTATGAGACTTTCAAGTATGTTGAAGTATGACTTGAAATTAATATTTCGTGAGAAAATTGAAAAAAAAATGAGGCTGTTGACTTATTATTAGACTTGTTTTTTCTTTTTTTAAAGTACTTTTGTTGGTTAATAGAGATGTAGACATGAGAGAAAAAAGGGGACCCAGGCCAACCTTCTCTCACACAAAATGAACTTGAAAAGCTGTGGTCAAGATGGCAGCTGGCTATGAAGTTAAGTGAAAGGTGAATATATGAACACACTGAAATTTTAGTGCCTAAGGCCCGTGGGCCAGATCTGGCCTGCCAGGCCATTCTATTTGGCCTGTAGGGCCCCTCCAAAAACAACTGTTACCAGCCTGGCTGCACCACTCCAAGCCATCAGGAGGCGTGGGCTTTCAGAGGCCACGCGCCATCGGACTGCTGCCTGCATGCCCCTGCCTGGACCAGCTCCCTGCTCTGTTGCACGCCTGGCCAGTGCTGCTGCATCTGGTCTCCATGGAAACCCTGGTCCCATTCTATCACAGTGCGGCTGCTGCTGGGGTCTCCATGAAAACTGGCCCCAGTCACATGGGCAGGGGCTGCTGGGAAATGGAGTCCACTGCTGGCCAGTCCAGCCCGCAGGCTGGATTTTGCCTGCCCTAGGTGGTCTACACCCTTTGCTTGCTGCAGAACAAATAGAATGTGTACCTGTGGTGACCTAAGCTGCAGAGTAGCCTATGGGAGTGTTTGGGGAAAGGAGTGTAAGGGGCATAATTTTCCCACACTACTGGACCCTATAGTTCCAGAGCTAGCATGGTGCAGGGTTAACTTGAGTATATCTGCGTGACATTTTCATACACCATGTAGATTTTGGGTATGCAAGTTAGCATGCTTACAGGTAGTTTGGAGTATATAACACTCCATCCTGCTATGTAGGCTAACCACAATGGACCTCTCCACTGCATAGACAGTTCAGGAACTGTGGACTCTGTTATATTCTCCTACAAAGAAACTTCTGGCTGAACAGGGGTACTGTTGTCCACTTCAAATATCTACCAAAAACCACTTCTTTCATGATACCTATAAATAGTGAAATTCATTAGAAAGGAGAATAAAACAAAGGAATTCTGAGATTCCCACTTTGCATTAAACCATGCGTTTAACATTGTCTGAAACTGGCACTTTATTGTAATGCTTATTACTGCACTTTCTTTAGCTTTCAATTATTGTTATGCCAAAAATGTCTTTTAACAATAAAAAATGCTTGGATAGTGGTATTACCGTAGTAACAGAACTGTGGTAATGGTCCAGAACTGGAACATGGTCCAGAACTGTAGGGTTCTGAACTGTGTAATTTTAAACACAAAAACCTCTTGCTATCCTCAAGGACTCTATGAATAACTGCAAGATATGTATCTCTGGAAGAGAACTGTCCAGTTAATTTTACTGTTTTAACAGCTATACAATCAGATGAAGGGTGGTAATATTTTAACAGATTTTTTTGTAATTACTTGTATTTGTCATTTTTAATAAACATTTCAGTAAGAACTACGAAGGGTTTTTTTGTCAGTGGGTCTCTTCCGGACTTCATGTTTTGTTTTATTAAGATGTATAAATTACAAAGAACTTTGTCTTTGTTGGAATGTGAGACCACTGTGTCTTCATGATCAATTCATTGTCAAGCTGTAGCTTAAAACATTTTTTAAACAACATAATGATAATTTGGGTACATGTCACTGTCAGCCACAGATTTGTGACCTAAATTTCTTGTCCTAACTGTAAAGACTACATCACTCATAAGCTTGACTTCTATGAAATAATCACCTTTGGGATGAGACTGTCATGTATACTCTCCTTTGGGGAGGGATCAAGCAGGGGAAACAGGATGGGATGGTCCAGAGAATTGATGGCATAAAACGGAAGTATAGATTTTGAGTTGTTTTTCCAAGTGGTAATAGTGACTACTATATCACAGACACCTGGTAAGTCTTTCATTCAGGTTTTTTAGGCATTTTAAATGATTCTTTGATCCCATAGTAGAAATGACTTGGTCTGTCTGCTCCTACTGGGGTGTTTTCCAAGCCATCTTGTAACATCAAAAATATTTTTCCCCTTGTTAGAAATTCAGAGTCAACTCCAGCTATCAGGAAGAGCTAGACTATTTTCTGGAGTTTTAATAATTTATTTACATGGCAGTTATGTAGGTGATATCAGAACCAGAAAATGTAGCTTGACTTTATTCACAGTTGAGTTTGAAAGGAAATTGTCTTAAAAAAACTTTCTTTACCTTAGAATTTGACTGTATCAACTGCTGTTTAGACTTATGCTATATAATTACTTAAAACCAAATAAACTATGTGGATCTTCAAAATGTATGAGCCATCTTACAAATAATTCTATTTTTTAAATTATTTTCTTTTATTTCTGAAAGTATATGTCATTCTGTACCTGTTTACACCCTCCAGATGTTTTTGTCCTGATTTCCAGGAATGTTTTGTAAACAGTGGGAAAAATATAATTGTGAAATAAAGTACTTTTAAAATTATTTTAATAACATTGCAGTGAGAGGTACCATGTATTATGAAGCCAAAATTTTTCAGTTTGTGGCATAGCGAAGCAGCTTTTTTAACTTTAAAGTCACAATATTATATCTTTCTACTCCTGTTTTCTTATAGAATGTTGGTCTCTCTGTTCATTGTTAATGCAGTTGCAGAAAATTGGATGTGATGGTGAGATCTAAGATGGTGGCAAATGAGGCTGAGAAGACAAATTGCTGAGGTGCCTGTAGTGTCAGCTGACAGAGTTTCTCTAGAGAGCTTTCAATTATGGTGGATGTTTTAATGGAGGGTACTGTTTAATGTTAGTTCCAATCAGAGTTATTTATCTGGGTGAGCCACAACTATTTACTGCCTTGACTAATTAGAATCTTTAGGACCAATTCTGTTTTCCCAGAGACTTGCACTTCCTGCTTTTGCGATGTCATGCAAGACCGCTTTTGAGTCATTTCAATTCATGCCGGTGACAGTAACTTGAACTGTGGAGACGTCCCCCCCAAGAAAACCTTTCCTTTGCTCTTAATTGCATATACCCTTTAGAGAAAGTGATTACATCCTACTCTTATCTTTATCAGAGCTGAGTTGGACAGTAAATTAAGATTTAATTTGTTTGAAAATGATGTAAAAACATACTCCTTTTACTCTTAAGTTTTCAAAAATCATTTACGAATATCTGTACTTAATATAACATTTCTCAATGGTAGTAATAAAATAAATTTGCACTCTTTAGATGTAGCTGAAATATGTATTTTAAAAGAATTTTTAATACATTATGAGTTTTTTTTCAAAAACATTCTGGTTCTGAAGTACAAGTTGTCATATATTTTGAATGTCATTATTACTGGGACCTGTTGAACTTAAAGATGATTCTGCATCTGTATGGACTGCTGCCTAATGCCACTTTTTTTTTTTTAAGTAGCCACCTGGTCATGCATGTTTCCCAAAGGGTGTGGTTTGTTCCTTACAGCTGCTAAAACTGCCTTGAAATTGAGCTTGTGAAAATGGTGACGCCACTACATGATGCATCCCAAACTTCCTGGTGGAAGAAAAAGATGGTATGCAGCTTCTTGACAGAATGACATCCAGTTAACTGGGGGTTGGGTGTGAGAGAAATTATTAAAAGGTTATGTATTTCAGTTCTACTAAAAAAATTGTTATGGAATTTACTCAGGGAAATTGTGGGTCTCATGGGATGGAGATTTTTCATCCATTCATCTCCATTTATTTCTACTTAACTCTTAAACAATGAACAGAGTGGAGGAGAGGCGAGATCAGGGTTAGAGTACCTCCAACTCAAGTTACCTGCAGTTGACATAAACAAATGGAAATTTATTTCCATTAGAAATAAATGTAGCCAATGGTGTCCCTCAGGGATTGGTGCTTGGTCCAGTACTTTTTAACACCTTCAGTGATTTGGATGTGGGGGTGAAGAGCTCACTGGCCAACTTCGCGGATGACACCAAGTTATGGGAAAGTGTGGTCACGCTTGAAGATGGGTTGCAGATACAGACGGACCTAGACAGGCTGGCCAGTTGGGTGGATTCGAACCAGATGAAGTTTAACATTGAAAAATGTAAAGCGCTCCACCTGGACGAACAATCCCCTAAATCCCTACAGGCTTGGCAATGCCGATCTGACCAACACTACAACTGAAAGAGACCTGGAGGAATAATAGACTACAGTATGAACATGAGCTGTCAGTGAGACACTGTAGCCAACAGGGCAAATAATACTCTGGCATGCATCAATCGATGCATCTCCAGCAGAACCAAGGATGCATCTCCAGCAGAACCAAGGAACTTCTGGTCTGCTCGGCATTGGTGAGACTGCAGATGGAGTACTGGGTCCAGTTCTGGGCACTGCACTTCAACAAAGACACGGAAAAGCTTGAGAGGGTCCAGAGAAGGACCACCTATATGATCAGAGACTTGCAAGGCAAGCCATACGAGGAAAGGTTGAGGGACCTGGGACTCTTCAACCTGAAAAAGAAAAAGCTGAGAGGGGACTTGGTAGTAGCTTGCTGCTACATCGGGGCATACATCAAGGCCTCGGTGAACAACTGTTCACCAGGGCACCCTTGGAGAAAACCAGGAGTAATGGTCACAGACTCCTAGAAGACCATTTCAGGCTCAACATTAGGAAAAACTTCTTTACAGCTAGGATGTCCAGACTGTTGAATAAGCTTCTTCCAGAGGCGGTACAGTCGCCTACCCTGGAAATCTTCAAGAGGAGACTGGATGGTCACCTTGCTGGGTCACCTGACTCCAGTGGTCTTTCCTGCTTGGTGTAGGATGACCTTCTGATGACCTTCCAGCCTCACAATCTATGAATAAAGCAATCCCCATTCAAAGACATGGGGGGGTTTTAATGGAACACTAAAATCAGAACAAATCCTAAAATGAGGTATTTTCAAGTTTTTTATTGTACCTATTAGTGTAATACTGAAGCACTAAATTAATAGTTACAACCACTAATATAGACAAGAACAGTTTTCAGATAGGCTTCTCTCCATCTGTTCTCTGAGTTCTAGTTCTTTATTGGTATTTTTGTTTTTTGTACTCTTTCTATGTCAAAGATTCTATTTTAATGTAAAGATCAATTTTGGTAAATAGTTGGAAATAGCAATATCTTTTTTTTTTTTTTAAACCCATCAGACACTTGTAAGTCTTATTTCTTTTGCAAGTTTATTGTAGTCAAGTTATCTGAGAATGCTTAAGACCCAGCTATAATGCTGTCTTTGTGGTTGTGGTCAAGATCTATAATATATAAGAAACTGTATTATTTGTGAGAAGATAGTAATTGAAATAGTAATTATAATTTAGAGACTGAAAACTTTATCTTGAGAAATGAGGATAATTTAGGACCAAGGAAGGGACACGAATCGTTAAAAAAAAAAAAACAAAACATTTTCTACTAATGCTATTTCTTTTATCCAATGCTAATATATAAGCAGTAGTGCACTGGTGACAAAAGATCTAAATTAAGATGAAAACATTAAATGAAAAAGTAACAATCATTCTGTCTCTTAACATGTAAATGTTTGTTTTTGATTATTTAAATATACTTAGATATCTAATTTTTTAAATAAAAATCACATAGTGCTAAAACAATCTAGTTAAATTGTACAAAAGCAATATTGTGGAACTGCTAGTAACCATTAATTTTACTAGCAGTATATTTCCCCAGAGAGTATTAAACTATGAGCAAAAAAGGATAATTTAATAATACATAAAAAGATTTTTTTTTAAACATGGGAGGATAAATGACCATACTCATGGTGTCGAAGCCAGTTATGAAGCAGTGGCCTGTTTCTGTTCTCACATTCACTGGCTTTAACCAATGTAACTCCAAAAATTTCAAAGTTATTAATCTAAGTTCTGTGCGCATTGGACTTGTTTCACTTACGCAAGTGGTTACATTCCATTTGGAAGGCTTCCTTATATTAAAAGATTTTTTCTCTTGGAAGAGCAAACACAAGCAGTGATAACTGGCTCTGCCAGTCTTTTTTATCTTCTCTACAATTCACTAGAATTAGTTACTATTGCTAGATCCAAAGGAGTTTATGGAGGTTTCTCAGTGCAAAGATAAAGTTAATTCCCTTTTGATTAAGCTATCTTTAGCAATCTCATTCAGGAGAGACTCAACCAGGGACGTGCCTGGGTTTTTAGCCTGGTTCAGTAGTACATGATACATTCTAATACAGGGATATGCAATTATTTGGGCTCAGGGGCCACATAGGGAGTTTTGATGAATTGTGGGCCAGGTTAGCAGCCCCCCCATGCATCACTGTTTCCTTTGTGCACATAGTTGGGATGAGGTGGGGAGATGTTTCCATGTGTAAATCCTTGCCTGCTGCTGGAGAACCATCTCTGGGGGCTTTGCTGAAACAAAAGGGTAAATAACTACCCTGCAGCTGCATGCTCAAGATGGGGGAATACTGGAGGAGGTGGGGGGGGTGCTTTTTTGCCTTTTGTAGAAAGAGTCAACTCTTCTTTAAGTTAGTGAGGCAGGGAGGGGGAAGGCTTGGGGGGGGGTTCCCCTTTTGCAAGTTCTCATAGTTCAACTATTTTGCTGGGAATCTTTGGAACCTGGTATGTGTGCATATGTGAGTGAGTGATTTCTTCCTTCCCCCCCCCCATCACTGAGTCCTGACTTTTTCTGCCTGTTTTTTTCCTGGCTCAGGCTCAGTCTGGTCCCTTTCACACTGTGTGTTGCAAAGGGGTCAGTATGAAACTGACAATCCCTTCTCCACCCCCCCACCCCACCCAGCATCTGATTGAGCGGCTGGCGTTGATTGCCATCTCACCCACCCCACCCCCCCCGGGGTTACTGGCAGCACTAGGTTATTTGCAAAGGGAAACTTTTTGAATCCCCCAAATGCTTTGCAGGCTGGATGGGAGCTTCCTTTAGCACCATGTAGAGAGCATGGTTATGTTCTGGTGCAAGCAGGTGGAGTGGATGGAAGGCAGTCGGGGCTGGAACCAGAGCCCCATGCACTGGGGCAGTAGCTGCCCACCTGAAGCTTCTTCCTAGCCAGGAGCAGCAGAGCAGGAATAGGAGGAAGAGCTGCTGGAGGTGAGGGGAGCAGAGCAGCACCTAGGCAGCTGCAGCCACGCCACAAGCAGCCCATCCAGAAACTGTATGCACTCACTGCTGCTGGAGCATGGTGTGGGCTGCAGGCCGGATGAAATATGTTGGCAGGCATCCTGCATCAGCTGGATCCAATCAGTTGGCAGGCTGGATCTGATCCACGGGCCATATTTTGCCCACACCTGCTCTAATTCAAGTATCTGTGGCAGCAAGCCTGGGTGGTTGACACACAGGAAAAATAACCTCTCTTTTCAGTGATGCTTTCATTAACAAGAAGCAAAACAAATTGGCTCTCAAAGCTAGCTGGGAAGTAGGTTGACACTAACGACCACGAGAGGTTTTAATTGCAGGTAGTAATTTTGGTCTAGTTATACCCATAGATACCAGCATTGTTATAAAGGTTGAGATCACTATTTTGGGCAAGTACATGGTAGAAGATTGAGACACCTTGGCTGTGTTTGGTTTTAGAGCTTTTAGCAGACCAGGAAAGTTTTTCTGTTAATATTTACCAAGCCAATTGTCTTTAGGCTCTTGCTCAGTGTGGCAGGGCACTGTTGGTGCCTGCCACTTTAAGGACTCAGCCAAGCAGCTAGCAGGTGCTTGATTGTAGTAGTCATTGTAGATCTCTGGTCGCCCATATAAACAGAGCAGTTGGCTGCTGGCAGGCCAGGCAGTAACGTTGCTTGGCTGCAAGGCTGCATGCAACATCCCAGAGGTAAGGGCAGGAGCTGTAGGGAATGGTTTGGAGGCTCCTGGTCCTGGGCATGACCTAAAATTGCACCCTGCCAGGAGTGGGTGGCCTGGTGGGGTTTTCAGTGGCATGGGAGCCTCCAGGAAATACCAGGCCAGTGATCACCCCAGTGAAAGGCGGGTGCCTTAACCCCAGCTCCCACAACTGGGTAAGTTACCTGCTAGTAGGGTTCAGAAGGTGGACCCAGGAGTGAGAGTGGAGCTACAGACTCAGAAACCTGTCTTGAAATCCCCCGACTGGTCAATGCCGGGGCCAGGACCGGAAGGGTCAAAGGGCCAGGGACCCACCACAAGGGATGCACGGAGCTGAGGGCCTGGGGCTCCGACTGGCCTGGAGGTGAGGCCAGGGAGACCACATCCATAAGGGGGAACAGCTCAGGGATCTAGGAAGCCTAGAATGAAGATGGAGTAGGCTACCTGAGTGGAGGGATCCAGGTGGGGTCTGGAGTGGAGGATTCTGGGGCCCACAGTGGGGCCGGTGACATTAAGACCTGCGGATGCCATCTGCAAGGCTTGGGCTGTGGTGTAGGCGAGGAATGGAGCCGCAGATAGTGCCCCTGGGCATCGGGGCAAGAAATGGGCAACCTTCTGCCTAATTAACAACTTTTAATTAAGTGTCATCAAGGTGTGGCGGTTGGCCCAGAACAGGTGAGTGAGGCCGTCAGTAGACAGGCCCCGAGAAGGCCCCCGTTACAATCAAGAAATGTTGGAATCAAACATAATAAGTAAATAGGTGTTTGAATAATAATAACAAATAACTTCAGGTCCACACAAATACTTCCATTGGCCCAAAGACCAAGAGATCTCTAGAGAGGTGATCATAGGTTTTTAATAAGACTTGATCCAAAGCCTCCTGAAATCAAAGGTGATTTTTATGTAAATTTCAGTGGATTTTTGGATCCACTGAAATTTATGGTTAGAGTTTAGAAATTTATGGTTTAGGGTTAGAAAGCCCATGAAGGGCTTTCTAACCATGTCTCAGAGCACTTAAGGGAAGTATCTTTTAACCCCATTTTCCATATTGTGAAAAAGGCATGGAGAGATTAAACTCTAGACCACACTTCGTTCCAGTACAAAAAACCCTCCAAACTCTCTCTGTTACACAACATCTTTGTGGGGGAAAAAAGAGCCCCTGAGTTTGCATCTTCATTCAAGCATTTCTTTGGAACATACTCCATCATCTTCATGGTCTCAGAGATGTTTCACAATCTTTGAACAGTATTGGATTTCAGAACATTCAGCAAGTGTATGAATATCTCAGGTTCTGAATGAAAGCCATCTCGTTAATCTATAAAACTGTCTTGGGGAAGATTCAGTCAAACTAAAAGAAACAGTCAAATCCCAATTAGATTAGAACACCTAAATCACTTAGTGTGATTACCATGGGAGCAATACAAATCCCTTTCCAGCATCAGCTCATTTCCTTAATTTCAGGCTTTGATCCTCATCTGAAAAAGGTCTCTTCCTTGATCCCTATATCATTCTCTTAAGGAAACTAAGCACTATATGTACTGGAGTCTTTCCCAGTTTGTTTTTAAAATCTAGTTGACTTGTCTTCCAATTGCCCATCTACATATTTGAATGTTTTCGGGGGTTGTTTAGTACTGCATATTCTGCTGTTGATGAGTTCTTAAATAGTACTTAAAAGACAGTTTTCTTGCCTTGTAACTTAGTCGCCTGCTTACACATACTAGGTGCCGGTTTGATTCCCCCCTGCCCTTTTGCCCACTAGCCGTGTCTTCAAATCTATCAATACATTGCTCTCCAGAGCAAAAATACAAAAATGAAGTGTATTTCCTACCTATGGGGACTTTTTACCATCTTGTACCATCTACACTTTTCCCAGAGCCTGACGAAGGGACTTTGATCTCGAAAGCTTGCAGAAAAGGACAATTTTCTTGCCATTTTCCAGTTGGTCTAATAAAAGGTATCATTTTAGAACCAAGAATTCTAGTTTTTTTGTATGTCTTGCTCTCCAGAGGTCTTTTTTCCTCTGGTATTTTCTCAATTCTAAACATCACTCAATGTATCATATATTTTGAAATGTTATTCTCTTATACGAATGCCATTTTTACTGGCATTGTTTTTATATGCCAGTTTCTTGTCCGTTGCTACTGCTTTCTTTCCAGCAGTTTGCTTACCTTAATTCTTTTCCGTGTCTGTCTCTGTGTGTTTTACGTTTATATCTTGTCTTGCTTTTTTAACTATTTATATGTTCTCTTCCATTACATTTCTTTGGGGGGTTTTTTCACTCAGTCATATAGCTTGATCAAATAAGCCTTTTGTTTAGACCTTTTGTTTTTATGCAAGGCAAACTTCCTTTGGGCATTAAGTAACTGCTTTGGAACTAGCATATCTTTCTGACAATAACTTTTAATAGAAAAGATGTGTAACTTCCTTTTATCAATCCTTTCAATCAATAATTCAGTACTCTGACCTTTCATTGTATGATTTGAATACTAGTATACTATGCTGGCTATTTCTAGAGTAGATATTATGTTGAGGGTAAATTATTTTCTGTATGTACTACTATAGTTTTTATTCTATATATGCTGTAGATTGTATATTGCATGTTATGTAAGAACATAGCTCTGTTACATATATCTGTTTTTAATGGAATCAGTTAATCCTAAATAAAGAATTTTCTTTTGACATTCAGAGAATGAGGACAGTTTTGAATTTTGAGGCTTTTCTGAGTGACTAGGAGAGCTGTGGATCCAAATCTTTTTATAAATAAAAACAAGTTTCCTAAAATCTTGTAGCTGCCTGGAGATAATTATCTAGTTTGAAGAAAGCATTCAGGTTCTTTAAGGGGAAACTAATGGAAGCTGGTAATCTGATTTTGAAATACATAGAAGAGGTTAGAGAGCCCTAACAAGAAATAGAGGCCCTTTGCAAAATCATGAGATTTTTTTTTTTTACCACCCATCCACTCCACCTATCTCCTGGATGGAAAGTGGCCCACTATTCTTTCTGAAGTGTGTGCGTGTGTTCAGCAAAATCCAGTTCTGTGATATATTTTTCCTTCTTTTATATTAAAGATGTTGTTTGTTTAAAAATAAGTTTACAAAATATTATAAATTAATGACTTAAGTGTTTTATGGATAGCCCAAAAGCTTAATGGGTTATTTATCCTCTCCTTTCCCACCATATACATTGTTATCAAAAGGCCATGCATAATGTAGTCTACTCATGTTTTTAACATGTTTATAGCATATATTAATATCTAATTGACATGTTTGTTCATTTTTAACACCTTATATTCTCTTTAGAAACTCTTTAGGTTTAAACAAGCTCAGAAGAAATCATATTTATTTGAGCATAAACTATGAGTAGAGCTACCTAAATATAGGCAACTAAGACGACAAGCATAACCAGATTGTAATGGAGATTCTTTCATGCTTTATTCTAACTCCAGTCCAGCATGTTCTTTTAAAGGACAGTGGTTTTGAAATAGAAGTTGAGTAAGAAATAATTAACCCATTGAATGTTCATGTGCATACATACAAAGAGCACTGGAAGTAAACAAGAATTGGCACAAAATTCCATGGTGTCATTTTCAGAAAGTTTGGGTAAGCCCTTGGAGAGACATACTTGAAATAAGCATCTATGCATCTTTATATGAATATATGGAAACAGTTATTTTACACAGTGGTAATATTAGGTCACATAATGAAACAGCTGGTGTGAACATTTTTTATGTTAATTCTCACCTTGTATATATGTAGGTGCTTACTGCCTGTATCCCCAAACCTGATGTATATTATACGTTTGCATATGGGGATCCCCGCAGCCTTGCAGAACCTGTTCAAATCAACAAGTCCACACAAGCTCAAGAGTCTTCCAGTCTTTGGTGTACAGAATTAGGCCCCAAATCTTGCAGTACATGAAGCAGATGCATCCTGTCTTCCTATGGGTAGCCTTATATTAGAAAGGGATGGATTTAATGACCCTAATAGGTCACTTCCATTCCTGGGCTCTGTTATTCCTGTGAAACCTTAGATTTGTGTCTGTGTACGGCCAGTGAGATTTGTAGTGTGATAATTTGTGACTTATTTCCAAACAGCCCTTTGATGTTATATGGATTGTTGAACTGATTTTTTCACAGGCTCATGGAAGGGTTGTTAGGCTAATTAAGTTTGTTCAAGGAAAACACACAGATATCAATTCATAAAGGCTATGGGGTTTGCATTGTATAAGTAATGGTCCTTTTATGGCATTTATGCTGCTTACCTCAAATAAATGTGATAAATGGATTATTAAATTCTGATTTTCCTCATGTGTAATTGGGTTGGGAAGTGGATGTGATTTTGCTGATATTATTATACACATGTAGCTGATGTGGTCATTGTGCTGTATGAATTACTCAGCAATACTTTAGTTACATTTCTCTTTCTTTACACTTTTGGCTTATTACAGCCTGTGGCGTTTTAAAAAAAAATGATAGGAAAAGACACTTTTTGACTATTTGAATGCATCTCTTTGGCAAGATGTTAAGCCAGAAGTGAATGAATTTTTGTGCGCATTTTGCTACTGTTGTTTTTCCCCTCTTCTTTATGAATATATTGTGCTGCTGCTTTTGAATATCAGTTATGCATGTTGTATCTTGTATGGCTTTATCACTCCTGTACACTTACCATTTCTGAATATGCTAAGAGGGGCCTGCATGGTTATAGGTGAATTTTTTTTGGGGGGGGGGGGGGGGGGGGGGATAAAACTTTTAATAATTTTTTTTTGGGGGGGGGGGGGTAGGGGAGATATACATTTGAATACCTTTTATAGCTCATGTGCACTTGTGTGGTTCGGATGTTGAGTTTGACAGCGCATTAAAGTTTGGATTTATCTGCCATTTACAATTTATTTTGTGAAGTGTGCTTCAAAATATCGTGGAGGAAACTATTTAACTCTTTAATTTGGTATTTGTGTATGTGTGTGTTAAAAGGCTGAACAGAGATGCAGAAAAGCTACATGTTCTTATGGACAATGAGAAAACAAATATTAGATGAGTGCTTCTGAAGTGAATACTGTCTGCTCTGTACACTAAAACTATGAAGCCATCCCTTTGCATCCCTGCTCCCTCCACCTTACTCTCCGAATCACTTTCCAATTTACACAACAAACAAATCGGGGGCATACAGACAACTTTCTCCTCTATACAACACTGATTTACAAAGAGGTTCAGTTTGTCCATTGAATGAGGCTGGTATGTCCCTTTATATCATGAAATATAATATATAAACAGTGGGTTTAGCACAGGCAACCTTAGTCTATGCATTTCCTGAATACGTGGTCTTCCAACTTCCATTTTTTGATATAGCATCTTATATGTCGTCTCCTAAATCATTAAAAATCAAACAGGAAAAAATCAATCCCATGATGTGCTATCCAATTGAAATACAGGAGCCATCAGCAGATTTTTGACCTTTAGATCTGGGATCGGCAACCTATGGCCAGATCCAACCTGCAGAACCATTGGATCTGGCCTACGGATGCAGGTTAGCATTTGGTGTCAGGGGGCTTTGGCTTCAAATTGTCTCCCTATGCTGCTGTGGAGACGGGTCAGATCCTAGTACCCCACTGCATCTGAAGTAGTGCAATTGTTTGAGGGCCACAACCAGAAAAGGTTGCCACCTCTTGCTTTAGATTCACCACACAAAACTTGAGGTAAGGGAGTTGGAGGGAGTGGTGGCAGATTGTTACCATTGTTCTGGGAAGTATCAATAGATGGGGGTGGTATGCTTTGCTTGTGGGTTTTGCTGGTACTTGCTGACTGCAGAGAACTGCTGAGATATGGAAGTCTTAGACTCCATTACATACAGTGCAGATAAGTGTGTCCCTGTAGGCCCCGACTCTTCTGCTCAGGCACTCCCATATGTTATCCTTTGTTACTCATTCTTCCCAATCTGCTTTTTAGTCCCACACACATTCTCCTTCCTTACCAAGCCGTGGTGTCCACTCCTCAAGTAGACTAAGAGATTGAGATTAGCAATCTGATCCCAGCACTCCCCCCACTGTGTTCCTAATCTTCTTGCCCAGCATTTCCAGTTCAGTTTTAAACTCAGAGTCCCAGACTCCCTCCCCAGGATTCTTATCCAGTTTGTGTCCTCCCTTTCTCCAGTTTCTTGCTCCAGTGTCTTTGATCAGCCAGTCCCAGTTTTCCTTCTGTGCCGTCTCCTTGCCTCACCATTCTGAGTTTCCATATCCCAACAGCTGTGCCTGTACAGGTTTCCCTCTATTTATGCAGGTTCTTTATATGCGAATTCGCTCTTATACAAAGAGCATATGTAGATCCATAATTCGTTATATGCAAGGTAAATGCGCTCTTATGCAATCAGCATAAGTGCCCCCCTGCCCAAGCAGGTAAGTCTCTGGGGTGAGGGGAAAGGGCCGTGGCCCCACTTACCCCAGTCCCGGCTGCAGCAGCCCTGGGAGC